>NC_090937.1:1100576838-1100879989 GCF_040938575.1 Ambystoma mexicanum
CTTTAAAATGTTGGACACCATTGGCTTAAGCTTGAACATAGATACAAGAATATTTGGTAAGGCTAACATGGTTACGTTTTCTAAATGCTTGAATTCAGGATAGAAGCTGACATTTTGTAGAGAAAGATATCTCAATGTATTAAAGGTTCACACACACATTAGATTATAAAATAGAGAAAGAATCAACACTTCATTTCAGTGGGGATTTGAAGTCTACTTAAGTTGGGATCTTTCTTTTTCTGTGCAATGTTATTTGGAAAAATGGCATCAATGTTTTTTTAAACTGACATTATTTTCTAGGAAATAAAGGCGAGAAACTAACCTCATTCCTATTCCACTTTGAGGAGTAGAAAGCTCGATCAAGGCGTTTTCTTTTATGAAAACTATGATTTTCATAGGTCAAGTCTATCAATCCCTGAAGGGCTGTGAGACATATTGTACATCATGCTCACAAACACAAGCACAGATCAAATGTGTTCCTGTGAAAACTCAGGTGATTCATTGGTAAATTGGTAAATAAATGGTAAACATCACAGACTAACATATTCTGCACTATTATGTTTTCAAGGATAGGCCATAGCCAGTGACACAATATCCATCCAGGTCTCCTATCCATGCAGTAACCAGGACAGACTCTACTGACCTTCACAATGAGGAAAGGGCTAGCCCCCTCAGGACAAGTTGCCTGATGAGAGCCAAAATACAAGACCACTCAGAGAAACGAGCCGGCCCTTTCCTTCCTGGGTCAGTCCCGCTTTGAAGCTAAGCAGGGTCAGTCCCAGTTGCTGCATGGATGGGTCACCGAATTGGCATCCAAATGATTTTCTTTTTTTAAACCGTGCTACTGTCAGTTCTTGAAAGTTTTGCACTCAGAGATAATTTGTTGGCTTTTGCTGAATTGCATTCTGGTATTACTAGTCGCCCAGTCAAGAGGGGGGGGGGATAATGCCTCAACTTTACACTTTTTGCCTAAAATAGTTCTATAAGGATTTATATACTTGAGTGACACTATGTTATGTGTACTTTTCAAGTTATCTTTATAAAGCAGAGTATTGTTGAAAGCAGACTTGGGGCTGAGGAGGAGAAATGATGAGACGGCAAGTATCATGAGTGTTTGCCCACAATGTGGCAAGAGAGTTTGCAATCCTGGACACTGGTGCAGTTATTTTCCCCTGCTTGTGGCTGCTTTTCAGGGCACAAGTAAGGACACATGTGGGTGGACAGTGCAACTTTTTTTCAGAGGGCAGATGCAACACCTTGGTTTTTATTGAGGTTGACAAGCTTGTTCAAGTATTTGGCTACCAGGATTTTACTCCGGTTGTCATGTTCCCAATGCAGACGCTTACTCAGAAGACCACAAGCACTTGTTTTGTATTGGGATTTCGTTTTTCAGGGAATATTTCACGACAGATTGCTGGGTTTAAAAGGTGAGCACCTTTTATACTTTGCCAGCATATTTATTGGAAGATTTGGTCTCTCAGGTTATTTTTCAGGTGTCCATTACTTTTATTAAAAGTCCGATGCTGTTTTGTCTTGCGTACTTTCTTCTAGGAAGAAGGTCTATTGAACTACATTTTTATATTTCACTTTAAGATATATGTTCACTTACTGTGCGCATATTAATGGGGGCCAGCTTTTGATTTTCACTATGGGGCAAAACTACCTGGGCATATATCATTCTTGCAGCTGGTCATTTTTTTCCCTTGTCTGTGCTGCTTAAATGTGGTTAGTAGGGGTTGGGCGATGCATCACAACAGCCACCAAGAGACTGGCCATAAAGCAAGGGGCTTGTAGCACGCTGCTTTACCAAAGTGTGTGATCCTCGGCAAATAATTTAATATCACTGCACTTTGCCCAAAAACTTTGTGAGTTCTCAAAGCCTGCCTTGTATTATACATAACAATACCACTGTCAAAACAGGTCAAAATCAATTTGGGATTGATGAACGTCTTTGAGTGATGGGTTGCAAGTGTTTTAAAATATAGAGTGGTCGTGCCCTACAGACATGGCTAGTGGTCTGGTAGTTTTCTAAAATATACAGTGGGCATGGCCGTAGGCCGTGGCCACTGGCCATGTGTGAAAATAATCTATGGAATTACAAAGACCTTGAAATTTGAGGAAAAAACTTTAGTTGCAGGGACGTTAAGGTGAGCAATACATTGCAAAAAGAAACCTTGAAATTCAAGGAAAAAACGTTAGTTGGATGGACGTTAAAGTGAGAACTTAACTCAACAAAACCCCTGAAATTCAGCTAGCGCCACCATTAACTTTGCGCCCTCTATTGCGCAGCCTAGGACCACAATGATGATGACACAGATCACATCACTAATTACATGTTTATGAGAACACTGATAACATCACAAATTGCATTACTGGTGACAACTCTAATTACATTATATATAACAGATTACATCAATAACATTAGACATAACATGATTAATAAATTAGCTCATAAAAACTTTGATTTTCTTAATTACAATATAGGCCATGGACTTGGCCATCATGAAGGCTGTGGTCACTGGCTGTGTCTTGTTATGAGAATTTATAACGTGCACGTTCCCCCGGAGGTATCTTGGCTCGGGGGTATACACAGTAAAGCTACAGCAATCCCAAGGCTCAGCAGAAAAGCACCGTTTTGAGAAGGTGACGAAAATGCAAGTGATTTGCCGTCTTGTCTCAGTTTCTGCGGAAGACTGTTACATAATTTACTGGCCGCCACGGAAAAAGCTCGTCCACCAACTCTCTGGAGATGGAATTTAGGAATCTGGACCAGCCGGTTGTCACTAGAATGAAGAGCCAGATGGGGAATGTATCGTTGGAACTTATCCCAAACGAAGTCTGCCCCTACCTGATGGTATGCCCGATGGACCAGACAAAGAGATTTGAAAGCTATTATGTTCTATCACCAAACACCATAGCTAGTGGTAAGTTAGTGTTGCAAAATACCAATGTGCATGGTTAAAAGCCATGTCTAGTGGCCTGTCACTGTTTCAAAATACAGTCAGCAACATTGAAAGCTGTAGTCAGTGGCCATAGCTAAAGGCCTTAGCTAGTGCCCATTAATATGTTAGAATTTACAGTCGGCATGGTCAAAAGCTGTGGCCACTAGCTACTATTGTGTTGAAGACCATGGCTAGTGTATATAATATACAGGGGGCACCGCCCAAGGCCATAGATAGTGGCTGTTTAGTGTTGTATAATACAAAGTGGGCATGTCCGAAGTCCATCGCTTATAGCATGTTAGTATTTTAAAATATGCAGTGGACATGGCCAAATGATGTACAAACTGCTCATGGTCAAAGGCTATAACTAGTGGCCCATTTATATATTAGAATATATAGTGGGCACATCCAAAGAGTGTGGCCACTAGCCCATGGTTAGTGGCTGATTAGTGTATATAATATACCGTGGACACAGCTGGAAGCTGTAGCCACTGGTGAAGGCCAAAGTCTATGGTTGGTAGCCTGTTAGTGTTTTAAAATATACAGTGCACATGACTGAAGGCCATGATTAGTACCCATTAATGTGTTAAAATATATTTGGCCATGCACACTGGCCATCCTTAATGCCGGTTACTGTTGGAATGTAATTAGTGATGTCATCAGTGAAGTGTTCTGTGATGTCATCTTTGTGGTCATGGGCTGAGCAACAGGGGGCACAAAGTTAAGGTGGCTGTCGCTGAATTGCAGAGGTTTTGTTGCGTTTTCTCACCTTAACATCCATGCAACTTGTTTTTTTTCCTTGAATTTCTAGGTTTTGTTTTACAATGTATTGTTCACCTTAACGTTCCTGCAACAAAATGTTTTTCTTGAAAAAAAAAGATAATATATATATATATATGTCCAAAAGACATTCCGTGGAAAGCACTCCCCCAGTCAAACAATGTTACTTCAAGAAACCAGTGTCCGGTATCAAAAAGTAGTCTTTATTAGATAAAAGCGCGCAACATATGGCTCATGAAATCCACTGGCATCATGGTTCTCCCAAAACATATGGCCCTCACATAGCAGAGTTTATGCGTTTCGCGGTTTCCTCACCGCTTGATCACAACAGGTGATCCATGTTTCCAAACCTTTAAAATAGCTCATGTAGCATGGTTTTTAGGCAAAGAAAGAGGACTGGTTCCTTCGTGTGGTGACCGGTTGTCGGCCATCTCTGAATAGGCAAAACCAAACATAAACATAGAAGAGGAACTAAATACTTGCAATTGCATCCATTTGCCAAAATGTCCACCTTCTTTCACTATGAAACCTCTGTTTAAGATATAGTGATAATCTTCAAAAATTACCCCAAACATGTACAGAAATTGCTTAGTGCTTGTACGGTTTGTTAATGGGGTAATGCATTGTGCAGGAATAAGTAAGAAGCAATGAATTTCTTTTGATTTCGCTTCATCTTTGTAGCTATTAATAATGTCATGTGTAACATTTTTGTGTCTTCACAGTTATCATGCCTTTAGCTTCACTTGCCAAATAAAGTGCATAGTGCAATTCCAATAAAGTGCATAGTGCCTATAAAGTGCAGCATACTAATCTGCTTCCAGACATTCCTATGTACATACATTAAAGTGCATAGTGCTCCAGATATTCCTATGTCCATACATTAAAGTGCCTAGTGCTAGCAACCATAGGGGACACAGTCATATATCGGTGGGTTGATCCTGGGTTATAATTACCCAATATCCAAAACTTTTTACACAAAATGTCAAATATTACTCTAATCTATATAAAGGGCCTGCAACAATAGATTTAAAACAGATTTAAAAACAGAGGATCCACAGTTAACAGTCTTAGTGGACATATTTGGTTCACTAGTTAAAATACATGAGAAAAAAGATAAATTATGTCCACACATTTCCTTGTCATTGCCTTCTCTCACCATACACATGTAAAATTCACCAAAAGTGTACCACTATCAAAAATGAACCCCCAATTGGGGTCCTACAAACACCAAAATTAGCACCATATTTTTTAACCCTTACTAAGACTAGAGAAATTCTGACCAAGAACACCCTTAAGGAAACTAGCCTTAGGGAATCATAGGGGTTGGAGGTACAAAGATAAAAATTGTCCATACATGATAGAAATATTGTTCAGTAAACTCCCAAGCTCAAAGGGAGAACATGAATCCTTATACACTGAAAAAACAGAAAAAATCATAAAATCAAGATAGATAAATAACACTCTTGACACATGAATTCCTTAGATACATTAGCCCAAAAAGGTGTACATCTCTTCATCTATGTTGTGCCCTTTATTATGTAGCGAGCCAGTTGCAGTATGTTGCCAAATGGCTCTCTGATGAAGAGACCTCTGAATCCAGGCTGTTTGGACGATATTGTGCACCATTTTATTTGAAAGAGATGATGTGGGTACCCAAGGCAGAAATGAAAGGGCGCCCTAAGATGATGTTACTAGGGTGGAAGATGTGGCGTAGGGCATGTCAGATGATGGAGAACCCGTCCCCATGCTCTCCGCAGGTACCACTGGTTGCATTAACAGGGGCAGATGAACAGCTAAGAATGATAATCAGAAACCACTGGGAACCGGTTGGGTTAGCAACAATGGGTGATATTTGGCGGGAGGATTCTATCATTGCCTTTGAGGGGCTGCGGGAAGAAACTGGGCTGCACGCGGGCCAGTACATTACGTATCGCTGAATGGTACATAGAATCACGGGAATATGGCCCGGAACGGTGCTGGCGGAAGACCCGGACGCCACCACAGATATGATATACGACATAGAAGAAGGGGGCCATGAGATATCTAGAATATATGAGATGTTGATGTTCAAAGTGGGGAAGGAGGTCACACAGTTGAGACTAGATTGGGAAGCGGAAGAAGGGGACCCAATGGAGGACGGGATGTGGGAACCGGCTCAGGGGTATCACAAGAAGGTATCTAGAAATGCGAGATTGAAACAGATACAACTGTATATTACGCACAGGGCATATATGACACCGCAGAGGATATTGAGGTTTGAGAATGCAGGACGGCAAGCATGCCCCAAGTGTGATGAGGAGAACGCGGGCATGGTGCATATGTTCTGGTCATGCCCGGTCATTGAATGCTTTGGAGCGACATAGAGCGGAAACTGGAAGAGAAGGGGGTCAAGATTGTAGTGGACACAGTGTGGGCCTGTTTGTTGGGGGGGTTCCCAAGATCACAGAAGCTAAAGCATGTGGGTAAAGTAAAAGATCTGGCATATGTGCTTGCAAAGAGGAGAATCGCTATGGGGTGACAAAACATGCCACAGACCGAGAGTGGAGGTGTGGTGGAAAGATTTGCAGAAATGGGCAGAGGCAGAAACCATGGTATGGCAAGAAACGAGCAATGCAGGGGGAGGAGGAGACAGAGTCCCTGATGGCCTGGAAATCATTGATAGCAGAGCTGTTTGGGTCAATATGATAACCGGCAGAACCCATGGATGGGGAGACCCTACCACAGGACGCAGAAACAGAATGTGTAAAGTAATAGGCTCGTAAGGGGGGCGTGGGATAAGGGAAGCAGTGGCTAGTAGTAAGCAATGTACAGTGGAACTGTTGATATATGCACTGCCTGTTTGGTTTGTATTGTTTGGTTGAATTTAATTAATAAAAATGTTGTAATAAAAAATGTACCTTTCTTCAGTGCAAGGAGGTACAGTTCAGAACCAATCCTTGGGCTTCCCTTCCCCAAATTTGAAGTAACATAATCCAAAACAAAAAGGTCTTGAGACTCTGGTCCCAAGACAAGTGTAGTCCTTTAAGTCTCAGGGTTCCCTTCCCCAAAACTTGAATGTCACTGTTTACACTTCAGCATTCTCAAAAATCTTCATAGAAAACACTGTGTCAACCTGACCCTCCTTCTTGCTTCATTGTCTCTTCAGCCCACATAGGCTTGTTGGCACTTGTTCCTGTGCACCAAGTCATCCATTTAATGGCCACTTGGCTTAGTTTGTAATCTTGCACTCCTCTGCCTTCTCCTTGATAGCCTTGTGGCTCTGCCACCACGTGTCACACACTCCTTGCCAAACCTTGAACTTGCCACTCTGCATTCACTCATACAAGTTCACCGTTTGGCTTTCTTCAGCCTTCAATGTACTTGACTTCAAAGTTTGAATTAAATAGTTGTGCAACATTATGTTTATTAATTATGTTCAGTATTCCACATGCACGTGTTCGATTCAATATTAAGTTCCCATTTGGGTTGGTATTCAATATCCATTTTTCTGATGTTTGTTAATCTGCTTAGAATCACATGCTGTGCATAGGTCCGACATCCAGTGGTCACTGCGGAGTATTGCATTTTGTTTTTCGTAGTCGAAAAGGGGACGTCGACAAGGCGTGTCTGTAACACTATCCCTATAGTGACGTGCGTTGTACCCACAATCCCTCACGCGTCGAGGTCCCTCAGATTGTTTTTTTCCACCCAGCTTATGATCGCCTTACGCGGAGCTCCTAGAGAGACATTGCTAAACAATTACTACGGACCTCGGTCCTTAATATATACTTATTGTTAAAGATCCCCCCCCTCGACGTTAGCTGTGAAGCTGTTTCTCCGCCGAGCAAGTTTTCGACGGAGGAGAAGAGACGGAGGAGATCCTTCGGCGCTGCTGAACACGTGGCCAGGCCTCGCCGGCCAACATACAGTAGGGAGAGTGGGGGTTTCAAACTTTTACCTTCTCGTCGAGAATGTCTTTCTTTCTCCCCTATCTTTCCCTTGGGGTTGTTATCACCAGTTTTTATTGCCTCAGCTATGGAGAGGACACCTTTTAAGTTTTGCCCACGCTGTAGGGGCAAATACACTTGGAAGGACAAACACAAGCTCTGTAATCGTTGCTTGCCCCTCGATCATAAAGAGGACAGCTGCGCGGCCTGTAAGCTCTTGAAACCAAGAACTCTTAAAGAACGGAAAGTTAAGAGGTGGGCGGACTACGCTATGTCGAAGTCAGTTTCCTCACCCGCCGCCGCTGTTACAGAAAGTGACGAGGAGGGTGATAACTCGACGTCCGTTACGGAAGTCATTAACCCCCAGAAGGAGCGCTCGCGCTCCTCGACGTCCGTCCCCGGCCCCGACGGGCTCGGCTCACGCCCTGCTTATGGGGATGAACACCCCGGCGACAAGGACGCACACAGACCCCATAGGCCTAAGCACACAACCCACGGCTCTTCTTCGTCCAGGACGAAGGATCCACCAGCGCCGAAGGGGACGCAGGGCACTCCGGCGTCGACCTCAGACCGCAAGGGTCTCAAGCCCCACCCGCAAACGCAGCCGCGACCAGCGATTGGGCTTTCATCTAATACGGGCGCTACCTCAAAAACCTCCGACGTAACGCTCCATAGAGCGGCCGTCGAAAAACAACGCGCAACGCAGGCAACGCCGACTCCAGAACCCTCGACTGACGAACTCATCGTCGAGAGTCTGGCGAGAATTGTTTCCGAGGACAAACGTAAGCGGACGACGAAACAGACGTCGAATACCGCACCCAAGGAAATAGAAACGCCGAAAAAGCACAAGAGTAGCCAGGAACTGCCCCATCCACCTAAAGGCACTTCTGAACTACCGGAGGGCTTTTCAGAGGGCGTCGGAAACATTTCGTCGACGTTGTGGGAGCGTTCGAAGCGTTTTGAAGGTGAAAACACTGATTTCCCCCCTCTAGACTATTCAGGGGTTCCCCATGAGACCCTGGAAAGACTCCATTCTTGTATGGAAAAGATGGAGAGGTTTTTGGGTAGCCAAAACCCACCCACACCCAAAAGACCAAGAGAATGGACCCAGGATGACCCTAGGGTCAAGATTCCTAGGCTGTTTCCCCCTTCTACAGATGCATATGACCTCACTGAAGAGGAGCATTACCTCCAGGAAGATGAGGAGTGTTTAGGTGGAGAGGAAGAACTTGAGGAGGAGAGGTTTGAGGAAGACCCTTACACTAGCGCAGGAGCTTTTGAAGAAGATACAGCTGCCTCACAGCCCTGGCACTCCCCATCAGTGCAGCCTTGGCAATCCCCATCAGTGCACTCAGACCCTGATGTCTTTCATCCTTCTCCTCCCAAGGACTCACCTATTGGGAACACCTCCCCCATAGATGACCAGCCTTCACTTAATGCACTATTGCGCAAGGCAGCAGCGCATTTTGAAATAGACACAGGGGAGACTCTTCCGGACATAGACTTTGTAGAAAATGTTATTAAAGAAAAAGCCCCGGTCAGCCAGTCCATTCCGCTCCTGGCTTCTATAAAGAGAAGAATAACTCCTTCCCTTTCCAATCCGGCCTTAGTCAGAGGGGTCAACCCTCGGATAGAAAAGCTCTTCAGCCCTTCGTCTTCTGACCCTTTGTACATCAGGGGACATTCTATTCCGGACTCTCTGGTAGTGACTAACACAAGAAAGAGAGCGGGGGTACCACTATCTACTAGTGAGGCACCACCTGACAAAGAGGGCAAAAAGCTCTATGCACTTGGGAAGAGAATCACGACCTCCGCCGCCTTCTCAACCAGGATCGCGAATAACAATTCCCTACTAGCTAGCTACGCAGATGCACAGTGGAGCAAGCTGCGCAGCGAAGCAGAGGACGCACCAGAACCCCTGCGTTCACGCCTGTTGGCTACTATATCAGAGGGAACTCTTGTAAACCAGGGCATCGTAAAGAACTCCTTAGATGCCGCAGAGGCAGCTGGCCGCTCCCTGGTTCAGGGAATACTTCTCAAACGCCATGTCTGGCTGCGCAATTCGGGATTTAAGCCAGAAACTCAGGCTTCCCTAATAAATAAGCCCATAGAGCAAACACATCTGTTTGGGAAAGCAGTTGATGAGGCCCTAGAACATGCAAAGAAGGAGTTTGATACCATCAAGACTCTTGACCAAATTTCTAGGCCACCTAACAGACGCAGCTATGGCAATAGACGCTCCTTTCGTGGCCAACGCCAGCAGCAAAGCCAACAACAATTTTACTCTGCTACCAACTGGCCCTCTAACCAAAGCACCCAGTTCAGTCAAAGAGGCCAACGTCGTGGCAAAGGAAGAGGGCGCGGCTCCAGTCCAAAAGGCCCCACGCCCAATACCAACAAATAACCCAAAGATTCGGGTCCCCTCCCATGCAACACCGGTCGGGGGCCGGCTAACATCGTTCCTTTCAGCATGGGAGGGAATAACGTCAGACTGCTGGGTATTATCCACCATAGCCCACGGATACTGCATCGAATTCAACGGTTCCCCGAAATACAGACCCCCACGGAACCGACGCATGACACCGGAACACCTCACTATTCTTCTTCAAGAAGTAGAAGAGCTACTGAAAAAAGAAGCTATAGAGGCTGTCCCCCTATCTCAGGTAACAGAAGGTATTTATTCAGTGTACTTCCTTGTACCCAAAAAGGACTTAACCATGCGCCCTGTATTAGATCTGCGCCCAGCGAACAACTTTGTCAAACCCCAAAAGTTTCGTATGGTGACCTTGCAGGAAGTAATCCCACTGTTATCACAGGGGGATTACATGACAATACTAGACATGAAAGATGCATACTTTCATATTTTAATGTTGCCAGCGCACAGAAAATACCTCAGGTTCAAGATAGAGAACAAACACTATCAGTTCAGAGTACTACCCTTCGGGATAGCATCTGCACCAAGGGTATTTACGAAAGTACTGGCAGTGGCAGCGGCCCACCTGCGCAGATTATCCATCCCGGTTTACCCGTACCTCGACGACTGGCTCATAACAGGGGATTCTTACGAAACATGCTTCTCCAATACCCAAAGGACCGTAGACCTTTTGTCCCAACTGGGCTTCTCCATCAACGAAAAGAAGTCCAGCTTAGACCCCAGCCAAATCAAACAATTCCTAGGGGCTCTAATTCGAACAAAGGACGGCCTCGTCTTCCCCTCCAACGAGAGGGTCCAAAACATGCTGTTTCAGATCCCCCAATATGTGGCAGGTCGAGAGGTGACGGTACGCAAAGCAATGCGCTTGCTAGGGATGATGGCGTCATGTATTTATTTGGTACCTCACGCGCGCCTGCGCATGCGCCCAATGCAAGAGTGGCTCTACAGCCAGTGGTGTCAGGCCAGCGGACAATGGGACGATCTAGTGGTGGTCTCGCAGGCCTTGGTTCTCTCGCTACGGTGGTGGACAAAAGAAAACCTGTTATTAGGGAAAACTTTTGCCACACGCGCAGTGGAAGCCACTCTAACCACAGACGCATCCCTTACAGGATGGGGGGCTCACCTATCCCATCAGACTGCTCACGGAGTGTGGACTCCGAGCTTAGCATCCAAGCATATAAACCTGCTGGAACTACTAGCGGTGTTCAAAGCACTGAAAGCCTTTCAGGAACACTTACAAGGAAAGACAGTGATGGTCCTCACAGACAGCACCACAGCCATGCACTATCTCAACAAGCAAGGGGGCACTCACTCTCCAGGACTGTCCAAGCTGTCCCAGAATATATGGAAATGGGCTCTCAAACACAACATGTTCCTACTATCACAACATTTACCAGGGGAACTCAATCTGCTAGCAGACAAACTCAGCAGAGACTTCCCCCTACCCAAAGAGTACGAATGGCAATTACACGAAAACATCGTCTCAGACGTCTTCACGCAATGGGGTTTCCCGGAAATAGACCTGTTCGCAACCCTGGAGAACTCACAATGCCAAAGTTACGCCTCCAGGTACCCCCAGAACCAGTCCAAGGGGAACGGTCTGTTGATTCAATGGTCAGGGAAATTTGTTTACGCCTTTCCCCCGACTCCCCTCCTCAACAAAGTGGTGCACAAGATGCACCAAGAGCAGGTTACCATGATACTAGTAGCCCCAATGTGGGCCCGGCAGCCATGGTTCGCTCACTTGATGGAGATGTCCCTATCTCCCCCAATGAAACTTCCCTGCCCGTACAACATGCTGTCACAAGACAAGGGCAGGACACTGCATCCATGCCCTCAGACCATGAACTTAGCAGCCTGGCTCCTGAGATCATAGAATTTGGACATTTACATCTCCCTCAGAGATGTATGGACATCCTCAGGGAAGCCAGAAAACCTAATACTCGCCACTGCTATTCTAGCAAGTGGAAAAGATTTGTCATCTGGTGTAGAAGTAAGAACATCAACCCGGTTGACTGCTCTGCCACTAACATTATTCTGTACTTGACCCATTTACTGGATTCAGGTCTAGTGTTTAATTCCATTAAAGTCCACCTAGCGGCACTTTCTGCATACACTACTTCCCAACTTAAAGTGTCGTGGTGGAAGATACCAGTTATCAAGGCCTTTATGGAAGGGGTAAAGAGAATACACCCCCCGATAGCTAACCCAGCTCCCGGATGGGACTTAAACGTGGTACTTTCTAGACTCATGGGCACTCCTTTCGAACCCATGCACAAGGCAACTCTTAAATACCTCACTCTTAAGACTGCTTTCCTAATAGCTATCACCTCCATTAGGAGAGTAAGTGAACTACAGGCTCTTTCTGTACTAGACCCCTTCGTATCAGTTCACAAGGATAAGGTGGTTCTTCGCACACACCCAAGGTTTGCACCAAAATTCATCTCGAAATTTCATGTAAACCAATCTCTAGAACTACCAACGTTCTTTCAAAACCCTTCCAGCTTGGGAGAAAAAAGTCTGCATACACTAGATGTACGCAGAGCTGTCATGTTCTACATGGAAAGAACCAGATCACTGAGGAAAACTAATCAGTTCTTTGTCTCGGTGGCAGCAGGAAGAGAAGGAGATGCCGTCTCTAAGTCCACTATATCTAGATGGATTGTACAATGCATCACTCTCTGTTACACTCTTGCTAAGAGAGAACTACCCTTCAAGCCAAGAGCACATTCCACTCGAGGCACGGGGGCTTCCATAGCATTCATTGCAAATGTTCCCCTTGAGTCCATCTGCAAAGCGGCTACCTGGAGTTCTGTGCACACCTTTACAAAACACTACTGTCTAGATGCACACTCTAGATCTGACTCCCAGGTGGGGCAGGCAGTATTAAGACATCTTTTCTCTACTGTTCCTTCTCATAACCCACCGCCAACTCCGGGTACTGCTCGCTAGTCTATGCACAGCATGTGATTCTAAGCAGATTAACAAACATCAGAAGACAATGCATTACTTACCGTAAAAGCATTTCTGATGGTTGCATCTGCTTAGATTCACATGCGCCCGCCCTTCCTCCCCGCTCGGATGGAAGGAACATAGACATCCTCTACTATATTTCTCTCTTTTCTGTACTCACTCACGTCTAGAAGGCTCCCTCAGGGCAGAAAAATACAAACAGAGGGACCTCGACGCGTGAGGGATTGTGGGTACAACGCACGTCACTATAGGGATAGTGTTACAGACACGCCTTGTCGACGTCCCCTTTTCGACTACGAAAAACAAAATGCAATACTCCGCAGTGACCACTGGATGTCGGACCTATGCACAGCATGTGAATCTAAGCAGATACAACCATCAGAAATGCTTTTACGGTAAGTAATGCATTGTCATTTGCTTCACTGCAAAATGTCCATTTAGTTCGGTGCTCAGTATGCATTTAGCATTTATTGGCTTTCTTTTATGGATTGTTATTCACTTGTGGTCCTTTTGGAGCGCCCCGGTGCATGAGCGCCTGTCTGCCACTCACCAGCCTTCTATGTTTCCCTCTGGTGGTGCCTGCGACTTCCTCCCAGCTTCCAAGGCCAGGAAAACTACTGGTGCGAACCGCGCTCGCTCCCTGTGTGTCTTCTTTCACACTTCAGCACTTCATACTCGGTCTCTGACGTCTAATCACTTGGTCTAGGGAGGGAAGCTTATGACATTGCATGCCACCATTTTGGATATCATAGCCTTGTCCCTCTGGATCTGTTCAGTCAGTGGTCGGTGTCCATTCTCTTCCTGGTTTATCAAGGGTGACTGGCGGTGTTTGGCCACCAGTGTTTGCATATACAGCAGATATGTGGATGCAAGGGTGAATGGCTGTGTTTGGCCACCAGTATTTGCATATACAGCAGATATGTGGATGCAAGGGTGACTGGTGGTGTTTGGCCACCAGTGTTTGCATATACAGCAGATGCAAGGGTGAATGGCTGTGTTTGGCCACTAGCGTTTGCATATACAGCAGATATGTGGATGCAAGGGTGAATGGCTGTGTTTGGCCACCAGCGTTTGCATATACAGCAGATATGTTGATGTGTGAAGCTAGATGTAGGCACTGCGCCACTTAAGACAGAATGACTGCTCCAGTGCATGGTGTACTTATTCTTGTCTTCCAGGTCCCACCTCCCTCTCCTATCTCTGCACTCACATGAAAGTAAACGTTATTGCTTCACGCCGTTTTGGACGTTTTATGCCCGGAAAATGCCATCAAATGTTCCAGAAATATGAGCTAGAAAGACAGACTTCCATGGATTGCACTTTATACAAAGTATGAATTGTAGTTGGGGCACTACAAAATTGCATATACTTGATTTCCTTCAACTGTCCTCTCTTTGAGGCTAGACAGTCTATTATAAATCCAGTAGCCGATCCAGGAGTCAGGAGGATTGTTGATGGTTGAGGGAGGTATGCCTGAAGAGCACATTGAACATGTATTTTTGTATAGTAGCACTTTCACTGACCTCTGGGCGCCGGTGGCACGTGGGGATCAGGCAGTGAGTCTAGAATTCTGGTAGTGTACTGTATCATTTCTTTCTTAATGGTTACCATGCGATTCTAATAATCATGGGAAGGTTCTAAAAGTGGTATTTTGATATACTGTAAACATGTAAACATATATAAACTCTGCCGTCTGGTGCCAGTGCTATGGTGAAAGTTCAGCTTGGTTTGTGTTACAGCGCGTCTTTGACCATCCGCCACTCTTTCTTGTAAATACTGGTTAGTGATTTGTTTCTGATAGTGTGTATTCCTGTAGAAGATCAAGTTTCTTACACCAGAAAAATAGTTCCTCACATGCTGGGCTTTCATAGATTTGAGGTGTTGGGGTTACCATTACCTGCACAATGGCAACCCACATCACCGTGTTTGCTTTTTTAGCTTTAGAAGTCTGAGCTTGTGAATTTGAAGGAGCACAGCAGGAGAACTAACTGTACTGCAGAGGAAGATAATGTACAATGACGATTGCCCTTATGCATCCACACATGTTCATTGATTTAAAGATGCACGTTTGCTATTGCAATACACATGGTTATCAGTAAAGAAAGTGAGTGTGATCCATTTCTTTAGATATGTTATGAAGTGTTAATGCACAGTATCCATAAATAGTAGTAACATGGATTCTCGTTAATAGGAGCATCAGAGTTTGTAGAGCCATACTTTGCTAACAGTGTACATCATTATATAGATTCTGGATGTGTACACGTTGTAAGCATGTGTTTCTTGAATGGGGGCGGTATGCAGATGGTCCGTATTTGTTTTAAGCTCTGTGAACGGTTCCTGATCGTCGTTTAATTGGACCATTTTCTTGCACGAACACCTCTGCTAGTGACACTTGGCTGGGGTCATGCATGCGCAGGGATGATGTACGCCTGCTCATCGCATCCTGCGGCCTAGCCTGAGTTACTCATCCTGTCACGCCGCCAGAGCGCCCCTGCGCGCCATCAATTATCGCTTCTTCTTGTCAAGTGCTTTGGCCTCTGCGCTCCAGCCGCATGTTTCAGGAACAGATGGAGCTCCTCTCGTCGGCTAGTCTCTGTCACAGGCACTTCCTGTTTAGGGCTATGGTTTCCCTCAACCTACACCTACTTTACTCGTCTACTGTACTTATTTCACCCAAAAGGTTTTCTTTTTAAGTGTTTAACGCCAGGGTAAAGCAGAAGTGCGCGACGTTTCCTGACTCGATAAGTTATCAGAAAAGAAGGCACATGAAGACTTTAAAATTGATCTTAGGTGATCTGCGGATATCGGGCCAGTCTGCAGGCTCTCTGTTGCACATTACTTTCTGCTAACTTACCACATCCCTGTGCAACGTGGCCTGCACACAATTTAAGTGGTTACTGACAATACACGCATCTTCTGGCTAGTGTTTGAACGCCTTAATACGCAAAATTGTTGCTCGCTCCTAATATGCTGCTTCAAATTCCATACATGTTTGCAAATTCTGGAAGAAAACGCACATGAAAGTCCTAGTTCGATCATTGAAAGATTTCTTTGTCTCTTCCCAGAACTCTCTGCACACATCAAATTAGTTACCCTGCCAACAACAGGTTCCTAGGACTCCCCTGCATCAGGTTTCCCTTGCCAGAACCCCCTGGACCTGGAAAAAAAATTGCTTTATTAAGTCCCAGGCTTCCAGCGCCACCACAACGACCCTCAACCCAACACCTAATCACCCATCACCAGTCCCAGTGCTCCCCATCACTGTTCTACAAAGTGAGGTTGTTTTATGAAGCTTTGGACCGCACAACATAATTCTATTCCCGTTAGCCGAGGAATGTGGAAGCACATTTGCACCTAATATCTGAAAAGAAGTGAGTCCACCAGTGAGTAGATGGAGAGCTTATTTGTTTGTTTAGGAGAAGATCTCTCGAGTAACCCTCAGCTCTGGTCAGCTTCACATCAACTCCCAACTGACCAGATTGAAGAAAAAAACATTCCACCCTGGCATTCCAAAACTCAGGCATTCTATGTTCTGAAGTTGCTAGCATAACATTTAAGGTACACTGAGGGACAGTGGGATAGAGCCCAAAGGTACCACAAGAAGGTGTCCCGGAACGCGAGACTCCAGCAGATCCAGCTGTATGTCACCCACAGAGCTTATCTGACCCCCGGAAGAATAGCCAGGTTTGGTGGCTCGGCAATACAGAAATGCCCCAGGTGTGGAGAGGAGGAGGCAGGGCTGTTGCACATGTTCTGGGCTTGCCCAGAGGTGCAGAGTTTCTGGGAATTTTATTTATTTTACATTTATAAAGCGCTCACACAGCCCGCAGGCATCGAGGCGCTGTTACAGGAATTGTTAGTTTTTCTTAGTTGTGTAATTGTGTTTTTTCTTTGTCTTAGTTACGTATTTATAACGCGCTTAAACACTCAGAGGTTTCTAAGCGCGGACCCGGGGATCGAACCTGTTGTTGCTTTGTGTCGTCTTGCTTCCAAGACGCGCACGCTGCCGCTGTGCTATCCTCCCGGGATAGCAATAAAGAAGTAAAGACGAGAATGGCCAGCGGGGGAGTGGTGCTTGACGTGAGGTCTGCCTGGGCAAGCATGCTTGGGAGTTTTCCCAGGCCACGTAATTTAAAACATATCAGCAAGATGAAGGACCTGGCCTATATCTTGGCCAAGCGCAGAATTGCAATGTGCTGGACAGCGGCCCATAGGCCTAGAGTGGAGATGTGGTGGGCAGACCTCTTGAAATGGGCAGAAGCAGAAACTGCGGTATGGTATGAGGCAGTCACTAGGGGGGAAAGTGGGCCCCTTGATAGCCTGGAGGCAACTGGTGACCTCAATGGCAAACCCCCACCAGGTCAGTCATGAAACGGAAGACTCGGATGAGTCGACAAGCATTGAGATACCCGAAAATGCTCATGCCGATGGCACGGATAAGACGGCTCGAGTTTGTGGGGAGGGAGGGGGGAGGACGGAGGATAACACTGAATAATGTGATGCCTTGATATTGATTATGTACGTCCTAAATGGTTGTAATGTTTGGTGTGTTGTTTGTTTAAAATAATAAAAAATGTTTTAAAAAAAACAAACATTTAAGGTACACAATACAACAATATCCCTCATCATTGAATGCCCACTTGCCTCCAGATTCGTCAGCAAAGCCTTAAAACACTTCATCGTCAAACTCCTGATGAAAATGTCCTCCCTCGTCCTCACCATACTTGGCAAATATAATGCCATCATCAGTTTTGCCTCCACTTCTTACATCCTGGCAAAAGTAGAAGTGGGCCAGTGCCTACCATTTCTTGAATTCTGTGTCATACCTTTTGACGACACCTAAAACAAAAAGGGAAAACTGTTTACCACCAGTATAGATTGATTATATGTGCAGTCCTGACCTCTCCCCGGAGTAATTAAAAAACAACTGTGAGACTCGGAAGTGAGCAGTATCCACAAACATAAAAATCCAGAAGGAGAATAGTGTATATATGAATGGAACACATTTTAATCAATAAGTATAAAAAACGAGATGTGGTTCGCACAATTAACACACTCAATTATATATACACAATCACAAAGACAAAACAAATTCAATAATTGTAGCAAAAAAGTCAAACATAAACCACAAACGTAAACGATTAAGAATAAAGAAAGTGCAGTAGTGACTCCTGTATAGACTGATTATTGAATTAGTTAGGGTCTGTAAACTCATATCAGATCGCCAAATGAGAGATTCCTCAAATGTAATACACAAAGGTTTATACATATGCCATTGAGCTATTCCAATGGCTAAAGCTCAACATGTTTCAGTTCCAACATCGTTTGATGGGTGAATCTTCCTCAGGAGCTGGTGATGTGGGTCACACTTTGTTCACGGATTTCAGAAATTCACAACCCCCTCAAATATCATAGAAACAGTGATTGTTTCTTGTAAAAAAAAAAAAAAATCAGCATTTTGCACTGTGGATAGCAACAAAGAAAGAAAGAGAGCTAGCCATTAATGCTACTGGTCTTTAAGACGGGGAGATTATTTTAAAACCCTCTAGAGTACACACAAGGTTAGTAAACATTTAATTATAAATTTACCTCTGGGTACGTGTGGTGGAGTTCTCCAATAAAGGACACAGATGGGTAGCCAAATCCTAATAATGGATGTGCATCTGTGAAACCATCCACAGATAATGTTTGAGGTTTCTTAGCTAATAGAGCAATAGAACATACTAAAGGTTCCTAGTGATTGCATCGAATGCAAAACCATTGAAAAACATTTTTTAATGGAGGATCCCCCTCAACGCCCGTTTTTTTTACCCCTTAAAACCCATTATAGTAAAAAAAAAACCTTTACCTACAAATAAATGCATTTTTTCGATGCATTTTTTTCGATGCTTTTGCATTCGATACTATGTATTCGATGCAATGCCTGGATACCCATACTAAAGCTTGTTTGTTATCAATCTGGTGATAATTACCTAATTAAAGGACTTCTCTTTTGTAGTCATATTCTCTGCTCCCCCAGGGTACACCTTTAATCTTGAGAAACACTGGGATGGTCGTGCAGCTGCCGCTCGAATATTTGGTGGAGGCAACACAGCTATTGAAAAATAGAGGTGGTCTCTGCCTGTCAAGAGAATGGCAACACTATGAAGAAAATAGGGAAAAAGGTGTTGTTTGGAATATACTGCCAACTACACATCTATAAAATGCCTGATAATTCAGGTCTTACCATCTTGCTCGAAACAGAACATCTGGGTAATAAGGTAACTGGCAATGTGAGGTTACTAGGCGACCAGACGCAATCTAGCGATTTCACTGGCTCCTCAACTATAATGAGAATTACTCTCTCCGAGTATGCGCTCAGATAACATATAAAGTGACACAGCAATTTCTCTAAAATATATATGCATCCACTGTGATGGACTGGCCATCGAAAAACCTCTCTGGGTCGCAATGCGAACTGGTTGCTAGGCTACGTCCAAACTGTTCGCAGGCTGTGTCTGTGATTGAAATAAAGTTAAATTGAGCAACGGTATCACTCGTGGCCTATAAGGCTGCGGGAAAACGCTCCCTGAATGAACTGGCGGCTTACAGAGAAGACCAGACTGTGTTGAGAGTACTCGCTGGCTGCTCTGCATTTTCTCCATCCACAGGTAGACAAGCTTTTGTTGCTAAGCAACTAGCCTAAATAGCTTCCCATGACCGCCCGCTCGCAAACGATAGCAGCGGCCATCTTAGCCAGGTGAACAGTCAATCGTGAACGGGTTACAGATTCCAAATGGCTTGAATTAAAAAATCTTATTCAAGTTTGATTTTGAAACTAAGGGCTGTTATTAACAACTGCATCCATTTGTTGTGAAGAGTAAGAGTAATATGTCTGTGATAGAATAGCCTAGAGGTTGGTGAGCACTTTGGGTACAGTTTGGAACTAAAGCGGGTAGTGGAAAGAGAAGCAAGCAGAATATTCAATGGGAACGCATTGATCAATACCCCAGAAAGATCTGGTGCCGTGGCCCCAAATGAGAAGAGGTAACGGGTGTCATGGCAGACCGGTAGGGGATTGTGGATGAGTGGGGAACAAAAAGAAGGCATCGGGAGTAATCTCCCTCATCTCAGCGGAAATAATCTCCTTTGTCTCAGGACTTGTGCCAGAAGTCCTGAATGGGAAGAAGACATCAGGAGTAATTTTCCTCATCTCAGTAGTTGTGTCAGGCGTATCAAATGGAAAGAAAGCCATAGGAGTAATTCCTCCGTCTCCAGAGTTGTGATAAAAATACCAAATGTAGAGATGACATCACAAGTGATATTCCTTGTCTCAATTGTGCCAAAGACATTATAAGAAAAGAACATATTGTGAGTAGTCTCCCTCAACACTCTTTCCTATCTAGGGACACTAGAGTGTGCTACGAGAACAGTCTCATTTGTCAGAGGGTTAGAAGGAACCACAGACACTATGGGAACAGTTTCCCTTGGTTTCTCCGACAAGAGGAGGGGAAAGAAAGACAAGAGATAACTGTGTATTGGAAACAAAAGGAGTGTTTGACTTTTAAGCAAGCCCTGAGAGAATCCTGGGAAGAAGTGCAAAAGTTGATTAAAAATTAAACTGTTGCAGGAAGTTATCCAAAGATAGCCAATGGCTGAACCAACTGGACCAGGAAAAGGGAATCATTGTCCTGGTTTTCTGCATAATTTTTGAATCGGGAACTAAGGCAAAAGGTTACCAAAAGAAAGCCTGGAGCCTGACCAAGTTGACCAGGAGAAGATAGCAGTTGCTGAACTGTTGGACCAGAAGAATGGAGTAATTCTCCTGGTATTCTCTGCAAGTGCAGAAGTTTCACTATTATCAAAGACTGATACAACAATTGCCCTACGGCTGATCCTATTGAACCAGGAGAAGGGAGTCATTCTCCTGGTTTTTTACAGAATTGTTGGATCAGGAACTAAGGCAAAAGGTAACCAGAATGCAGCATGAAGGCTGACCAAGTCGACCAGGAGAAGATGACCAATTGTTAGACTGTTAGACCAGGAAAACCTGAACTGTTAGACCAGGGAAAGGGAGTCATTCTCCTGGTGCTCTCTACAAGTGCAGAAGTTGAACTATTATCAAAGACTAATAGAAATATGGCCCTAGGGCTGATCACATTGAACCGGGAGAAGGGAGTCATTCTCCTGGAGCTATTTATGTTAATGTCTTTTGTTAGCGGTAGGGCTAGAGTAGGTTAGTTTGGACAGATGACACACTGAGTTTGACAACCACCCTGACGACGAGCACCAAAGTTATTCTTTAGTTAGGCAGGGAAAACCCTAAGGGATCTGGAAAGATGGGCCTTTTTCATTATTATTTAAATAAAGATTATTGTGAACATGCCATGCCTTTGTCCTGCTCCTTATTACAGCACACCACACCTGAACATAATAAATTGGGATTCTACCCCAACAGAGGTGATCACTCACTCGCTCAGTCACTCACAAACTCGCTCACTCATATACTTGTGAGGACCTCACAAGGATTCTCACAAATGACATGAAGACCTGTTGGACCTGTTGGACAAAAGTATGTCTTCACTAAGAGAGAAAAACAATTGACGTGTGTCTGACGAAATGGCTTCTGCCCTGCAGGAGTTAAAGGTTTTGTAGTGTCTAAAGCGGCTACTCGGCGCTCACACTGCTACAAACTATGAGTGATCCCAGTCATATAGGTCAAACAGGGCTGGTTAAGAGATCTACCGCCTTCGCCTTTTGTGGTAACATGGGCCAGGGGAAGGCTATACTCTCAAGAGGGCAGTGAATGTGATTCAGAAGAAAAACAAACAGTAATGGTACAACAGTTCAAAATAAAGCAAATCTCCAAGGTCCTATAAAAATAGATATACTTTAATTAAACACACAAGCTGCAAAAATAACAAAATAGGCAAACATTATACAAAACCAACACCTTAGGAAAGAACACAGAATATGTACAGATAGAAGGATGTAGCACTCTGGGTCATGAAACAGGGGTGCAAGGCAAGTAAAAACCACATTGTTTGTTGAAAAGATATGTTCTGGAGCAAGAAGGGATTAAAGGTGACCTGACCAGTCTCTAGGGCCCAAGGATGCCCCAAGGGGACAGTAAACAATTAATAATACCATCTGCAGTACTTGCCGGTTCAATAGAGTCGAACCAGGCTTCTTGATGCTGTGCGTTCACTGAGGATCGAGCATGGTTGTTGCATTGTTATATACAGGGAACGGTGTCGAGCAAGGGTCGAACAGGAGCGCGCTGTAGTTCAATGCAAGACAGACACAAAAGATACATTTGGAAAACCTTTATTCTCGAAAAAGGGGTTGGTAGAATGCCTATCTTGCTGTAAGTCTAGGATGGGAGTGCGCTCATCCATCAAATAATAAATAACACAGTCCTAGTGGGGTCTGTCAAAACTAGATGGCCTATGCTAACAAAACCTAATGCCAGCCCTTACTCTAATGTAACAAAATGTGTGTGGGAAAAATGTGTATGCAAAAGGGATAATGTGTAAAACTATAAAGAATCAATGTGGCTGAGTCAGCTCTCCTCCCCATGTTGAACAGCACAGGGAAAGGCGGACCCCGTAGACAGGCTAACACACTCTGGCTCAGGTTCTTCAAAATTAAAGTCAGTTCAAAGCGTGGATATAGGGCTGCCTGGCCTTCCGCGATAAAGTCTTTATTTCCAGCTTCAATATATAGTTCAACATAAGGTTCACACCGGTCTCCCGCAGTCGGGCTCGGACCGCAAAACAAAATTCACCTAGATCCCCCTCTGTCTGGCTCAGACCTCTTCAAACAATGTCAACAAGACTTGCACTGGGGCTCCATTCCCCAAGCTTTTTACAATTCAGGGTCTCCCTCAGTCGGGCTCAGACCGCTTTCAGATGTCGAAGACTTTCAAATGTGCATGGCTTGCTTTACAGACCTCTGCAAGACCACTTTGACTAACAGTTCATTTACTTTCTCGTTACAAAAAATGCACCTTTCACAGAGACTTTCGAATGGGCTACTTCCTTTCATCGGGCCACTCCGTTACTCAGTACCGCTGATTTCACAGCTATATTTTTACTTCAAAGTTCCTTCACAGGTCTGCCACTTTAAACTTTAACACACACCGGTCTCTCAAGTCGCTTGCCAACTCACTGGCTGTGTGCATGTCTTTCTTGGTTTTCTTGAGCGGTCTCTTTCAGTCGGGCTGGGACCCCCTCCAAAGGTCACATATGGGTCTCCCTCAGTCAGGCTCGGATCCCTTTAAAAGTTCAGAGAAGGTCTCCCTCTACCAGACTCGGACCCCTCTCAAAGTTCACAAAATAAATGTCCCAGAATACTTCATTCTGTTTTTGCTCCCATTTCGCTAGCCCCCCATTTTGGCACTCTGGCGGGTTTGGGAGCTGCAGGAGTTTATGGAGATTCTTGTTGAGGTCAGGGTCTTGCCACCTGCCCCTCAAAGGCCTGGGCTTGCCTGTTTTGCCCAGCAGAGGAGCTCTGGTGTGGGCACCGCCAGGTAACCCCCGGCTGCCTCTGGTTTGGCTTCCTGGAGGTACAGTTCCTTTTCCGCACTGCAGCCTCCCATGTACCTATAGGCCAGGCAATCAGGCAGTACTTCTTCCAGGGTATCTCCAGCTCGGGTTTTCTCCCTCTCGCTTCCGCGCAGCATCCCCAGCTCGCTCAGAGTGTGCCTGTGTGCTCTGCTTTTTATACTGACTGGGATGTTTAACAGTTTTCAGGTGGGAATGATTGTAAAGGGAGGCCTGACCTTGCCTAGCCACATTAACGGGACACAATGGAGACTGCCCATATGAACTCATGGTACATTGATTCCTATGGGTAATTGTCATGGCTCTGGTTTGCCTCTTCCTCGTCCCAGTGGTTTTAGGAAAAAGCAGTGTGGAGGGATTACTGGAATTGTAGTTTTTCCGGGGATCATGGAAAAAACATGTGGGTTTTTGTCAGGGTGAAGGAGGTAAGTGTACTGTTATGGATAAATGGTTTTTGGCAATAATATCCTATAAGGACAGAGGGGATGTCGGGTAAGGATGCACTGGAACATAGGGAATACCGTGTCTCACATGGGCACGTTCCTTCCACAATCTCCAAGGGTCCCTCTCCTCGTTGATCCTCCCTCATTTATCCGCCCCCAGGGTTGGGATCCCAGCGCGATGTCCCTTCCCTGGCCACCCAAGTCGGGGATCCCCAGGTATTGCATGGGCGAAGCGGCTCAGGTTTCTCACACTGCAAATCGTGAGGGCTTCCAGGGTCGGTAAGATAGTTGGTTCGATCTCGAAGACGCTGGTAACTGGATGTGTGGTTCTTTTTAGATAGTTTGATGAAGCTTTCGAGAGACTTTAGATTGTAAGGGCCACAAGGGTCGGTTCGCCAGCTGATTCAGTGACAGAGACTCGATGAGCAGTTTGGTTTGAGCAGCTTCATGCAATGTTCGAGGGTGTGGTGATCCACCAGGGTTGGTTTGACCGGCTTATAGCAATCGGTAGCGAAGATGCTGGCAGGCCAAGCAGCGGTTCGAAGGTAGTAGATGTAATAAAGAGATGGTAGTTTGAGCTGAGGCATTGACCTACTCATCTAGCATGGTGCAGTGGCAAACAGGTATGAATGTGCAGTTTGGGTACAGCAGTTGAGTTGTTCTAGGCAGGGAGCGGAGGTCAAACAGGAGATTGTGCAGTTCAAAGGCAAAGCTTGGAGAAGTAGGCGTCATGAGGGCCACCAGGTACTCCCAGGGTCTGGTCGACAGTCGATTAGGATCAGCAGTGAAGATGGTGATTCGAAAGTGGTGGGTGCCCTGAAGAGCTTGAAGTTCGAGCCGGACAACAACACGTGCGACTAATGCAGTGCCCCAGCAAAGAGGTTAGACTATGTGGTATAGCAGTTCAAGGTGGCACAGTGACAAAAGCAACCCTGCAGGGTCCTGTAGGTAGGAAGGCGTAGAACGGGCTTGAATCATGGTTCGAAGTAGTTTAACTGGAGGAGCACAGGCTTTGTGGTGGTTTGGTTGCTGAGAGTCCCAATCCGGGGCTCAAAGATTTGTTGCATTCCTTGTTCTCGTGCTCCCACACCCTTGGGAGGCTGGCGCACAACTGCAGATGTCCCTCAACATGATTAATTCCTAGGTGCCGTTGTGGATGGCAGAGAGCTAGGTCGTGTCCCAACAACAGTTTACCCTCACTGATACTTGGAGATTCGCCTCTGCCTTGCACTCTGTCTTCACCTGACTGGCAAGGACTTTGGAGAGCTAGCCTACTTTAGGGGACCAATCCCTCTTCCTGAAACAAGTGAACTTTGCCTTTTGACATCACACCCAAATTGTTTTTTGCTAAAGGAAGTGGAGAGGACAGGAAGGAAAACTCGAGGCATAGAGATGGTGGAAACTTACTCCAGCTGTAAAGATCTCCTTATTTCTACACTTACCCCACCCCTTCCCTTCTCAATATAAAGGCCTTTAGATATGCAGGACGCTGGTGTTAGGCTAAGCGTTTTGTGAATGGGTGTGCTCTTTGATTCCCGTTCCCAGGACAGAATCCTGTGGAGTTGCTGTCTTTCTGGGGAGGCAATCCCCAAGGGCCAGTGCTGCCAGCAGTGGCAAGGACAGCCTTGTCGGGGAAGAATACACATAATCCTTTCACAGCTGAGCTGGGTTCACAGGCTGACATGTGATATCAAATTACTGTGGCAGTAATCATAATGACAAATACTATCTACCATACCAAAACTATACATTAATTACATTTATCTGCCACCAGAACAGTAAACTCATTATTTAGGGTTTTCATACATGGTGCATGTTTTAAATGCAGCCCCTGCACTGCAGAGACTCTAACCCAGCAGTGATCCCAATCTTAAAGGTAAACAAGGCACAACATAATAGTATACCTTCTTCACCTGTTATGGTAATGTGGGTCGAGGGCAGGCTGTTCTCTTAGGAGTGTGAGCTGGCACAGTAGTAACCCAAACAGCAATAGTACAATTAATGCATATGTTGAATGGTGCTATTCAGTCTAATATCCCCCCACACATGACATGGAATAGAGGGTCAAGTGGAGCAATAATAGACTACATATATGTGAATGAGAGCCTCCTTCCAAGGTTTATTGATTTCTGTGTCACCAAATCTGACCTAAGTGATCACAATATCCTTAAAATGAAATGGATCAGTAATACTCCAAATACATCAACTCTAAGGGTGCATTGTAAGAACTACATGATTGTTAATCCCAGGTTAAATCGTCTCTGATGGACGGAGAGCACATTGTCATTGTTATACCTTTTTGGCTAAATCCTTGGTACGTAGTTCCATTCACTCGTGTA
Source organism: Ambystoma mexicanum (assembly GCF_040938575.1). NCBI lineage: Eukaryota > Metazoa > Chordata > Amphibia > Caudata > Ambystomatidae > Ambystoma > Ambystoma mexicanum. The sequence goes on from NC_090937.1 coordinate 1,100,603,220, forward strand.
AAGTGTGAATTGAATATAGTGACACCATGCAACTTTTTTCACAAAAAACATGGCCTTCAAAAAAAAAAAACCACAAAATCGTCACATTTTTGATCATGAGGTTAAAATAAGAAAAACCACCTTTAGAGATCATTTAAGAGCGGCCTTACTCTTTCCCTCTCAAATTAAAGTTATCCTTATCAAAATAATAAGAAACAAATATAAAAATTGGATAAAATAATCATAAAGCTCAGCTATATCAGCGTGATGGTGCAATAATGCTATCTGCTATTGCTAATAAAAAGACAGCTAAAACTTGGTCCATCATAAATCAATCTACTTTTGGATCACAATTAGCCATTCAGTTAAGTAATGTAACAGGGGAAAAATTGATTACTCATTTTACTGAGCTTTATTCGATGCCTAAGGTCGCCAGATCTCTAACAGCATTTGAAAGTCCAAAGAATTTTTTCCTGTCATTTGACATGGATGATATATTATTTTTCATCAATAAAGCTAGTCATTCAAAAACTGTTGGTCCTGACAGTCTGTCAAATAATCTTCTCAAACAATACGCAGAGCACTGGGCTTCTATTTTATTCAAAATGTGTTCAAGTATAAATAGATTACAACGTTTACCAAAAACATGGACTCACTTTATAACATCACCTCTATACATGAAAGGTGACTGCCAGAGCCCCGCTAGCTATCGACCAATCTCCTTGCTAGATGTACCAGGAAAGATCTATTGTCGTATCTTATTGAGAGAACTAAATATTTGGTAGAAAAAATACAACCTTATAGACCCCTTTGAAGCCGGTGTTATAACTGGCATAGGCACTATTCTGAATTTTGTTGCTTCTTAATGCAATCAACTCTCAAACTGCCATTCAGAAACAATCGTCATATCTAACTTTTATCTATTTTAGAGCGACGTTTGATTCTATTGATCGCAACCTGCTATTTAGTAAATTACGAGCTCATCGCTGCCCCTCATCTCTGCTTACCCTAATTATGCTCTTCCTTTCTGATACATCTATGCAAGTCTGCTTAACACTTGATGGTAGACTATCTTCTTCGATTCCTAGTAAAAGGGGCCTTAAACAAGGCTGTACCTTGGCTGCTTTCTTGTTTAACTTTTTTATCCTCAATCTGGGCATAATCTTTGCTGACATTATGGGTGACACTTCAAGGCTGAATATGCAAAAAATACATCATTTTCTCTATGCAGATGATCTGGTGTTGCTTTGACAAACCCCAGTTGGTCTGAATAATATGCTGCATGCACTTGCTTGTTAAGCTCAGTCCAATCATTTGGCGATAAACACGGAAAAAACACAGATCTTAGTATGTATGAATAATTCCAACCATAGAAGTACCCGCTTTAAGTGGATGTTAGAGCAAAATGAACTAAACATTGTTCCTCAATACAAGTATTTAGGAGTGCATTCACCAATTGTATCAAAGGGGATCTCTATGAGTTGGAAATAAAGAGCAAATTACAAGGTTTATCATCAAAAGCTAAAATGATGCAAGGTTTTGGAGAAACTTCTTAAGGTTACCATCTTGTACACCACTTCCCTTAATACGCTTCGAACTAGGGTCCTTGTCGATGTACTCACAGGTCCTCTGGAAAATGGCTGCACTACTGAGGAAATGTTTGCTAAATCTAGACACACAGAATATGCTAGGTATAATACCAGCACATCTCTTAAAATCAGACAATGTGATCCCAGCTAGTTGGCGTAAATCTATATTGAATGCTTTAGCAGATGCCTCAGTGATGATAGACTTGTTGATTACTAATCCAGGTCGAGCAAAGATCAAAATCTTCCAATTTGACTGGATTTGTAACAATTCATTGTGCACTACATATAAGGATTTTTATGTTGCCCTTTTTGGACACACGAAATTTAGAACTATGGCAGATTATCTGTTCAAGTGCCCCTCTCCTCATATACGTAGTCAATACATGACATTTCTATTCAACCTCTGGCATACTCGTGAAATATTGTATAGGCGAAAACAAATAACTTTAAATCAGAATTTCTGTCAATATTGTCTAAATGTCTCCCAAATTGAGTCCTTGCAACATCTTATTGTTGACTGTCCATCGCTAGTAGCTACGCAATAGAGGTTCTTCAGTGATTTAATGGTTTGGTTTAGCCCGGTGGACTCTAGCGTCCTCTGGAAAGCCATATTTTCAAGTCCCAGGTTGGGAGTGAAAGTAGCATTAGTGCATTTCCTAGAAGCAATTGTTCCGGACTATGAGGGGGATACACTCCACACGTCATAAATATTGATAACAGAAATTCTGTATTTGACTCACTGTAGTGATTTACAGGATTTCTGTCCAATCATTCAACCATTCATTGATTGTGAATCTATTATTGATGTGAAATTGGAGGCATCTCATTCATTATTCAAGGGCCATTTTTGATGTTGTACTTTTATGTCTTCTAATTTTGTATGGTATGGTATATGTAATTTTATATATTTTATTTTGTATTTTGTATTGTTTAGTTATGTGCATTATGGCATCCTGAAATGATGTAGTTGCTATGATAATTGATGATGTTTACATTTTATTGTTTGAAATTTGAAAAGTTGATTTTCAACTAACCAAATTAAAAAAATAGTACAATTAACTCAAATAAAAGAATGCCCAATCAAAGATCTAGAAAAACAGTAACATTTAATTAAAGTAAAAATTCAAGCACCTAACAAAAAGACTAACACACCAACCCTGTGGGAGAGAACACAGAGAATTCAGTTTTTATAGCAAAAAGCGGAAACTCTGGGTTTTGAGGCTAGACCCGGACAGGCTAAGTTGAGCAGCAATGTCTGAGTTGAAGGATATGTCTTTGGGAAAGGTATAGAAAGGCAGTCTAGGGGGACAAGACCACTGCAAATACCTTTTTGTACTTTTCCTTGAGGCCCAACAGCACCGAGTCAGGTTTCTAGGTGCTACACTACACATCAAGATGGTCTTCCTAATGGTAAGTCGCTGTCGAGATGGGGCCACCCAACAGATCGGAGTGGCCAATTTTCAGCTGTTGAAGTCCGCGTTGAGACGGGTTGAGACATTGGTTTCCAATGGATCAAGTTGGTGGTCAAGACATGGCATGTTCACTGCTTCAACGTAAGATGCAGGTAGCAGCTTGGAGTGTCTCAATCATGGTCCAGCCTGCTTTAAAACATCTTGTGGTGAAAACAGGGCATCTGGCTGCTTCCTGCTTCAAAGGTGCTGGTACACCAGTCCAGGGTCTCCAGGGCCAAGGTGAGATCTCAGTTGTGCACTTCTTTTCCAGAAAGTTTGTGGGACAGTTGAGGGTAGGAGCTTGCGTCCTTCTTGAAAATCTCTGGTCTTCACCTCTCTGTCAGAGGACTTTGGAATTGACTGTATTCCCAATCATGTTCCAGGGAATCCTTCTTCCTTAAAAGTCCAAAGATGAATCCTGTTGAAAGAGGGTCTCCCCCACTTATATAGGCAAAATATTACAGCTTATTGTGATAAATCTTTAAATATCATCACTTTCCTCCCCGAGTGCAGGAGGCCGGCCCGATCCCGAGAAGAGCCGCCACCATGCATAAAGGTTCCAGAAGGTGCCTTGGCAGGGATATAGTGGGACACCGCTGAGCTCTCCTCCATGACTCCAAAGCACCGGGTAGGCTAAAGAAAGGCCTCACAGGTTCTGGGACCCACAACAGAATGGGGAAGCATTGGAGAGAATCTTCCCTGGCACAGTGGTCGCAAAGAAAACACACTACCCACCACAAAGGGTTCTGGGACTAGAAATTCAAAGAGGAAATCATCAGAGGGAAGCTCCTTCGGCACAGTGGGAGTGAGAAACCCAGTAGCTACCTGAGAGGCTGGTCTGAGAACCTCGACGATAGAAAGCATGAGAGAAAGATCCTCTTCTTTGTGGCAGTACTTGGCAGGAGAGTAAACCAAGTTTGCCCAAGCAGAGAGACTGTGAAGTTTGGGTCTGGACCCTCCAAGTGAAAGAAAGGCCAGGGGAAGGGAATTGTTCCCCCTGGTGTTGTGAACTGTGAAACCAAATACAAAAGAAGCGAGGGGAAGAGAGTCATTCCCCTTGGTTTTGCGAACTGTGTGAAAGCAAGTAGAAGAAAGGTCAGAGGAAGGGAGGCATTCCTCTTGGCGCTGTTGAACCCTAAAACCAAGATACCAAGAGAAGGGTATCCAAGACATGGGCAAGGGAGTTCCACCTGGTTGTGTTGAACTCTTTCAAGATACCAGGAGAAGGGATTCATGCTCCTGGTTACCAAAGTGTAAAGACTTTCTGATACAGACTGTTAGAAGACAGTGTCTCTGCCAAGGAGAAGTGCTTGAACCTTTGCCCTTTTGTGTTGAAGGACAATTTTGATCTGGGGAAGGGAGCTATTCCCCTTAGAAAAAGCCAATACCTGGAAACAAATGTATCTACAGTTTAGTTGTATGTGTAAGAGACAGAAGTAGGGTTTTGACACAGGACCGGTGCACTATTGATTTACACAGACATTCTGACAGAACCCTTAGTGTTTTAGTAAATCCATTTGGTAGTATCTCGGTGGAGTTACCGCTGAGATACCACCAAACTTGTAATCACAGATATGTGGCTGCCAGTTCTGTGTTATTCTTCATTTGACTTTGTGGGGTTCATAAGGCCTTTTTTTAAATCAAGGTCTGTTGAGTTATTACAAATTTAGTAAACGCGCACGTTTTCTGAATTAATTATGCCCATCTTTTTTTTTATCTCCAGCTTTTTTCGAGGTGGTGAGTTGTGTTCAGATTTTTTTGATGATAATGCAACCCATTTTGACCGAAAATTTCTTATACCAAAACCTCAATTATAATCGAAGCTTAGCTGAGAACTAGAGAGCTCAACAACATATTGTATTTCCACAACGAAGCTTTCTCCGTTTCACCAGAAAGCTGGCCCACAGCAAAGTGAAACTGCTGTGTATCATCAACCCTAAAGTCCTATCTGTATTTCTTGATAGATGCGCTTCACTCCCACTCTTTATACAGTGTTGCTTTCCTGCCAGTGTAAAATATGCTGAGGTTCGTGGAAATCTAAGTTCAGAGCCTGAATTCTAGGTCAAACCTCAGCAATGAGATATGATATGGCATTTATAACGTGCCTGTACACAATTGTTTCCAGGCGAGACTGTGTACTCTTCATATCTCTGGCCACAGTGCAAATTGAAGAATATTAATATGATCTAGAAATATAGGGTCTCAAACTGTTTAAAAAAATTAGGTCTTACAATTGAAAGAGTTACATTTTCTTTCTCTAATTAAAGATGTTTCCCCTTCGGAGTTATTATACTAATCAGCAAGTCCTACCAGTGAAACCGAATTTCAGAGACTTATCTGATTCATGAAAAGATTATTTATTCATTAGTTTTGATTTGTTATGCACCTCGCGGAGCGCAGAATTTTGCAGTGGCAACGGGGGGAGGGGGGTGTTAAGAAGGGGCACATTCCAGTGCCTTTATTAAATACGAAGCAAAGAATTGAAGTTGAAGTGCATAGCGCCTAGGTTCGAGAAGACTGCTCTGGTTTCTTTTAGACCTTTTTTTTTTATAGTATACCTGTTTTTTGCAGAACCCAGTTTCCTTGTTGGTTTGTAGTGGGTGAACAATTTGACAAGGCATTTGTGCCGCTCAGAATAGCAATGGCTAGTGTTGGGACAATATTGTTTTGACTGCTGATCAACACCTGATTAAATGAATGTGCATGCATGTGTGTCTGTCTGTGTCTGTTAGTTATACATGATTCATTTAGGCTTTCTGGAGATTGGGCATTAATAATTAGTCATCAATGTGAACGCCTTCGATGCAGTGATGTCTCTAGGCTAGGGCCAGGTGAGGCGGTGGCACCCCTTTGATAATGCCTGGCCGGCCCTGAGGGGCCCCTCACAGTGAGCAGCAGGGGGCCTGCTGCTGCCGGGCACATGCAGCAAACAGAATCTGTACTAAGCATCCCAGCAGGAGTGCCTTCCTTGTCCACTGAAGTCAAATGAAATGTGCGCACATTGTTGTCAATGTGGGCTGTACTATGTCACTTCTACCACACTGCGCCCTGCCAGAACTTGAATCAGTCCTCATTTCAAGTGTGTTTTGGCTTTCTTTCAGTGGATAATATACTATGTTTGCAGGGAAACCGGTAGGGAGTAGTGGTTGTCCTTTTAGGGCAGGAAGACTGCATAACCCCTGTCAGGGAGCTTATTATTGAGAGTGAACCCGATTGTTTTATGTTTTTGAGGCCTATCAATTTGTGCAAGCGAAAAAAATCAACATTGTGAGGTTATTGTAGGCTACAATTTTTACATTCACATTTTATGCCTGATTCATCCCGCTTGTAAGCGATACAACAACACATGTTATCACTACCAAATGTAATGAAATGCAAAATGAAGTACTGGGTTGGCCCTGCTGAGATTTGAACTTTAGAAGTGCAATGCAAAGCATGTCATTAATATTACCACAAATATGAGGTGTGACATGAGACAATCATCCTGCTTCTAAGCACTTTAATCATAGGTTTTGTATTAATGAGAACTAGAACTCTAGAGAGAAAGCATCAATAAGATATGGGAATATGCATATTAAGGATAAATGCCTACATGTTAGCATCAATAAATCCAAACAAATGCTCTGAACAATTTCAAAGTATTAAATGAGTGTTGTTTTAAGTGTAACTACTGCAACTTTTATCCAACTTTAGACATACCTTTATACATATCCCAAGCTTTATTTTAATTCCATGAGATCTGTTTTGTATTCTGTCATTTGTATAGCGCCTCTATATATTATATATGTATGTATATCCAACACACACATGGACGTGCGTGTTTTATTATTTATGATATTGTACTTTGCTATCGTCAATTAAAGGTGCCCCCCCTAACATTTTCCTGTTAACCCCTGTGTGCCCCCCCACCAACAATATATATCCTTGACATGCCACTGTGTAACAGTGATCGAAGGTCTGTGTGAAAAGGTCTTTTGAAAAAAAGAGTTTGATGAAATCTAACGAGGTCTGATGCTTTTGTATGGATATTAAGATGGAATAGCATATACCTGGTCTGGCCATAGGGAGGCTTTCTGCGGTCATGGGTGATTTTGTGCCCATAGTCTAAAATGGATTCAGTCTTTTCCTAATGGTCGAACTAAGTCTGTCCTCTGACGTTCTTCAAGATTCTGCGCTGTCGCTGCTGCTGTTCAGTGCATATGCAGCCTTTGGCAACAAGCTTCATTCCTACAGCACAGAATGTTTCATGTATGAAGATGACTTACAGGTATTGCTCTCATACTTGATGGTCAAAACCTTGATTTATGTTAAAAATTCTAGGGATTTCCACTGTCTCAAATGTAAAGCGGCTTTAAGAGTGCTTGTGATCAGTGGTAGGCATTTTCTCATCTGGAATCTAACCATTTGGCCCCCTGTTTTAGGCCCTCTACCCACCCCAGATAAAATCTGTTAGAAACCTAGGTACCCCATTGGATAATGAGACGTCAATTGTCCCTAAGATTACTAAATTTAGTCCGAGTGTCTTTTTTCATTTAAAACGTTTAAAGGAAATATTTCTTTATTTTACATTTATCCATCAAGTTTTGTTACAAAGCTTTATACTGCACCAAATCACTGCTGCAGTGATATCAGACTGCCAAAGCTTGTCAGTAAGTTGGCATATTGTACCCCTCAAGGGGTATCCAGACCATATTCTGAGAAGCAAAAGCAAAAAGAATAGCGGTGTACTGGTGGGGGTCAACACGTAAGGATACATTTAACAGAGATTAAAGCAGTGGCAGGCTGTTAAAAGGTGGAGAATAGTGTTTGCCAGAGGTTGGGTGCATGTTGATCCAGCCAACATCGATCGTCTCCCAAGTGCAGAAAGTTTAGAGCTAAATTCAAATATATCTTTAGTATCAGGTAGTATTTACTTGAAGGAAGTTTTTGAAAAAGAGAAATAGGTATTAATAATTGTATGCGTGATGGACCCGAGATGTGCTCTAATGTGAACTCCTTATAAGCTTTGGAGGCTTTGACTAAAACGAGCCCCAGCACAGTAATACTTGGAATGCGAAGCTGAGAGCCCAAAAGTGGCCAAGGCAAGAATAAACATAATAGGAATGGAAACGTAGGGGGACTAAGAAATGGCTAGGAGAGTTGTCTGTCCTTCTGGATGCACTCTAATTGTATGAAATGTTATAAGTTGGTATCCTATTATATGAAATGGTATAGTGGATAATATCTTGATTATCAAATTCAATCTAGTAGTTGTTTATCTAGTATTGATCTAGTAATGAAGGAAGAAAGCCTAATTGAAATAGGTAAAAGTAAAAATCAGTATCCACGATTAAGACAAGGTCAGCACCCTGGCCCTATCAAGAAGGGGGTGGGAGGCCCATCACAAAGCAGTACAAAGCGAGTCCAGACCCTGAGGGTCTAGGGGGAAATCCTTACCCCGCCCGTTTGTGCCTGCGTGTTTACTAGCAGTACACTCTTGTCTCTCACCATGACTGCCAACAAAGTTTCTTGTCACATTTTTTCGGTGTTTTGCAGGAACTCCCTACCGGAGCACTTCGGGAGTACAAAGACACAGTCAGCGCCCTACTTCCATGTTAGTAGGTATAACCTTCCCTGCCCTGAAGTGAGCAGAAGGTGGCAGCTGAGAAGAGCGTAGTGAGAGGACAGTTGCACGCCGTTGCGATGAACACCCTTGCACTGTGCTCCCGGGGTGCAACCTGCAGCTGCCTGAAGTGACCAGGGGAGACAACGCTTGCTGGCAGTGGGGAACAAAATCCGACAAGGACTTGAACATTGAATTAAATGAACCACCATTGACATACCACGGCAGCCCTGCACAGAGAAAGGGGGGGTAGAGCAGACCGGTTGGTTTCTGAAAGATAGCCAGTAACAGTTAGAGAAGTATGCGAGAGGGTGCAGGAAGCATGAAGTTGTGGATTCATTGGATGAGATCAGAGGAGCTGGAGGTGGTGGACCAAGAGAGCACCAGGAAGAAGGAAGGAGTGGCAGCGTGTGGCGGCGTGGAGAAAGATGGGGTATTGGCTTAGTGAGTGCAAGGGGACTATAGTGTGAGAGTGCATGCTTGTGTAATGAGTGATTAGTGGAATTAGTGCAAGGAGTGAGTGTGAACTGAATGTTACAGGGTGAAAGGAGGGTGTCTGATTAGTGGTGTCAGAGGAGAGTGATAGTGAGAGGAGGAGAGTAGTGGAAGTAGTGTTGGAAGGAGAATAGTAGTACTCGGGGGAGTAGAGTAGTATTAGAAAGAGAGGAGTAGTAGCGAGATGAGTAGTAGCAAAGAGGAGGCAGAGAAGTAACATCAAAGGGCGTAGGCAAGTGTTATGAGGAGTGGAGCATCAGAAGGATAGGGGAGTGGTGGGAGGCACAAAGGAAGGGTGTGTAAGAAAGGGCTGTGGCAAGAGCATGTAAGGATGGCCCCCATGTTGGGCAATGTAAATATTCTTTACAATAAGGAAAGAACTTTTGAAAATGTAGTTGCCTGGCCACATTGCTCAGCCCCTCAGAATATCCCCACACACAGAAAATCACAAAAGGCATAAACATGGCATGAAAGGCAGAATAGACAAGCTTAATAAATCATTAGTAGCTATAGCAAAGCATCACAAATGCGTATCAAGGCAAAACAATCTAGTCTTCTCCCTGCATTGGTGCACTGGCATCAGTAGACGGCTCCAATTTAACTTTCTCTTTTTGCCATTGTCCAACTGGCTCTATCTAGTTCTCACATATATACATTGTACAGCGTGTGCATAAAGGATAGGTAAATTGGCAGATGAGGCGAAGAGGCAGTCTGGAGACTCCCCTCATTACCAAAAGCAAAGCGCCACAGCTTGTGGGAGGCATGAACTTTATTTAAAAAAGCAGATATGGAAATCACAGACGCCCATTTCACCTTCCTTATTATATTGATTGATGGGTTGAGCGCATTCTCGGGCCTCACTGTAGCCTGCTCATGTGCTGTGCCCAGTGGGCCTCCTAGAACATGTGCCCATTCGGGCAGCAAGCAGTGATTGTCAGGTATTAGTGGGGCAAAAGGGGCAGGGGGCAGAATCTCTGGTCGTTTCTTCCAGATGCCTGCCCCAGTGCCTCCAAAAAATCAAACCCCTCTCTCACAGCACACACATCAACAGGCCAAAATGAATACCTGACCCCCCTGACCGGGTTTTGATGCAGCTCTAGAACTTGAGTTTTAGAATGATGCTGCAACCCTGCATGGGTTTCTCCATGGGGAGGTCGATGAGTTGAGGAGCTCTAAAGATTGAAAGGTGGAGTTTTGATTGCTCAGAATGATCCACCAAGCGGAGTTCTCAATCCATAGACCTAAAGCAGGTTCTGTGGTTAAAGAATGATGGAGAGAAGCACGGTGACAGTGAAAGAAAGGGAGTTTGTCTAGGTTGGGCAACCCAACAACACTGTAAAATCGAACTTACCCTATCTGTGGCTTCTTACCAGGTACTGATGTCTGCCACAGTGCATTTGGAAAGCTTTGCAAGCAAGCCCAGGGTGGTCAATACCTATGTAGCATCGAGGCAGGATTATGGCAATGTCGTTTTTCTTATCCTGCTGTGCATTATGCCATCAGCAAGCTGTAGACGGTGCAGAGTTCTGCGGCCTGGCTTCTTCATCATTGGACTTGCAGGTAGGACATTATACCAGCTCTGCACCAGTTTCTTTAGCTTCCATGGGCCCACAGTAGAGGCCGAGGGCACAGAGTTTAAAACATTCAGTTCTCCTTAAAAGGCTTGCCAGAGCATTGTACTACTTTCACCTCGGAGTGTGTCAGCAAATACATCTCAATTCATGATCTGCAACACGGGGAGAAGGGCTTGCTCCATATCCTGGATTTTAGATGTGAAAGGATCGGTGGCCAACTTTCTCAGTACAAGCCAGCAAATTGTGGAATACCATTCTTCTCCATATCAGAAATATAGCAGCTCATTTGACATTCCATTGCCAAATAAAAACCTATCTGCTGCTTAAATGATCACTCGCTTCCCTCTAGCATCACTTGATCTTTTTACAATTGTCGCTAAGAACTATTATCGTCTCTCAGCACCATTGTGTTCCTTCCTTGGCATAAATATGCACTTTAAAAATGCAAATGCCATAACATTTATGTATTTACTTTGCTGTTGTGATATCGGAACAAGATGTTATGTAAGGGACACTGGAAATTACTAAATGGAGCCACCCTCACTCATTTTATTTCAGGTTTCCAAAGCTTCAATGTAATATAAAGTGATCTTATATAGCGCCCTTCTGCCAATAATGTTGGCCTCGCTGCGCATGGCTCTGTAAGAAAGGAGTGGAGGGTCTGTTAGTCACATAGCGGGAAGGCAGATGCAGACAGCTTTGGCGTTGATGGATGAAGGTCAGAAGTACCCGTTACCTGTGTGTCGATAGAAAAATCTCTTGTGATTGGTACCAACCGGGCAGGTTATTGATATGTGACTCTCCCGGATTGTGGAGTACAAAAATTAACAGCATGGCTGTTGATAGAAGATGAATAGAGCCTGAATCTTTTAAGTATGCTAGACCTAGGAGGTCGTCTGGAGTGTGGCAGGTGCAAGGATGCAAGATTTTAGTAGTGAGGGATGAGAACAGTGGAGAATGGAGGTGAGGGTGTTGTCACTTTCTGGCTCTTGTGGTAGATTTCACTGAGATTAAAGGTGCGGACCAGTGACACGCAGGAGAGGCTCCATGAGTCAGCTTTGCTCCCACAGATTGTAGTGCCAACACTTTGAAAACATGCTTTTTGTGAATTAGCCTAAGTTTCTGCTGTACAGTTTGTAGTCGATTGCTATTGTTTTCCTTTTCTTTCAAAGTGATTGGTTGAAAAGCCAAGTCTTGAGCTGTTTCCTGAAAGTCAGGTAGTTCTTCTCCAGGTGGAAGGTTTTGGGTGTGGTATTCCAGTTTCCCTAATTACTAAGGATTGTAGACACATAATGGATCTATGCAGTAGGTAGGCAGGTGTATAATAGTTAATGCAGATGTAAATAAGCAAAGCACTACGAGAAAGCGCCTGATGGGTTTGCTATACAAGTAAGTACACATAATCAAATCTGGCTGTGCCCTAGGTGTTCATGAATTGATATTAAGTTAAACAGTTGTTTTAGACATCTGTATAAATTGCAATCGAGTTAATCTATGTGCTAGGTAGCAGGCCAAACAGTGAGTCAACTACGCAGTAGTGGTCAGTATAATTCAGTAATATTCTAGATGTGCATAGTGTAAAAGCCATAGAAGTGTGAGGCAAACTAAACGTTTCAAACCAGCTCTGTGTTGTGTGTATGTGTGCACCAACAGAGTCTGTGGCTATGTGCTTGGTATTCAGGCAATTACAAAGATTGACATTTAGCTATGTGTTAGTTTTTTCCAAATTACACACAGTGTTAGTTATACAGTGAGCATTATGTGAGAAGCAAAATTGTTGTGCTGATTAACTCAATGATTAGCTGCTTATTTGTTATGTATGCATGCAGCAATATAGTTAGCTTTACAGATGTAGTGGATGGTAAACACAAATTAAGGGGCTGATTCATGGAATTTGTGCGCCGAAAAACAGGGATTTGTGCGCCATTCTCCCCGCAAATCCCTGTTTAACAAATGGGGATTTGTCGGCAGAATGACGCACAAATCCCCTTTTTTCGGCACACAAATTCCATGAATCAGCCCCTTAGTCTGGACAATTGATAACCACTGTTGGGAATCTTCCCACCTGCTACTCAGCACCACTGCATGCACCTATTTATATGCTTTGTTCATAGCATAACTCACATGTTAATTAATACACATGTTAATACCCGCAAACGGCCATGGCATTCATTTACCTGTTTTACTGCTGCAGTTTTGTACCAAACTACTTTCATGTTCCTTTTCAGGTTTTGGATCGAACCAGCTGATGCATTCTAGTAGATGTATACTGTCCAAAAGGCAAAGGGCTAGGGAGGCATACTAAATATATTCACTTGCAACAAGCTGCTAACATCTGGAGAGACCCTGATTGCATTGACCTGTTACACGCTCCTGCAGGCTAAGCTACCAAGAGAGGAAGAGGCCTTCATTGCAATCCAGTGCTGCAAGCCTGGACTGGCTTTAATTGGACACAGCTGCCTCACGCTACACTTAGCTCCTCCCTGTTGGTCTGTGGGCTCGGAGGGCTTCATAAGCCCACCCAGAGGAGTACCAAGTAGTCTATCAACTGCCTTAACCTGGATTTCCTGCTTTATGTATTTTTTTACCTTTCCATGCCACCTTGCTTTTGGCAACTGAATCCTACCTGCTGTAGCTGCTTTTCAGCTTCTGTTCAGTTTGCTGTTAAAGCTAATCCTTTTTCAGAATGTATTTGTACTGCCTTTTTTTCAAACCTTGTTTTGCTGTGAGCACCCCAACCCAAAGACTCACAGAAAGGCACACCTCTCCCCCACCCCATGCTGCTTTGCATTCTTAAGTTTCATACTTTACTTAAGAGACTTCTGTCCATAGTTCAAGTACCTGCTCTATAGTTTGCTTAGTTTTCGGAACCACATATTCGCTGAGTTTGCAGCGACTTCTTGTCTTGTCCTTGACTAGTGCCCGGAGTTTCACAAAACACGTATTTTCTGAGTTGGCAGCGGTTTCTTCTCTTGTCTGTGACTGGTGCACTTAGTTTCCTGTACCATGTATTCACTAAGTTGGCAGTGATGGACTGCTTTTCCTATGACTAAAGCTTTATGTTTCATGATATTCCTCCGTGCCAGCATTCATGTTTTGTGATTAATCCTTGGATGTCGTCCCTTCTCCTGTAAGGGGAGGCCTCTTCCCAAGAGGCCAGGGAGGTAAGGACACTACCCAATTAGTTTGCCTGGGGTGTTACTCAGCGGGTGGATCTCATGAGCAGAAATACCCCCTATAGGACCAGGGACGACTATCAAGGGAGAACATGGTATGTTCACACTGCACCACAACCTCCCTCATCCTCCTACCCTATACAGGGCACACTAGTTCCCCACAATTCCCTGTATTTGTGTAGGATAGATAATACAACCCTCATAAGAAACAATGAGATGAGGAAGAGTAGGGGCTACCCACCTCAAGTACACTGAAAGACTAGGATGAGGAGGAGTCCAACTAACCCTGTAGAGATTGCCCATGTCAATACTGGGACGAAGTAGAAGTGCAGAGACATGAGGAACGCTCCGCAGAACCAAAGTAAGTATTCCAGTCAATGCAGACACTCTATGTGCATGAAAAGTGTGGAGGGACGCGTCAACTCTGGAGGAGCCAGGATCATGAGAGCAGGAAAGGAGAGGAACTCGAAGACGGCATCTGGGGCGCTTACCGACCTCCTAGGAGGCACTCAGTTGTGGAGAGCATCACAAATCCTCTTCTATGGCACAGAACTTGGCAGAAGAGTGAGCCAGGCTGACCAGAGCAATCAAAGAGAGAAATACGGGTCGGGCACCCACACCCAATTGAGAAGAGTATCACAGATCCTCTTCTTCAGCACAGCACCTGGCAGGAAAGTGAACCGGGTATGGCAAAGGAAAGCAGCAGAATCCTACGGGTCTGGGACTCACACTTACAGGCCCGTAAAACAAGGTGAAAGGAAGACCAGAAGAAGAGAAGCATACCCCCTGGTGGAGTAGAACTGTGAGAATACAGTACCAAGAGAAGGGAGACATTTTCTTGGTACACCAAAACCAGGAGAAGGGAGTCATTACCCCCTGGCATTGCAAACTGCCTCGGAAAGCCTGAGGGGACCTGGGGAAGGGAGTCAACCTCCCAGCCTTACATGAACTGTGGCAAAGAGCCTGAGAGAGACCAGGGGAAGGAAGCCATACCCCCTGGTCCTGTGTACCGTGAAGCAAATCCAAGGAAGGCCCAGGGAAGGGAGTCCTTCCCCTGGCACTGTGAATGTATTGAGAACAAGCTACCTGGAGTTGGGAGGCATTCTCCAGGGACACATAGTGGAGAAAACTATGGCCAATACGGAATGATGTTTGAGTTGGAACTTTACAATGTTAGTGTGAACTGAGAACTTTACAGCACCACAAGCTGGAACTCTGTTTTGTATCTTGGAAGGGAACTGAGACCTGGAGAAGGGAGGGATTCTCTCAGGTGAAGTTCTCACCTGCAATTGGAACTATAGACCATTGTGCAGAAGAAGGGAGTCACGATCCTTTACCTATTTAGAATTAATTACAAGTGTGATGGACAGAAGTAGGCATTTTGACATATGACAGTGGACTCTTCATTTACTTGGACATTCTGACAGAATGCTTAGTTCCTAAGTTGAGGCAGGGAAACCCCTTTTAGAGTTAGGTTTCCTCTTTATTTTTACTAAATAAATATTTATGCCAACATGCATGTGACATGTGTGTCAGTCTCCTCCATCTGCCCCCCCCCCCATTTCCCGACACGAACACGTTGTCATGGACAGCTCACAGTGAGTGAAAACAGACTAACACCAGAGCTGTATACATGACCTGTCCCCATACAATGGTCAGGCAATTACTGATCATTACACATACCTGACTTCCATCACACTTCCTCACACGGATAAAAGGTGGAGCACGAAAGCACACTCTGAGCAAGGCAAAGCACACGAGAAAGCAGCAGTGCCAAGATGGCAGTTTAATACAAGGAGAAAGACGGCGAGGCCAGAGAGGGTTGGAAGGAGGGAAGTGCCCATATCCTTTTCAGATCGTTACTTTCATGAATCTTGGAAAATAAGAGAGCTAAGACCGGGGACTAAAGCTGAATAAATGTGCATTGTGTCTCAGAGGTACCCGGGGCTCTCCTGCGTCGATAACCAAGGTGGGGAGGAATGGTTGCCGCCGTGGTACTGTCGTTGGCTCTTACAACAAAGCAGCGCCAGTAAAGATAGCTCAGCCGGTGAGTCGGAGAGACTGATACAAGACCAGTCTGTGTTAGAACCAAGGTTGCAAGCAGCAACATCATATGAAGAAATCTAATGAGAACTGTGTGTGAAAAGTATGTAACGAGTGACACAAATATAAATGAAAACCAGATGAGTGACTACACTTTTGGAAACCAAGAAAGATACTGTAGACAAAGTGGTCCTGCACCACGTGGGTGCTCATTCAAAGGTCTCAGTTAGGTATACAACGGGTTGGCAACTTGAAAAAGGGAAATTGGAGATCGAAGTGGTCCTGCAATGGGTCAAGCTAAACCCTGTGCACATTCAAAAGTCTTCAATAGTTTAATGCGAACTGAAATTGGTCCGAGCCCGGCTGAGGGAGACTAAATGTGCAAGAGGAAGGATCTGAGCCCGGCTGAGTGGGATCCAGGGTGAACCGTGATCCACCTGAGAAAGAATATTCTCTGAACATTGTGAAGAGGGGGATCTGAGCCTGGAAGAGGAGGATCCACAATAACGATCATGATATAAAAGGGATCTGAGCTCGGCAAGGTGAATCACAAGAATTGAGTGCGTATAAGACGAAAGGAACTTTTTGTTTTGGTACATCAGGCCCTCTGAATCAAGAGACTTTGAAGTAAAGAGACTTTGGTACAGAAGGCCCTGATGCTGGTAATGGAACTGTATCCTCGTGCTGAAGAAGTCTGAGTGTGCGCTTTGCTCGAGTGAACCGCCTTGTCCCGTGCTGAAAACATGGGGAACGGAGGCCAATGGCCAGAACATCCTGACATATAATTTTGTGAACACTTCTTTCTTTTTCATGAACACTACCCCACACTATTTGTATTTAGCGGTAAGGATTGGCAATAGATTTTTTTAGTATAGGCCTTTTTACTTTGACGAGACTCCACTAGGACTGCATTATTATTATTGTATTGTATTGTATTTGGTTATTTATATAGCGCTCTTTTCCCTTTTGTATGGCCTCAATGTGCTTTTTTCCAGATTGGAACGCCCTCAGTGACCGCAGTCAATGTGCTAGAAAGTTCTAGAAGTTTAGGTTAGGAGATGCTTGTGTGCATTTTTGCCAGTCTAGGACTTGGGTGGGTCTAGGGCTTGGCTCGACTAAGCAGCCCGAGAGGTCCAGGCACGTGGGAGGGCGCTGTTGGACGTTGCGATAGAGTACTATGGTTGAGAGAATCGATGTGTGACCACCAATACCAAATTTCTTTTAATTGGTAATCGCTGTATGCTAGTGGGAGAGGTGTTGAGGTACATCAGATGTTTCCGTGTGGACGGCTATATGTGCTGCTAGACCGGAAAGCATAGCCATAGCTGCATTCTATGGTGCATGGGTTCTTGTCCGTGCCTGCGTCCACAGATGTGATATAGGTATACGTACTGAGAGTCTTCAGGGATTATACGTACCATGGTCTTCAGAGTTGTTCGGCTGGTGCAATCCCCATTCAGAGCGGATGGCGTGGTCTCGTCATTTGTGGTCTCTCTAGTGAAAAGGGTCAGAGGATGCGCTGAGCGTGGGTGCGTTTATTACAGTGTGCCTTAGCAGAGGGTGCAGGCTACCCTGGACTATTTGTCTAATTTTTCATGGTCTTTCTTGCGTATGGGTCTAATGGGCGGCGAGCGCGGGTGTTATTATTGCAGGTGTGCCACAGCGAAGGCTGCTGGCTTACCAATGTGTACTTGTTTGATGTGAATGTTATGCAGCATGGGGTGATGGTGTGTCAGGTGAGTCTCTGCAAAAGCTGCCGGCCCCGAAGATGTAATTGGTGCAAGGAGTGTTTCGTGGTGTAACCTCGAGGTACCAGGAATCAGCAGAATATTGGGAAAAGCCAGGATTTAAGGGCCTTCCTGAATTTCAGGTGGTTTTCAGTGTTGTGAATGTGTAGCTGTAGGGAGTTCCAGATGATTGGCTTTTGGACGGAGAAGGAGGAACCGCCCAGCCTTGCAGAGTTGTGATGTGGGATCACCAGGCAAAAGCTATGTGAGATCCGAGGTCCCTAGATGGTAGGTGGGGAACAATTTTGTCTCTGTGGAGTTCCGGGCCAGTGTAGTGGAATGCGCGGTGGGTGTTACACATTGCTTTAAAGGTGTTGCGTCGAGCAATCAGGAGTCCGTGGAGGACTCTAAGAGTAGGGCTAATGTGTTCTCCTGCGGGCAGGTTAAAGAGCAGGCATGCTGCAGAGTTTTAGATTCTTTGGAGATTCCTTAGTTGGGATGCTGGGGCTCCTAGGTAGAGGTAGTTTGCGTAGTCTAGGCGGGACAGGATGATGGAGTTGATGGCCGTGAAACAGTGGGGATAGGTAAGGTAATGTAAAATATGCCTGAGAATCCGTAGGTGGTAGAAGCAGGTTTTGGATATGATGGTGGTGTGTTGGGTGAGGGATAAGTCTGAGTTGTTGAGGATTCTAATTGGCGTCACACACCAGACCAGGACTCTTGCCCCTAGCCTAGGATGCAGCGCACAATTAAAACACTTTTACTTAATTTACTAGAATTCGGATTGAGCTGGCACCCAACCTGTCTCTCACCCCCTTTTACAAATACCTCGGGTCGCAATGGACCATGAACCAGGCCGATGGGTGGTATTTATTTTAAATCCAAAGAAAATCACACAAATATAATATTGGGCAGCAATAATCAATGCGTGATAATTACAAGGTAAATTGATGAAATACACTTAGTTTGACCTTCTACTACAACATATCCAAAGCACAAATCAATGAGAGCAATTTTACTGTTTGGGTAGATAGCACTCGAGTGAAGATTTCCCCCTGCAACGCTCCCTCAGGCCCCTATTAATCGAATTTTGAGTGGATAGAAAGGACCAGCAAGGTGTCAGGTATACTAGGCAGCAAACAGAATTAAATGTGCGGTTGAATGAATGCGGCAATATGAGTTATAACAGTATCAGGGATGTAAGAACACTAGCAAACTACAAGGCAAGGTATAACAACGGGCATACAGTTCAGAAAATCAGCTTTGAAATGAAAACACAGTGCAGCCAAATCACACGCATAGAAATTGTATTTGCCAATTTACACAGGTTTAAATGTCAAAACCGGTTTGAAAAACAGGTGAAATAGACAGAATCGGAATGCGGTTTTTATGCTGGATGACAGATGCACATCACAGGGATAATATGCAAGTGAAAGAGTGACTCTAAATTAATGACAGGATGAGATTCTGAATGGGAAAGGAAATTCGGTTTTTAATCGGTTTGGAAAGGAAAAGACAAGTTTCACTTAAACTAGATTTTTGTGGCTAGAAAAGAGAAACGCAGACAGTAAATAAGAAGGTTAAGCTGCAGTTGTAACCCCTTCACGCAGTGTGCCTCTTTTTAGGGGAGAATTAATTTATTTAATCAAAATAGTGCTAAGGACTTACACAAGGACAGAAAGGAGTGGAAGAATGGCGCTAACACTTAGACATCAAGGACAGGATGCACAGAGGATTATGACAATTTCTAAGGATTTCTGCTAAGGCAGTTATGTGATTTCCATAGGATTGGACCTAATACAAGGTAACAGAGCAAAGGATGCAGTGTGTGGTTCTTGGGAAGGGAATACTCACAACAAGCACTTGAATGTGGTATTTTGGACAACAGACCAGGTTTCTGGATACCAAGACAAGATCTGGTCACTAATCACAGCGTCGGGCTCTCCTAGAAGAAAACAGCTGGGCCTGTCTGGTAACTGGATAGTGAGGGTACAGCTGGCATGCAGGTAGTGGGGCAAAAAGTCAGTCTGGTCACAGGAGACTCTCAAAAAGGGAACCCAGCTTTTCCCCTTTTCTCCCCGAGCAATGGGATTTTTAGTGGGGGTTTTCTGGATCAGTGGTCCTGCCTTGGTAGGGTCAGCTATGATCTGGCCTGGCTGTGGAATATGGAATATTGCAGAGTGAGTATGGAATATCAGGATACGCAGGAGCTGGAAAATTTAGAAGAGTGCCCCCTGTCTGTGTGAGACTCTACCTTTTATAAGGCGGGTGAAATCACAGGATTTACCATGGGGGCAGGCCTTTGGCTTCATATGCCTCTAACAACTGGATTGGTCAGGGTTTACTGTTACCTCCTTCCTGTCAGCCGGTTGGACTTCAAGGACATGACATCAGTTTTATGGTGTGAGCTTAAATTGCCAATGCCCTCCCACAGTTATTTTTTGCCAACAATCAGTTATAACATAAATTGCACATTTTTACAGTTGTGGCACTTTTGCAAATCACATAGGCAAATTACATATTTCATGCAGAGCATGGCAGTCCAACTCCCCGGTTTGTACAGTGTCATTTAGCCCTCCTAATAATCTTTCGCAATTTTCAATGGGAAATATTTCACCCAAAATTCTACAATTTTATATATGTGTACCTATTATCACAGAGCATGTTCCATCATGTATATTTTTCTCATGATTTACATTTTCCTTCCGTTTGCATACTAGGGGCAAAAACTGTCTTGTTTTAATGACACAAAAATTACCTTTAAACTGTTAAACTTTCACATTCTTGCATGGTCCAGTTGCATAAATAAACGTCTTAAAGTTTATTTAATAAAATAGTCTTTTGAGCCAGGTGGGCTGGCTTTAGTGTTCCAAATATGGTCATTCCTTTCCAGGCCACAGCCAAATGTCAGTTCAGCCCAGTGTTGCCTTGGAGTTTGTCTTTGAAGCTCTCCAGTTGGAGTGGAGTGGAGGGGAGGTGCTGCTACAAAGTCACAACTATGTGTCCCAGAAATCCATTGTACCAGGCTGGAGCAAAGCCACAAAGTCTGATGAGGGTGCTAGATGCTTCCTCTTGGTCCATTCGTAGTTTCCAAGGGGCTAGCCATTTGGGGGGCAGTACATTTTGTTCTCATGAAGGGCAGGGGCCCTCTGAAGCCAGGACATGTCAAACCTGTCTTGCTGGTTTCACAGTAAATGTATTTATTTATTATTATTTTTTTTTCTGAACCAGAAAGCAAAACTGTTGGAATCAAATATCCTACATATGTTTTATACAAAAAAAACCTCACATTTCTAAGCAAAGACAGGGCCTTAATTCAACATTTCATTTTTAAACAGCATTTTTCTTGTTTGTCAAAAGCACATTTTACACATGGGTTATTTCTGCTGGGAAGTCACTTCCAAATGCAGCTTTTCCTGGTATCTTTATTCTGAGCATTTCCATGGCCATAGTTAATTTCTACTACACAGGAATCTGTTCCACACAAAGGTCCTTTGAAACTGACATGCTAAGAGAGAGAGAAGGTTTTTTTTATAAAGAATTTAGTTGTGATATTTTGTTGCAAAGTAAAGCATTTTTTTCATACAACTTGTAGTGGAGTTGTTTGTTATTTCACAGATCTTGCCTTACACAGCCTGTCATTCAATGAGAAATGCCCCCTTTTGCTTAAGCACCACCTGAATATGAATAGTCATAGCTGGGTGTCACTGGATCAGAACTGTGCACTGTTGAACGGATGAAAAAGAGCATCAGAGCGCAGTCATTTTAAAAGGCAGAATATTTCCTTTTTCAGTGAAAAGCTTTGGGCTGGCACCCTAGCAGCGCTGCCTTTGAATTGCTTTTCTTTTTGGTGCAAATGAACTTTTCTCTGGTGCCACTGAAGACAATACTGGTAGCGATTCTCGGGGTACCTGGTGTTTCATCTCACCCCATGTGTGGCTGGTCAGACAGTACAGCCTTTATTTTGGTGACTGCAAAACACCGTTTTTAAGGCAAGGCGATAGTGCTCAACAGCGCCAGCGCAGCCATTCTGCTGGTGACAGCTGAGACGTGATTTGGTGATGTAGGGGAGTTGTGCCGGGTGGTAGATGTATGCCACAGAGTCCAACGTGCATCCAAGGTTTTTTTACTGTGTTATAGATTGCCAGTGTTTGGCCTAGTGGTTTGGCCACAGGATTGATTGGGGGGGGGGGGGGGGGGTAGTGCTGTATTCCCGCAAACTAGGATTTCAGTTTTCCCAGGGTTGAGCATGAGGTGGTTGGTCGTCATCCAGTGGTCGATAACAAAGCGGCATGACAACAAGTCTGAACTGCCAGAGCCTTGGGATTTTGGCATTTTAAGGATGATCTGGGTGTCATCTTCATAGTTGTAGCAGGTAAGATTGTGCGAGTGGATGATTGCGGGAAGGGGATATAGGTAGAAGTTGAAGATTAGGGGTGAGAGAGATGCTCCTTGAGGGACACCTTTACTTACTGGTCATGATGTGGATATGAGCCTCTTGGAGGTGCATGATTTGTGATCGATTTGAGATAAAGTAGGAGATCCAAGAGAGGGCTGTGCCTCTGATTTCTAGTATTTGTAGTCTGTCTAGTAGGATGGCAGCGGTCAAGATTGGGTCTCATGAGGGGTTAGGGTTACTGAAAGACCTCAATGAGCACACAGAATAAAGGACACTTACAAATCACTCCCAGTCAGGTGTATATATGTTAAAAATACAAATACATTTATTCAAGGCCTTTTAGTATCAACACACAGTAATCATCAACAGTAATACTTTTAAACCAACACAATCCTATTAAAATACATATATACAATTCCAAGTGGCCTAAAGGGTTAAACGCACAGAATGGGTCCACAAACTGCAAGGGAAAGAAACAGGCAGTGCGATTTATCTTTAGGCAATTCTGCAAAGTTCAATACCTAACTGTAAGGCAGTCCAGTCCCTACATCTAGAGGAGCCTAGTGCTCAAATGTACTTTCAGGTGCTGGTGCACGCGATATTGCAGCAGGGTGAAAACAGGGTCTCTTGTAGCTTAGGAAGGTGGCTGAGGTGATGCAGAATAAATTCCCACTATTCGTGGAGGGCTTCCCCAAAAGGGCAGAACAGGTTCCAGGAGTTGGAAATGGTTCGATAGCTAAGGCAATCTGTGGAAAGGAGAGTGGCCCTCAGGGGACACTTGTGCGTAAAAATAGGTGGATGCGCTAGGGGCCACTGGTTAGGGTTGCAAGGACTCACTGACCCCAACACACTCCGGACCAAACTTCGGCAGTCGAGTCCACTTCAGTTGAAGGATCAGATGTGGCAGTTGTGCGGATCTGCGGCTTTCAGCGGTGAAGTTACAGCATTGATTCTCAAAGAGGACAGTGGCGATTTCTCCGCTCCTGGTGGATGGATCAGGCCAATTTCACTTTATCAGGCTTCAGGGCACAGAGGGGCACAGCAGAAAGGCACCTGCTACACGGTAATTGTGTACATTCCAGTGTGGGTCCTCTCTCTTTACTTCAGACCTGGGAATGCCAAGTGTACGAAATTTGGTATGAAAGTGCCGTGAACACAGAACTTGCAATGTCCCACGTTTCAAGGATCTCCTCGAAACGGCAGCAGCGTCAGAGCAAAGGTTCTGTGCAAGCTAGTCAGCCCACTGGTTGGCCCAGGGACACTTCCGAGAAGGCTTACTTGCAGGGTTTGATGAAGATGCCGAGAATAGTTGGTCTCACTATTCCAAGGGGTCGAAGCATCTTCGCAGACCTTCTAGTTCGATCAGATGCAGAGGGGTCCAGCCGGACAACAGCAGGCTCAGGATGCCAAATATTCCAGGGGGTCACCAGCAGGTCCTTGACTCGGCTTCTTAGTTTCAGGATGCTTGGACCTATCCTTTGTTCACTGGGAACTTAGGAGATCAACATGGTATGGGTGTTTGGAGCCTTCTCTTATCCAGAATCACCTTAGCACCAAATCGAAGAGCACCCAATGGGAGATCTGCTCACATACAGGCACACCATATGTGGACCAATCACGCACTCTCTGCCACTCAGGATGTGGATTGTGACTAGACAGTCCAGCCCACATCCTGGGAGCACACACACACACACACAAGACATGCAGAAGCCTGCGAAAGCTTGGCGTTTCACGGGAGAATGCATGCCCAAATAAGGGCTGACCCGGGTCGGCTCGACCTGGGGAAGGTGAAGGGGCAAGATGGCCAAAGGACAGGACAAAGAAACTTGTGGCATGGCCATTTTCGAGCCAGGCCAACTTTCTGTGCCAAACACGCGGTTTGCATGGCAGGAAAGGGTTAAAAAAATACAAAAAGATAAGCCCTGTCCAAAAGGGTGTTTAGGGCCTTTATAAATTAAAGGAAGACCCAAGCACACTGTACTGTAAGGTACATTGTGCACTTGCAACATGTTGCAGAGAAGTTACAACATTGGAAAGGGCTAAGGGAAACAAAGTCTCCCAGTACTGACTGTCTTTAAGGGAATGTCAGTTTCCCCATAACAAAGTGAGCTAAAAGCCCAGGGGAGTGCAGTTGACGGCTGTGCTTCACTGGCAAAGGCAGACTATGGTGTTCTAACTGCAGCAAAAAGTTGGGGGGAGCACAACTGGAGGAAAAACTTCACATAAATGGGAATCTTTCCTAACAGTGGTTAAAGATTGTTTGTGCAAAATTACCTGCACAGGTCGCGGTTAGGATGTTTTTGAAGATTGAGTGTGGGCAGCGGTCCTCAGGGGAGCCTGGCGGACGGCTGACTGCTACAAGCGAGAGGAATTCTTGATGTGTGATGGGAGAGAAAGAGTCGAGGAAATGTGTCTGCGAGGGATTTTGGACGGAGGTCTGTGGGCGAGTGGGAGGCGGCGTTATACGTTTTAGTTTAGAGATGATGGCAGAGTATCTTTCGTTGGCGGCATTGTGGAAGTAGAGTGAAAGGGTTTCGCAGAGGGCTAAGAAGCTCGGAGGAGGCAGGCTGAAGCATGCAGGGGTTTTTAATTTGGCTATGGTTCTATGCTGTTCCTTGCTCGGATCATGAGCATTTAGGATTTGGTTCTCATAGAATGTTTTCTTGCTTTTATTGATTTCTCGTCTGTATATTCTGGTTGACCTTGCTAGGGTGGTTTTGTTGTGGGCTGACGTTTCAGCTCTCCAAGCCCATTCCAGGCGGTGCTTGAGAGTTTTGAGTGATTTGAGATTGGCGGTGAACCACCTAGGCGTTGCTCCTGATCTCCGCGAAGCCCGTTTAGTTGGGGTGAGGGGTGTAAGGGCATTTGTAAGCCAGAGGTCGAAGGATTTGATTGCTGGAGGTCCTTCCTGGAGGTGAAGTGTATGGAGAGAGGAGGAGTGAGTGCTCTAGATCTGTGGTGATTAGAACTTTGTTGCATAGTGGAAATGTAGAGGAGGTGGTTGGCGGTGGGCATGTGTCACCTTGAACGCTGTGCTCAGAGGTATGAATAAATACAATCTACAACCTTAGACATCACCTGCCTATATGATGCATCTGCATGTTCATCAGATTCAGGTTTATCAAATTCTAGGTCTGGTAAAGTGGCCACTCCACTGCCTGTTTGTAAGTTTTCATAAATATCTTTTAGCCTTGACTCCTCTGATATAAAGCTATAAAGACATTTGGTGTACCATACTGTAACCCAAATGGCACATCGTTATCAGACGGCTCATTGTTCTCATAGAGGTTAGTGACTTAAAATAATTCTTTCTAGGTAAAGGAATCTAAGTTTTATCTGGTAAGGGCATTAAAGGTTTCAAAAATGTTGAACCCAATGCGCAAAGAGTCGTTGATATTTTCAATGAAGTCGTTTTCGACTTTCATGGCATTGATAGTGTCGAAGGTGCCATTGGTGTCGATGGTGCAGCATCGAGGGCGTTGCTGTCGACGAGCTCGACTTATTCTTCGACTTACGGCTCGAAGCATCCTTCGATGATTCCTCATAGCATTGAGGCCTCGATGCCTCTCAATGTGAATCTGGCCTGCGTCCCGGGATCGAAGGCGTGCATGATTTCGCTCAAGCCCTTTCCATACCGACTAGAAGGCACGGTAGGAGCACGGCTTGTCAAGAGTTTTTGTTTTTCAAAAATTGTCAACATTACTAACCTGAATGCTTCCCATTTGGCAGGAGTGGAGGCCTTTGTGGAACAAGATCTAGCTCTTTTAGGAGAGGAGTCAGACGAAGAAGTTGAAATAGGCGACTTATGGTGCCTCTTCTTTGACGAGGAGTGGTGTGAGCCACTCCTTGACCTGGACCTTTTCATCTTCTTCCTTCGAGGAGAGTCGCCTCTCGCATCGTCCGAAGAAGGTTTCTTCGACAGGATAGTCGATTGGGATTTCATGGGGTTTCCATCTACCTTTCCCCTTTCGCTCCTTCAGAGCTTTTATGGTAATGCCATTTCGAGCAGGCCGAGGTCTTGTGCTCCACACCCACACACCATAAGCGTACTCGATGCAGGTCGTTTATCGACATCTTGGAACCCCAGTAATGACACTTTTTAAACCCGGTCTTCGGGGTGGTCGGTGTCGAAGATGAAGACACTTTCGATTTTCGTGAAAAACCTATTGAAACATGCCATAGTTCAAGAAGCGTATGCTTACTCAGAAAAATGGAACTGTAGACAATGGCTGTCGCGCATGCTATATATACCTTTGATGACATCATCCTCGAGACAGTGGCCCTCGAGGGACATCAAGTCGACTGCATCGACGCACAGCGCACTCTGCTGGAAAAAAAAGTCAGAAGCAGCTGAAGCTGGATATTGTATATCAAAGATGAGAAATACGTGGGAGGACACAATTCATTTGAACTTGAAAATTCACCCCAACATTTAGGTATTAAGGGTTGGGTTAGTAGGGGTTATTCTTACCATCTTGCTTTTGACTTCGGTGCTCATCGTCTGTCCGTGCTGTGTGTTGGGTGATAAATAGGGGTTTGTTCGATGTGTATTGCGCATGGTAGTGGCTTTCCTCTCAAATTGTCTAGTGGTTTGCGGGCATGAGTTTGTGGGTATGAGGTTGTGCGGGCATCCTTTCGCACCCTTGGCTGGAGTTGGCTAGGGATTGGGTGTTTTTGGTTTTTTCCTCGTGTTTCTTGTGCCTGATCCCCACCCTCCAAAGTGTTTTTCAGTTTCTGTGCTAATTCCCTTTAACTTTTGAGAACCTCAGCCTTTTTGCTGGAATCATAGATCTTGTTAACATGGGCTAGTGGTGCTTTTTGCCACCGACACGTGTTTTTCTCCAACTAGGATTTTTACCTGTTTACTGGAGTCTGGTAAAACTCCATAGGCATCTTTGTGCATAGTGATACCCAGCACCCTCTGTGCTTCTCTTAATGTTTAATTATATTTTCTTGGGTGAACTACCGTTGCTTGCTCCCATCTGTAGATTCTGGATTAGATAGGCGTCTGTCACACCATTGTTGAAGTTCAGTAAACACCCTTGAACTGTGGTCACCTGGGTCTGTCTTACTGTTGATACCATGCCTTCCTTACACTATCCTGTACTTGGTTGTTTCTATCCACTCTGCTTTCCCTTCGTGATTGCAAATTCATCCACTGTTGTGTCTCAACCTCATATCTGTATAAAGTGTGACCCCTGGTCTGGTCTCAGATCAGATAAGGGACAGCCTTAGTCTAGTTCGTTGGAGTCTCACCTGTCTCAGTTTATGGTCAGTTTTACCCTTACACTGAGTACAACCATCTCGTCAGCACGTCCTACCCTTGATGTTGCTCCTTGATTGTTTTTAAGAGTAATCTGCTGGTACTGATCCCAAGGGCTTTACCTAGTCTCCCTGGAGACCGTTTTATCATATTCCAGTACACACTTTATTCTGACCAATCCATGTTACCCAGTATATTTGCCTGTTTTCTCTTTCTCTCTGTCACTTTGCTTTCAGCGAGCTCCTGCCCCTACCATTCCTGTGACTGTCTCCACAAAGATATCAGCCTGGAATGTACCCTGTTTCTGTTATATGTTAAGTGTCCCCTCCCGAGTTGCTCCAAAACTATAGTCCGTACTCGGACATATATCTATTGCCCTGTGTGCTCCGGACAGCCATGCAGTCTAACCACAATGTGCCTGATTCACAGACGCGTTTTATAATGGTGTATTTCCATTGGAAAACGATCTGTGAATCGGGCCCAATGAGTAAACATTTTTAGCTGCAATTTCAGGCAAAAACATAGTCAGTCTAGCTATGGGTTATTGGGTCAGCTGTATAATTAGCTATATCAGTACTACTCAGTGGTAGGTGTTCAGGGGCATATATTACAAGGTAAACTGTTGTGGTGTGCATACACAAAAAGAAATAATTCATCAAGGCTTTGTTTCAGGTATATAGGCAATAACACAGTAAGTCGGACCAGTTTGTGCGCCAGATGTTGGCTGCAATGTAATTAGCCATGCATATGTGTGGCTAGCATAATAATGTAATATAGCTGTGTGCTAAGGTGTTCAGGCATAGACATCAGTACCCAAAAAGATTTACTGGTACAGATGCACACAGTCAGTAGATTCAGTCAAGTTATGTGCTAGGAATGCAGTTGAACATTTAAGTGTCGATTTGCCTTTCCTGTATGACTTTTCTCTGTCCTTAACGGTGATGGCACTATGAACAGGACTGGGGCCCAAAGCGAACAGACTAACAGGAGGCACAATTTGCCACTGCCCTTCACCTGGCTGCCCAGAAGCAGTACTTAAGAAATGGAGAGTGGGAGGGAAAGGAAAAAGGGCAGACACAAAGGACTAGACCACAAACGCAGAACACTCTGCGAACAGTCCAGATCATAAAACGGGTTGGGAATCCCAGTAAAAACACAGACCCTAAACTCCTTACCAAGTGGTTGTTGTGCAGGTTGGCTTAAGATTACAAGCAGAAAAGCAGGGGAGAGCAGGACGAGAGATCTGCAAATAAAAGGCCAGGGACACCTGACTGCCTCAGCCAATTCCTATGGAGCAAGGAAAAAGGCCAGAAACAAACAAAGGACTAGAACACAAACATAGTGCACTCTAGCAGCAGTCCAGATCAGAAAACGGGCTGGAAATCACAGTAAAACACAGATAGATCCCTCCAAAAAGACACTCAACGGGCCATAGTCTTGAGGCCTCATAAGGAACATCATTATAGTTGAATCCAAATATTAGGCAAACAAAAGCAACACTTTGCTAGTTAATAAGTTTGCTTCCAAAATGAATAGAGCACCTTTTCTATTGAACTTATTATTGTTTTTTTTGTTTGATCAGGAAAACATGATCCAGTAACTTGTACATACAAAGATGAAACATCATAACAAAAAGCATTACTACTTTGAAGCAAAATTTAGGGATAAAGTATAGTCTTATGGCCAAAACAAAAACATTACTTAGGAAATCTAATAAATAATTACATTTCAGCCTATCAATTAAAGTGGAGAGTGAAGTAAAAAAAAGATTACATTACAAACTAAATCATTTTCTAGTTTTAATTACTCAAACTGAGTATACTTTTTCGATGCACCTCGATAACTTATGGAAACATATTTTAATATAGTTCGTGGCCACATCATGTTTGTAACTAAATATGGGGCATGTTTGTGACTAAAAATTCTCCTATCAGTCTAGAAATGGGGTGAGATGAATTGTGTATGGTAGATGCCTGAAGAATGTACATTCCAAATATGAAGTGTATTTCTGATTTTCAGTACAATCATTACATCCAGTTAGTAACTTACACTTTTTTGATTTTGTAGCTCAAAGAGAAACCACATTCTCTAAGTCACAGATTTATGTTTTTGATTGACAAAGTGACATTGCTCAAATATTTTCAAGAATTACAGTAGCAGTCAATTGGTACACTGTTAAAAGATACATCTGCAAACTATTTGCTTCCTATTGGTATCCATGTGTGCTTCACCAAGTTGAAGCTTTAATCATGCAAAACCTGAAAATGCAACTGGTATAACTATTTTGATATCCTTCTGACCCCAGAAAAGAGAGTGATTTGATAAGACCGGCAGATGAAGACAGGTGCAGGAAAATTTGCTATATTGACAGATCCATCAGGGTTTTTCCTTCTTGGACAGATAACAGTGTGACGAACATAATGCTATTCTCCCAGGTAGGTCCAGAGGTTCCTCTATTCAGGTGGCCAAGGGAGGGCCATCGCTTTTGGATCGCATGCCTGGGGGTGGACAAGCGAGGGAGGATCACCTGGGTCAGGTAGTCAGGGGGTCATAAATTCCGGGGACACTCAGGTGAGACGCAGTATCTGATTTAGGATAACAAGGGGTGAGGAAGACATCCTACGCCTTTATAGGATATTCTTGAATAAGGAAGAGAAGTCAATCATAATAGAATGACAAGGGTGGGAAAATACGGCAACCAGTCGGACCATAATCTGGTTGGCTATAACATAAATGGGAACTTCTTATCCATATCAGTCCAACTATTACAAGTCGTCCGTAAAGAAAGTTGAAATGGAGAAAAGGGTGTTTGCCCTGGACACATAAAAATCAAGCTCTGTGTTCCCCTTCTCCCCAAGCTCAACCATCTTACTACCCTTTGCCCTGCAAGAGCCCTCATTGGTCTTTTCCCATCTCCCCTCCCCATTTTCAACCAACACTGAGACGAGGAAGATGCAACTAATATCAATAAAGATTACACATAGGAAAAGCATTGGGAAGCAAGAAAGAGCCTAGTACTACAACCTAACACTAGACTGTCCCACTAAGAGTCAGGCAAGTCAGGCACTTTATCCCAACTGTGGACACCTGACTGCACTTGACTCTTCCCTGCACTATAAAAGGTGGAGTTCTTCTAGAAGCACTGAGCGAGTTGGGGATGTTGTCTGGACCAGAGAAGCCAAGGAGCAGAGAGGGGCATGAGCTGAAGGCTGGAGAACAGCGTGCAGATACGCTGGCCCGGTGTTTGTGAAGGGCTGCAATGTGGCGAGGGAGCTGTGTCTCCGAGGAGCCGGAGTGAGGCTGCCTGCATCCTGATGGCAGTATACAGGGTCCCTCTCCTGTGGTCAGGCAATTACTGACAATAACTCATATCTGACAGCCACACAGATAAAAGGCGGAGTACGAAAAGCACACTCTGAGTGGGGCAAATCACACAAAGGTACAGCAGTTTAAAGTCGGCAGCTGAACGAGGGGAGAAAGACAGCAAACCAAGCATAAAAAGGGAATTACCCTTGACCTTTTTAGCAAAAAGCCGTTACTTTCAAGAAACCTTCAAGACAGAAAGCGTAAGGCCAGGGAGCCAGACTGAAGAATCCTGCATTGTGTGTCGGAGATACCAAAGGCCCTTCCGCTTAACGGACCAAGGCGGGGATGAGCAGTTGCAGCCGCTGTGATATCGTACTTGGCTCCAAGATCAAAGAAGCACAAGAAAGATCAACACAGCTGGTGACATGGACCTGCTGCTCACTGTACTCGGAGAGGTACAGCTCCACCGCACTGATGAGGCCCAACAAGGCTGAAACATGTTTATGGGGTTGCTGTTGGTACTCTTGTTGAAAGGAGGTTTGCCTGGCATTTCGGTGCTGGACTGCCCTTGTGGGCAGGACAAAGACTGATATGCAAATGGATATTCCTCCTTTGTGAAAAGTACAGTGAGCAAAAAGCGATGGCTGCGCACTCTCAAAGTTGGAAAAAATCACAGAACAGGTTATCATACCATGTTCTATCTAGAGAGGGGCGTCTGCTACATTTTCTTGTACAGCTGGTGAGTTTGGGCGACTGATGCAAGACCGGTCTGTGTTGAGGTCAAGGTTGCATGCAGCAGCATTGTATAGCGAGCGTTGGAATGAACATTGTTAAACGTGTATGAGGAAAGGCGTGAGTAAAGCTAAACTGCTGATGAATGTTTGAACTTGAGAAGGAAAGATACGATACCGTTGACAGAGTGGTCCAGCACCGTGGATGTGCTCAAAGTTCTCGGTAAGGTATCCCACCAGGAGAAACAAAAGTAGAAGATTGATGATAATAATTGTGTAAAGTTAATCAAACTGGTCCTGCAATGGTTAATCAAAACCTATCGCACATTCGAAAGTCTTAGATTTTGATATCAAGAGGATCCGAGCCTGAACAAGGAAGGGAGATCCATATCAAGATAATTCAAGCACGGATTAGGGAGGTCCATATTGAGAGGATCCAAGCCTGAATGAGGGAGATCCATGGTCCGAGCCCTAACGAGGAAGAACAAATGTGAGCATTATGATAAAAAGAGGGAGACCCATGATTAACACTGAATATGAGATTGTGTGCATGTGAAAATCCTGATAGGAATAGAATTTTGAGACTTTGTTTGTTACGACAGACCTTGTGCAGTAAGAGACTGTTATTGGAAAAGAGGCTTTGGCAGAAGGCCCTGATGTCTGTGCTTTGAACTGTATCCTCGTGGCCGAGAAGCGAGAGTATGTGTGAAGCTCGAAGATGCCACCTTTCCCAGTGGTGAAAACGTGAGGAAGGGAAGCCAACTGCTCAACCGTCCTGTCATATTGTTTCTTGAACACTTTTTATTTTTGCATACACCATTGTCCCACACCCTTTTGTATTTAGAAGTAAGGATTAGCAATACGTTTATTAGTGTAGGCCCTTTTATTTGACAGAGACTTGACTAGGATTGCGTTATTATTATTTGATGGTCGTAGCTTGCTCCCAATTCTTAGCTTTAGCTTTAGATAGGCATTCAACCAACCCATTTGAAGTTCAATAAACACCCTTGAACTGTGATCACTTGTGTCTGTCTTCACTGTTTGATACCATGCCTTCCTTACACAACCTAACACTGATAAATTGCATCCGTATGTTAAAATGATAGCTGTTGTTGAAGTGGGTGCACTTTGCCATTTGGACAGAAGAGGGCAAACTAACACTGATACATGGGGGCATGGCCAGCGCGCATTTAGTGAGGACGTGTTCTCCCTGCGCCCCTGCCCGAGATCCTACAACGGACCGAATCGTTCGGCCTGCTTAAGCTGAACAAGCACGCCTGAAGTAGCTACGGGAAGTAGAACCGTTTTCCTACCCCCGACGAAGTTTCCGCAAGAAAATCGGTCCGAGATAACGGTTAACCGAAGCGAACAGAGAGGAGGCCCCAGCCCAACAAAATGGCGGCACCCGCCGGCCCCATCTGAGACGTGCCGCTGGAGAGCGGATAGCCTCCGGAGGCGAGTGAGGAGGGCCCACAGCGTCCAACCCAGTGATCCCGCGACACCCTGGGGGGGCGGACCCCCGCGGCCAGCAGCGACCCGGGTCTCTATCGCCAAGACCGAGTGCCAATAGGAAGAGAGAAAGGGGGGGACCATCAGCGCGAGACCACGTGCAGGAGAGGCGCTGGCTGGCGGGAGACCGCGAGAGACACGGAGAAGAGAGAAGCCGACGGGCGGTTCCCTCCGGAACATCCGCGGGCTGACGACTCCCCATCTGCAACGACCGCCCTCGCAATCGATCCTACATACACGTCCTCGCTGAACAGGAAAAGGCCGCGGAGCACGCCCAAAGACAGGCGATGTCGCCCCCCAAAAGCAAATTGAAAACCGTGACCATGGACTCCTTCACCACGGTCAGGGCAAAACAACAGGGGACAGAGGCAGCAGACGACCCGACGGCTAAGGAGGACGATCCGACAAATACACAAGTGCTACAAGCCATAGCGGCGCTACGGAAGTCCATCTAAACCAGGATCGATGAAATCAAGTCAGACATGCAACTGATGAGACAGGACGCCCGTAACCTTACAAAAAGGGTGGCCACAACGGAGGCAACGCTCCAAGACAATGTTAACGACACCACAGAACTTAAATCTAAGGTCCAAGACCTTGAGTTGCAAGTAGCGCGGCTAGAGGCGCGATCAGAGGACGCTGAAGGACGTGCCCGCTGTGGCAACATCCGAATCCTGGGGGTACCGGAAGACACGGAGGGCCCAGACCCGACCGATTTCGTAGAAACGATGCTCTTGCAAGAAATCGGGGCCGGCAAACTGACCCAGGGCTTCTCAATAGAACGGGCCCACAGATCACTTCAGAAGAGGCCCCCTCTGGGCTCCCGACCGTGCCCTATTATTGCAAAAGTCTTGAACTTTCGCGACAGATAGACTATACTGAGATTCTCAAGAGAAGGAGGGGAGATCGAGAAACATGGTGCCAAAATAGTCATTTACCCGGACTATACCCCTGCGGTGCAGCGAGCACGGAACTCATTTGTACCGGTGAAAGCTAGGTTGCGCAAGCTAAACCTCAAGTACATGCTACTGTACCCGTCCCGCCTTAAGGTACTATACAAGGGGAAAGCTATCTTTCTTGAGACTCCGGCAGCGTCAAATATGTGGCTTGAGGACAACAACCTTGCAGATGATAAGGAAAGCATTGCGCATGAAGTCACAGGCCATTGAAAGCACCAAACGACACGAAATGAAGGTTTGCACAACTGCCGAATGAATACCGGACCGCTTGAGATCTACAACTCTACGTACGCCATGACGGGCAGGAGCACACCGACCGATGCGAATAACAACGAAGCCGACGCACCCCCCTGCAACACATGGAGGCCGACTGCCGACACACCACCCGCACCGGGAGGCCCGGAAAGGCCTGGAAGGATCGGGTGCCCCCGAGCGCTGCAAGTTTGAGGCAACTGCTGGGGGCAGTTTTGAGTTGAAAGGTTTGTTGCCCTTATTCACTAGAATGAGGATTGTTAATGTTAATAAGTCTCCAATTGACACTGAGAGGGAGGGGGGAATGGAGGGAGGAAACGATGAGGCTCGCGCCCCAACCCCAACACAGACCGACCCCTGGTTAACAGGTCCAGGCCTGGGGGCGGCAGAGGCGGGGAAACGGGGGGGCAACAGATCCGTTACTAAACCCTTATGGCTGCGACCACCATAAAATAATGACATGGAATGTAAGGGGCTTAAGGACTTATCTCCGAAGGAACAGGATTAAAACCTACCTGCGCAGAAAAGGGGTAATGATAGCATTACTACAGGAGACCCACTGCACGGCGGACTCGGTGGCCAAGCTACAAACACATTGGGGTGGACAGGGGTTTGGCACCACTTACTCTAAATACGCAAGAGGGGTCTACACCTGGATTCACCCGCAGCTCCCATTCGGGGTGGACAAAACTGAGATAGACCCGGAAGGTAGGTTTGTCGTAATTTGGGGATTCATTGAACAAGAAGCAGTATGCATCATGAACTCCTATCTCCCTAACAATAACATACCGTCCTACCTGAACTCACTGTACCCTAGAGTTGCACAGTACAGGAACAATCTCTTTATTTGGGGGGGGGGATTTTAATTGTGTACATGCCCCGCGGCTGGACAGATTCACACCACAGCTAGGAGGCCCATCAACTGCTACGACAGCACTATCCGCCATGTTGGGGAGGCTGGAAATGACGGATGTGTGGCGGGAAAAACATCCTGAAGCACGCGAATACTCATTTTACTCATCCCCACATAAGTTACACACAAGACTAGATTACATATTCATAGACAGGGAACACTTACCCCGGGTGGAGGGAGCACAATACTTGGGGAGGACTATCTCTGATCACTCCCCGCTTCTGATATCATGGAACCACAGAGGGCCCAGACCCCCCATTCCCATGTGGAAAATGCCCACAGACGCCCTGAGGGATCCAGCTTTCCGAGAAGAATCACGCGATTCTATTGATGCATACCTAGAGGTTAACACCGGTAGTGTAGCTTACAATAGCACAGTGTGGGAGGCTCTAAAGGTGGTAACCAGGGGAGAAGTAATTGCAAAGGCGGGAGGTATCAAGAAGCAGCTCAGGAAAGAACTAGACCTAGTGGAACGGCAGATTGAGCTACTTGAGGCTACCCCCGTAGACACCCAACAGAGGAAAGAGGAGCTTGTGAAACTTAGAGAGCGGAACATAACTGCATGGAACAGGCTGGAAAAGTTTGACTATACTGCCAGAACAAATAGAGCACACGTTGAGGCCGACAGACCGATTAGACTACTCGCCTGGCTCTGCCGTAAAGAGCACCTCAAACACCCCACCACCTCACTATAAGATGAGGATGGAAACACACACTGTACGCAGCAGGGCATAAATGACACTTTCACTCGCTTTTACACCCACCTGTATTCACATGAGGAGCAGGTCCCCCATGAACAGTTGGAAGAAACACTAGAAGAGATAGGGCTCCTAAGGCTGTCCCCTGAGCAAGCCGACTCCCTAGAAGCAGAAATCACGCCCGAAGACATTACCGATGCAATCAGATCCCTGGCCACAGGCAAAGCACCGAGAACAGACGGGTTGCCCACAGAGTTTTTTAAAACATATGAGCCCTCCCTCACCCCGCTGTTACACGCAGTATACCAGGAGGCATACGAAGAAGGGATACTACCCGAAAGTATGAGGGAGATGCTTGTGATCCCGATCCTCAAGCCCAATAAACCGGCAGACCAATGTGACTCATATCGCCCGATTGCAATGTTGAATTATGACGTTAAAATCCTGACTACGATCTTAGCAAAGCGGCTGTCTAGAATAATAGGAGACATAGTTCACCCAGATCAGTGCGGCTTCGTGCCAGGCCGAAATACGTCCATGAACCTACGCAGGCTGCAGTACATTATAGCGCAAACCGATAAAGACAAGGACTCATACACGCTGCTGTCCTAGACGCAGTCAAAGCGTTTGACTCCATTTACTGGGAATGGCTTGTGGCAGTGCTTAGGGGGTTTAGTTTTGGTCCCGGGTTCATCAGGTGGATTAACATCTTGTACGCTAAACTTAAGGCAAGGGTGAAATCTGGGAAGTATGTGTCGGAGGCCTGGGATATATGCAGGGGGGGACTAGACAGGGTTGTCCACTATCCCCAATGCTTTACATACTGGGACTAGAACCCATAGCTGTTTACTTTAGAAAGCAATTCTTTGATGCAGGCATTAGACTGGGAGACGTGGATCACATCATCTCGCTCTACGCGGATGACGTTCTCATATACGTCAGGGACCCACACCTCAACGTACCAACCATGTTAGAAGTGCTGGACAATTATTCCAAGGTCTCTGGGATAAGTTTTAGCAGGTCAAAGTCTTGTATGTTCCCCCTAGCGGCCCTGAAAACAGAGAGTTTAGAAGCACTCCCTGAAGTTGGGATCCAGTGGCAGAATACGTCATTCCGCTACCTTGGAGTACACCTTATGCATACCCCAGAGCTAATGCACGAACGAAACACAAAGGCAGCACTCCCCGCCCTGCGCAAATCAATGGCATTCTGGGTGAAACTCCCCCTCTCAATGATGGGCAGGGCTTCGATAACTAAAATGATCGTTCTCCCACGTTTCCTTTATGGGTTTCAAAATGTACACTACTATATACACAAGCCCTTCTTCCGACTGCTTGAGACCATACTGCGAGAGTTCCTATGGGGGAAAGGCAGGCATAGAATAGCATTGCAATTGCTAACCCTACTATATAGCCAAGGCGGTATTCAACTTCCAAACCTAGAAAAATATTACATAGCAGCACAGCTTAGTTTTGTGACCAAATGGCTAGATGATGAACCCACATCTGAAACACCATTGCTACAGGCCATGCTGCCCCAATTCCATCTGAAAGGACTGGTCTGGGCACCGTCCAAACTGCTGGAAACTCTACCCTTTTTGGCTGACCTGGGAAGGAAAATTTGGCACAGGGCGAAAATGCTCACTAACTCACGGAACTCCTATACCCCAGAAGTCCCCCTGATTGCAGACCTATGCACAACACTTTCGGATTTGAAACATATCAGGCTCAGGGAGAGGGAAGGGGTCTACACCTGGGGAGATCTGTATGATGAAGGCACTTTCAGAGAGTTCACCTCGCTGCAGGAGACGGAAGGCATACATACCGGCCAGTTTCTGTGGTACCAAAGAACTTGTGCTGTGGCCCGACGCAAATGGGACTCGTGGCCGATGGAACCAGACACAGACCCACTCCTCACCTTGATGTACAACTTGGGAGAGGGCGGTAAACCCGTTTCGCAAATATATGGCCACCTGATCGACATGCCAAATCCTCAGAGCATGGAAATGAAAAGCAAATGGGAGGAGGATATAGGCCGGGAAATGACTGAAGGGGAGTGGAACAGAGCTCTCACATTCCCCAAAACGGTGTCCAGAAACCATTGATTTAGGCAGATTCAGTTGAACATATTACACAGAACTTACCTGACCACGTGCCGCATAGCCACCTTCAATCCCCCGGCACAACCGACCTGCAACTGGTGCAAGGGGGAAAGAGCGGATCTGATCCACATGTTATGGGAATGCCCCAGGACAAGGGCTCTGTTGGACAGGGTCCAACAAACTTGCGAAAAAGCAGGCCTGAGTAAATATAATTGGACACCCGGTGAGTGCCTCTTAGGAACCTACCCCAGACCAGCCAAACTCAAGCATGCAACAAGGCTCATGGACATTTGGTGCATACTGGCCAAAAGAACTATAGCAATGGCCTGGAAGAAACCCATGGGCCCTCAGTTCAAACTATGGCACAAAGAGACTGAACGGTGGGTGCTGGCCGAGACCGTGGCATGGGAGGACTGTGTGGCCAGATCCACGGATGACTCTGGCATGTCACTCGAGGCATGGAAGGAACTCACCAGACACATGTTCCACCCCTCGGATGATAAACCCCCCTGAATCGGAACTTAATCCAGACCCATGTGAGACCTGTCATAAAGCCAGCGGCAGCGGAAGTACGGCAGAGGACAGAGACCTTGCGGAAGCCTTTCCCCTATTGTAGTTGCCGGATGGTTCCCCTTCGCTCCCACCCTCCCCCCGAAACAGTTAACGATATATGAAACAGACAGAATTTGGAGACAGTTATGGTTGTTTTGTTTTTGTATTTGTAATTTTTTTTGACGTAAAGTTAAACATATGCTTATAATTATTTGAGATTGGCTCCATTGTACACAACTTGTTTGATATTATTGAAAAATGCCAATAAACAAATTTGAAAATAAACTAACACTGATACATTGCATCAGCTGAGTATGGAAACATACCTAAGCATTTTATATATATAAATAGATATTCAGTTAAAGCGACGA
Source organism: Ambystoma mexicanum (assembly GCF_040938575.1). Lineage (NCBI taxonomy): Eukaryota > Metazoa > Chordata > Amphibia > Caudata > Ambystomatidae > Ambystoma > Ambystoma mexicanum. The sequence goes on from NC_090937.1 coordinate 1,100,641,910, forward strand.
TATGGTTACAAGTAAATCCAAAAACCCCCAGAAATTTGCCGGTTATGGTAAGCTAAGCAACCATAACTCGCGCCACCACCATGTACTGCTAATACTAACATGCAGGACATCAAAGATGACATCACAAATGTCATTGATGACTTCACTCTTGACATCATATATCTGTGCCACTTGTTTTTGTTCACTGACATATCTTGGCCAGATGTTTTTGTTCACTGATGGTCAGAATATCAACATTGTAACCGTGTCGTATGTTCTTAAAGTACTTTCCTTGGTGTTTGATCTCAGCTAATGGTGCACATACACGGGGCAATACGCAGGCCTTAGACACGCAATTCATTTGTATACATGCTGATGAACTTTAATGTTATTGACATTTTCTGGCAATGTTGATTTTTTCTTCCTAGCTTTAGTGTCCCTGTATGTGCCTCTGATTTGTATGCATTGTGGATCTTCATATGTATTGTTCGTACTGACACAAGTATGTAGTACGTTTTGAATTATTAGCTTTTTATTCCATGTTTAAAATTACTTAAAACTATGATAAGGTAGCATTCATGATTTTACTATCAAAATTACCAGATTGAAAATATTAATATAGTGTTTTGTTTAGATGAGTAGATTCTTTAATACATTAAGTAGTTCATGATGGGTCTCCCGATCACGCCTGACATCTTGTTACCAACATTATGATCACAACCCCTTGTAGGGACTTTTCATCAAAATGCATTTCATATGTGATGTCATTAGTGATGTCATCATGACATTTGTGATGCCATCTTTGATGTCCTGGGTGATGGTCTTAGCTGTGCACGATGGTGGCATGAGTTATTGTTGTTTAGCTTACCATAACTAGCTAATTTCTGGGGGGTTTCGGTTTTACTTGGAACTATAACGTCCCTTTAACAATGTTTTTTTCACTGAATTTCATAGATTTATATTAGTGCAACTTAACCAAAGCGTCCCTTTAACAAAGTTTTTGCTGTGAATTTCATAGGTTTTCATGAGTGAAAATTTTTCATCACTGTATATAAGTTATTAATATTTCCTCTTTTAACATATATAAGAGAACTGTAAACCTCCTTTAACAAACATGTTTTGCAATGCATACTGATGTGTGTCGTTATCAGCAGTGCATGCTGGGGATGCAAGTTATGGTTGAATTGCCTAGGGCATGAGACCCAACCAGGAACCCATCCCAACCCAACAACCCCCGTTATCCACTGCACCTACCCTGCATCCTAGTTCAGTGTCTACAATACCCACATAATGTGATCAATGGCCATGGTGCATGGGCTTGGGCCATGCCGCATTCCCCAATAGGCAAAGCAGAGTAGACATTTGTTCTTGCCGAGGGCCAGTCCCACTGCCAAGCAGCAAAGTTATATCACAATTTTTTGTACTTACTTTTTGACACTTTCAGAAAAGTAAACCACAGGACAGATTTACAAAACCATGCTTTCAGGACCTTGCTGATGCTCCTCGCGAATGTTTGCTTCAATCCTGTCCAGCACTTTGGGCTGCAGCCACCGGCGGAATTATATTTCCCAAACCTATCCCGATTTCAAAAAACTTTACCACATCCCTTTTGGCCATGCCAACTTCAACACCATTGCCGGTCACTTGTGGTCATAACCCAGACCATAACTGCCCATGGCCACAGGCTATACCTCAGCCACCAAATGTATATCACTGCTTTTGTACCTACATTATGACACTTTTCAAAAAATAAAACATGGAAACATTTGAAAAACCATGCTTTCGGGTCCTTGCCAATGCTCCTTGCACCAGTTTGCTGCAAATCCATCCATGTTTTATTTTTTGAAAGTGTCAAAATGTATGGACAATAAGTAGTCTTATAACTTAGCCCCCATTTGAAAAAATCCATTCAGATTTGGGCCAAACATTTAAAGCTGGGTCTATTATCTTTCTGAAAACGTATGTGCAGATTTATCGAAAAGCAACAAACTTATAAGCCATTTAAAAATGTTGCCACCCCCCTCTAATGTTGCCCCACTTGACAAAATCCCACCAAATTTTGCTAAAACATTCAAATCTGGGTCTGCAATCTTTTTGCATACTTTTGTGCAGATTCGTCAAATGGCACCAAATTTATAAGCCTTTCAAATATTTTGCGACCCCCCCTACTCTAAATTTGCCCCCTCTTGGCGAAGCAGCACCAAACCTTGCAGAACCATTCACATAGGCCGGGTCTTAGATGATATTGAAAAATTCCATGCAGTTTCATTGAGTGGCGCCAAAGTTATAAGCCATACAAAAACTGCTTTTCACTTACCCTGTAATGTAGAACTATGCATGCATGTCCTCAAACATCTGAGATGTTCGCAAACACCAGAGGAATGTCCCCCAACAGATGTTCGCGGACATCAGAGAAGAAACAACACCCGATTTTTTATATCCCTGTGAAATGTTGTGTTGTTTAATGTTTTTACTGCAATGTCCGCGGACTACAGGCGCAGTCTGCAAATCCAACTTGGTGACTGTTTAAATAAATCTGACGCACCTCACGTTTTTCATTGACCAATCAGCGTGCACGTATTATGTCTGTAAACATCACGCTGCTCTCTGATTGGACCAGATTTACACGCACAATTGAAGGCTGCACGCGTAGTTTGGTGCGGTTTAGTGCGGGGGGGCAAAGTTATAGGGAGGGTGCCAAAATGTGTGGAAATCCTCATAGACCCAATGGAAAATAAATGTAGCTTGCACCTAGAGCCCAAACCGCTGGACAGATTTACACCAAATTTACAAAAGCACGCTTTCGGGACCAAGCCGCCGGTGCAAGTTTGATGCAAATCCGTCCAACTTTCCTATGGACCTTACCCGAGTTTTCGTCCATTAAACGCACGCGAAAATAGGCACCAGGGAGCCGCCATTTTATGATAATCCTATCACTTGCCGCATCGCCCTGGCTGACCTGCTTCTGCGGCACTAAATCAATTCCCCCACCCCTGACCCTGTCATCAGCAGACTCGTACCGCCCATTTCCCAACACCAAAGCACGTCTTGTGTCAACATTCGCTGCGCTTCAGCTATTGACGTGTCGCCATGGAAATGGCAGGACGCCTCTTTCCTCAATAAGTATAAACAGACCGTTTCACAACACACAGCAGCAGATTTTCGATTCCATTCCTCTCTCTGTGTTACTTAGAGAATTTTGTGACTCGTTTCTGTGCTCTGGTCAGCTACCTTCGCCGCTTGTAGCCCGTGTGAACACCTGTACCATCTCGGTAAATTATTTTACATTGTTTACCACACAATGGCTACAATAATGCCCTACATGTACGAGCCCGAGTATACCGAGGAGGAACTACTGGAAAGGGAAGCACTCGAAAACGATGGGGATTCGGACGGCAGTTGGGAGGACGATTCAACAGATGAAGAGCCTGGGCCTAGTCGCATGGACGGCGTCTCCACCTGGTGCACATGCATTCGGTGCGAGCTAATGCCAACCGAGGAGGAGAACTGCTGCTGCCGAGAAAACTCGGGATGCCTGGCCTACATTTCGGAAGGCGAGCCACGACCGCAATGCATCACCGAGCTGCCAGACTTCAGGGCAGCCTGCCTCACACGGGCCGTGTTGAGAATAATGATGGTGCTTATGCACGAACTTCGCGCAACTGTTCGTCCTCGTAATCCGAGTAACGAGTATGTATACTCTGCTTGTCATGCCACTCCTATTTCATGTTCTTCTACTATATCCAAAATTATATATTCATATCATAGTAACGCATGAAAGTCGTTCATTAGTGTGCATTGTCTAGATAGCATTTGTCCGTGCAGAATGGCATTAGTTACAAGAATTGTCATTGACAACAAACGTTTATTAAACTTATCTTGGTCATTTAAAAACATTTTGTTTCATTCCTTTTCACAGGTGGTACAGGCTGGTGGCCTATCGTTCCTTTACATGGTGGCTCCACGGGAGGCTTGGACACCGCGTTCGAAGAGTGATACCCACCTGTGCCGTTCGTGCCATAAGAGAAACGTTCCCGAGTGACAGCGGTCAGTACAGGGGATTTTCTCTCGCTGTGCTGCAACCTGACCTGTATAATCTTTAAAGTCTTGTATTTTTGTGTCATGAAAATAAGATACAAAATAAAACACCACATATATTTTAACAACGGTTGTTTCGATTTTTAAAATGAATCAAGTGTGTCTCCATTCAAGGATGGACGTCAGACATCTGTGCTCCGAATGGGTGAAGGTCTGGTCGCTGTGAAGCAGGGTGGTCACTATCTATCTAAGCTAACATAACATATTCTCGATAATGCATGCACTAAATAACACTTGTTCAAAGTCTTTCAGTAGGTTATGTCTCTATAGAAGTCACACATATATCTATACTAACAATTACCATTGGGTTATACAGGCCTTAGGTTAAGGGTCTTGACCACTATAATACACCGGTTGAAGTGTGGGTCTGTGCTCACAAGAATCTCCGGAATGTGGCATTTGTTATTGATAAGCAACGATATACTATCAAAGGCAGTTCGCACCCGTGGATGAGCGCTGGCATGTGCGGCTGTCTGGGGCGCGAACGGCCAAGGTGCCAAACAGCATGTACACTTCAAAAGGTATCCCACGCCAATGGGCCATTGCTCACATGGCCTCTTCAGACCCTGTGTCTCCAGCCAGGCCTCCCCTTGAAGCAGGCCGCCCCCCTGCAATCCACATAAGTGTGTCTCCATTCAGCAGACTTCCTGTGCCTTATCTGCACGCCCCAGCCCCCTCCATCCTACCCCCTCTATCAAAGGCGGTTCGCACCCGGGGATGAGCGCTGGCATGGGGGGCTGTCACGGGCGCAAACGGCCAAGGTGCCAAACAGCATGTACACTTCAAAAGGTATCCCACGCCAAGGGGCCATTGCTCACATGGCCTCCTCAGACCCCGTGTCTCCAGCCAGGCCTCCCCTTGAAGCAGGCCGCCCCCCTAATACCACGACATACATACGTCATTCATTCACAAACACACCCCTGTTTCTAATACTTTATAAACCACTTGATATGTCTCATGAGAAAATCTTTGTGCTTTGCAAGTCAACTCCTGAACGTGCTACCTGGCAACCATTGAGATCTACGCTAATCTTCTTGTCGTCGTGCTATCCATGAACTTCTGTGACCGCTTAGAGCAAACCCATCAGTGTGCTACCTGTGGCCACCCACCTACTCTCCTGCAACATACTGCTCTGCTTGCTGAATCCAACTGTTTGTTGGTCAAGGTAAGGCCATGTATCCTAGTCATATTTCGCAGATTTTTAAATTTCTATCTATTTGCGAGTAGAGTACACAATAGTGCTATGTTCAATGGTCTCATTGCTATTGACTTGAGTTTCCATTGCTATGCTATCAATAGATCTATTTATTTTCATCTGTGTCTATTGTCATCGAATTGCATCCTTCGGGGGTCCAGTCTATAATGTAAGCATGTTTCCTTCTCGTGCAAGACAGAACATCCAAAGGACGAATCACTTGTTCAGATTTTAGTCACATCATTTATACATTTCTGCAACTTATGCAAATACTAAGCCGCACATAACGAACTGGTATAGTTCCTGCGACCAAAACAAACCTTGCATTGATCATTGTATGATTCATTTACTTTTGTATCAAATCTTTATTCTTGAAGATTGTATAATAATGTCGATATTTACTTTTCAGATTTATCAACAATGCCTGCCTGTTCGATTAGCCGGTGCCCTTCGAAGACCCATGCGAAATCTGAAGGCACTACAATGCATGTATTCCCGAAAACTGTTGATCGAATAAGAGAATGGGTCAGACATTGCGGATATCCACTGGGTGAGCTGGAAAGTAGAGTCCACCAAGTCTTACAGGACAAGAGGGGTGATCGATACCGCATCTGCAGCCGGCACTTTTCCTTGGACATGTACACAACATCTTGGGTAACAAAGAAGAATAAACGGCGAACGACACGGAAATTGCTCGAAAACGCTATTCCCACTCTATTCGTCCACATTCCGCCACCGGTGAGTCAAATGTCCGGATTTAGCTTTAGGCCTTGCGGTAGTGAGTAGGTAGCCGCATGGATTAATTGATATTGTAGGTGTTCTATCCCTTGTAATAATTTCGATATTGATATGAGTGTATAGTTTTTTGAATAATGACATTTATCAATATATTCTTTGTCGATTTCATAACCCACAAACACAATGTATATATATGGGAACAGGGAATTGAGCATTTTTTAAGTATTCTGTCGCCTTACATGGCTATTTTTAATATTGGCATTTCATTATCAATCATTAATTTACCTTTACAACTTCTTGACTATCCCTTGAATCTGAAGCAAGAACATTCTACATCCTTGACGTGGTCGCAGTTATCAATCACTTATAGCGCGTATCAGGTAATCTTACTAGGCTAATCCGCTACAGACTTGTTTTATGCATGTCAAGTAATAGTTTTATTCTATTGTGTAATTATTTTACCGAATGTTTGGTTAGTTCTTTCCAATTGATATACTAATGCAAGTACTGTCTTTCAGGGAGATGCTGAAGCGTCCGCCACATCTACAACATTTCTAGATGTTCTTCACCAGCAGGAGGTATGGATACTGACAGCTCCATCGAGCGTCATCATCAGAGCTGGAATTCTTGTCGTTTGATTGTTCAACACAATGTTTCATTTGTGGTTAGCCGTTGATATGTACCTTTGCTGTCGACCCCAGGTGTGTGTTATGTTTCACTATTGTAATCCTCACTAATGCAAGTACTATGTTTCAGGCAGTTGATGGCGCGTCAACCCCTGCACTTGATGCAGAGCCTGACATTCAAGTAATTCCAGGGGAAGTGGAAGCGGGACCATGCGTATACGAATCGGCACAACAGCTTTCGGAAGTGCGCACTACATTTGCAACATCCATAGATATTCTTCAGCAGCACGAGGTATGGATACTGACAGCTCCATCATGCATGATCATATAACGTGATGCCATTTGCTATACTTTCTTCCCTATTAACGCAAGTGCTGTGTTTCAGGGAGACGACAGAGCTTCCACTACAATCACAACATCCCATTTAAATGATGCAGATGTAAATAAATCGGAGAAATAAGTCGATGAAATGTGATCATATTTAGATTTTCCTTGATTCTTTTATCATTTGTGGTTATCTCTTTATATTAACCTGTGCGTTCGACCGCGAGTGTGTTATGTTTCCAATATTGAAAACCATACTAATGCAAGTACTGTGTTTCAGGGAGACGACAGAGCTTCCACTACAATCACAACATCCCATTTTGATGATGCAGATGTAAAGGAATCGGAGAAATAAGTCGATGAAATATGCATACTTATATTTTCCTTGATTGTTTTAGACAATGCATCATTTGTGATTATCTCTTTATATGTACCTGTGCCGTCGACCCCAAGTGTGTGTTATGTTTCCAATATTGAAAACCATACTAATGCAAGTACTGTATTTCAGGGAGATGCTGATGCCTCCTCTCCAATACAACCATTCATGGCAGTCCATGCAGAGCCAGAGGTATGGATACTGACAGCTCCATCGAAATAGATCATCACTGGTCGAATACTTGTTGTTTGTTGCACACAATGTTTAAATCGTGTTTGGCTATTGAGATGTACCTGTGTGTTCGTCCTCACGTGTGTTTTATGCTAACAATATTTTGATACATAGTAATGAAAGTACTATGTTTCAGGGAGACGATGGAGCCTCATTCCGTGCTGTCTATGCGGATACAGAAAATATAGTCGTTGAGGCGCAAGAGGAAGAGAGGACATGCGGAAACGAATCGGAGCTACAGAGTTCAGATGTTGAAGGTCGAGTCAAAAAAGTTGCAAAGAAAAAAAAACAAAAAAAGGTTAGTTACAAACAGTTCGTAACTTTAAAAAAATGTTTGTGCTGGGGACTAATTTATGTTTTTTTCCAGTCAATTGGACTACACTTTATCTTGTGTTTAAACTGAACATCCCTTTTCCAATGTCTCCTCCAGTTACCCGTGGGTGTCAGAACTATACATACACAGACAGTGAAGCGAATGAGAGATGTTGCTTGCCAGACCATGTACACTATGGAGGAACTATTAATTGAGGCGAGGCGTGTTCAGGCTCGAGATGCTCATGTCCAACGGCTAGAACATGAATTAACTGTGTTTGGAGAAGCAAAGATGATATTGAATGTATTGAAGATAGCTCTGAAGTAGTTGCAGATCAATTCACACAATCTACACCCACCAAAAAATTGCCACCCAAAAACCTGTCGACATTGTTGTCTTCTCCCATCAATGTTGAAGTAATAGATGTCGAAATGACAGAGAATGAACCAGCCGCAGCAGCCATAGACGCATCAGAACTTGATATCAGCGATATTACTTTCCAATGTGTTGAAATCTCCACAACGTCACAGGCCGAAACAACGTTGACACAGGATGACAGTCTAATGAAAGAGACCAAATACATTGTATTCGACAGTTGTTTGATGGAAATTATAAGTATGCTGAAATGTGTGCATTCCGTTTGAGGGAAAGTATGTGGGAAGCCATTGATTAATGTGACTCGTCAAATAAAAGGCAGTAACGTCAAAATAAATGCTGCCTGTAGATTAAATCATAGGTTCTCATGGTCTGCACAAACGATGCTGGGGAAAATGCCAGCAGGCAATCTACTGTGTGCAGCTGCATCTCTTTTTAGTGGCTCGAGTTTTAGAAAGTTAGAGGCTTTCTTTCAGTTTGTGGGACTCCATTTCATTTCTAAATCGCTGTACTACATATACCAACATGATTATCTGTTTCCGGCCATTAGTGATGCTTGGAAAATTGAACAATTGTCTCTAGTAAGTACATTCGAAGGGAAACATTTCAGGCTAGCCGGCGATGGACAGTGCGACAGCCCTGGATTTTCTGCCAAGTACTGCAGCTACCACTTTCAGGACATGGATAGTAAGAAAATTGTGAGTTCGGTGGTCGTGCAGGTAACACAATGTACATCATCAGTGGCCATGGAGAAACTAGGATTTATAAAATCAGTGGAATATCTACAATCAAGGGGAATGCACATTGACCTCATAGCCACGGACAGACACGTTTCAATTGCCAAGACAATGAGAGAGCAGTTCCCACATATTAATCATCAATTTGACGTATGGCATCTTGCTAAATCAATCAGTAAGAAAATCTCGGCTGCAGGAAAAAAAAAGGTGTTGAAAGTATTTTGCAGTGGTCCCAGTCTATCGCCAACCATCTTTGGTGGAGCTCAAAAACTTGTGAAGGGTCAGTGGAAATACGACTTGAAAAATGGTGGTCACTGATGCACCACTGTACCAACGTTCACCGCTGTGCGGATCGACTTTGTGAAAGGCCTTATTGTTGCTGTGTTAGAGAAGCACAGATATGGAATTTTGGACGTTTCTGTGCAGAGCAGTGATCCATTGCCACCGAACATTGCAACTGTGCCATGTCCACCCGAAGCACAGCTGGTTGTGAAGTACAAATCCTGGTTTAAATAATTGCAATACGGTTGTCTTTTTGTAAATAAATGTTACTGTACAGTGTACCTGTAACCCTAACCCCTACCTTCACCATCATGGGTGGCGAACAAGCTGGGTGTCATCTTTGAATTCTCTCTATTCACCTCATATATGTGTATGTATATATTTTTCTCTTGTCTCATCTCATGTAAATGTAAATGCTGCGCACTGTTAACGGAGGGGAGGCTTGCGTATTGCAAATAATAAAACAAACAAACAATAAATCTGACTTTTAACTCAACTCCTGTGGTACTTTATACTATCCCTGATCTTCTGCCAAAAATTAAATGTCTCCATAGTTATGATTTTTTGGGGCTGCAAAGCTCGCAGACAACGGGGACAAAATTGGGGGCCTTAGAACGCGCCAAGCGGGCCGTGGCATTTGGGAGAGAAGCCAGTTGGCATTTGCACATTGAGGCGCACTACATAGAGGGATTCTAAACTTCAAGTTCTCACATATGCCTTTACTACGTGATGTTGCAAATAAAGAATGGGAAGGACAGCAGCTTTGATTTTCAGCTCGCGCCCAGAAGAGGCCCACAAGTCGCACTGGAAGTATAAGGGTCTATTGTTTTTTGACCTTGAGACAGGGACCATGCCGAAAGAACTACATTTGAAGGCGGTGCGCAATAACGTAAGAGACGATAAGGCAGAAAATTCAGAAACTAGACCGAGTTTCATTTTAGTTCAGTATACGAAAAATCGTTGTCAAGAGCACGGTCCGTTTTACAGACTGCATTACGAAGAGACACAATGGAAATTTCAAATATAATGTGAGTAAATCTTTAGACGCTTTTATACCGGAATGAAAAATTAATGAATGGATGCATGAATAAATGAATGAATGAAGAGCTAGGAAAAGCAAGGAAAATGTCTTCGTAGTGGGCACATGGGCATGCAGGTCCACTGGTCTCACCGATCTCGGTCCTTGGCCCAGCCACTTTTCCCTGCACTGCCTACCTGCACTACGGGACTGTCTCTGTATCCTTCAGTCCCTTCTCCCGGCATTTACCTTGCACTTGCCACCAGCTGGCACTATTATTTATCTTGTATTCGACTAACCATGCACAGCACTTTTATCCCCCTACCCCCTTCCCCATGCGCGATCTGAAAGACACCTGGCCTAGTAGGATCGTTGTCTGTCTGCCCTTGTTCCCCCCCGCCTCGTCGCGCCTTGAAACACTTGTGTATAGGCGCGTTACAAATGCTATATCATATATCATATCATTCCACACGCATGTAGACTAACTGTCGTTTATCATTGTGTGTTGGCCTCGATTTATTTAGTTACTTTTCGCATTGATTTTAGAGCCGAACATACTCCATTGAACTATCCTTGCAAGCAAATAGTTTCTGATCGGCCGTAATAAATAAAATGAGTAATATTTATGAAGATCGGCTGGCGAGACTAAATATAATTTTTTTGTTTTCATAACAGGTATTTGCTCCCCTTCTGTTACTGTCATCGGTTTGAGACACCAGCAGACGGTTTTTCGTGAGACACCTGCTGCTTCGTGTGAACAACTGGAGCACACTGGCAATTTTATGGGACGATCGCCAAGGACCCACATGCCCTTACGCTGTACTAGTGGCTAGAAGCAACATATCAACCTTTACGATGGACTAGTGCCTAGTTGATGGAACAGCCTTGCGGTTCACCGTGCTTCCAAAGTGCTTCTTTTAACGAAAAGCAACACCCTGTGTACAATTGCGGATACAGATAAAAGAAAATAAATGGCTTTCGGAGTGCATATGGAAATTGCTGAATATTCTATTAACATTTAATGTCAAATAAATGTACTTTACCAAATGTACCGTGTTGCTGTTTGATTTTAAAGTCCAGTTTCATATTCCGAATTGTGGCGCGCCGTGTTGTGAGATGGTCTGTGTAGGTTTCCGGGTTCTGTGTGGAGTCGCGTAGAAGACAACTGGGCGCGTTTGCCTACGCAGCACAGTAACGTCACGGAGCGAGGCGGGGAATATGAATGTTTTGATAATGTCAGGCTCAGGGGCGGGGGAATTGATTTAGTGCCGCAGAAGCAGGTCAGCCAGGGCAATGCGGCAAGTGATAGGATTATCACAAAATGGCGGCTCCCTGGTGCCTGTTTTCGCGTGCGTTTAATGGACGAAAACTCGGGGTAAGGTCCATAGGAAAGTTTTCTAAAATCGAGCCACTTAGGCTTAAAAAAACATGGCCGACCCGTAGGGACAATAACATTTTTTACTGGACCATGCCTTTAATACCACAGGCTTGGCCTTACCTCCCCAACTCTGCTGTTCACCCGGGAGGGTCACTGGCGTCCTTGAAACACAATGCAATGTTCTTGTTTATTATTTGCCCTTCTCCACGTGTCTTTCACTGACCCCCGGAGGCAACGACCTCCTGCATGAAACTTCTGGAGTTCTCTACCCTTTGTGCCCTGGTCCGTCGCTTTGCTCCAGTAGGTTCGCCTTCACCCCTTAAGTTCTGCTCTTGCTCGTGTTCCACCTTGCTCAGAGTGTTCCTCCTTTTATCCGTGTGAGGAGAGCTAATTGGTATCAGATGTATGCACTTAAAAGTGCCTGACTTTGCCTGACCCAATTAGCGGGACATGTCCAATGTGATGTGTAAGGGTCAGCCTTGTTACTCTCATTCGCCCTCTTCCTCAGCCCAGTGTTTGTGTGAAAAGTGGGGGGGGGAGTTGGGACAGTGGAGAATCCTATAAAATAGGATGGGTCATGTATACGGGAAAGGGGGGAATACTACGTCTCACCATTGGCTGCCTCACCCCCACTCCATGAAGATCCCAGGTGATCCTCCTGCACTGGCACATCCCCAGGGTCTGGATCCAAAGGCGATAGTTGTGCCCTGGCCACCTGAGAGATTGATTCCCGGGGACTAGTAGATGAGACACTCTTTGGTTTCTCAGTTTTCATTGTCTCTATGTGACAGTGACCAACCGCTTTGAACGACAGATCTCAGTAATATAAACTTTGCTTTCTTATGTTTGCTTTCAATATAGTGCACCTTATCAATTCGTTGTGGATATTGGACACATTGTGTCCTTCAAATTGTTAGTACGGTTGATTCAAGGACAAACAACAATGAGACCCTTTATTGTGTTTCCTCAGCCAGCCACGGATTGGTTTTGTATTCGGGAAAACAAGGCACATTAAATTGAACAATATTATTTTCTGCTTTCATTTGCAAGCTGTGCAGTAAAACACAATGAAATATTTCAGCTATTCAAAATAGCAAAAGATTTCGTTCTATTTTAACGCCATCAAGGCACCCTGTCCCATAACATTTACAGATTCTTTCACAGATGCGTCTAGGCAAGGTGCAGACAGGCTCGGACTGGCCTATAGGGTAATGCCCGGAACAAAAACGCAAAATGTTCATGTGGGCCACATTTTTGCATTAAAGTGGGCCACTTTTACTTCATGATGTGGCTAGTGCTTTTGACCATCCCTCTTTAGTACTATTCAAACAGTCTGTTGCAAAAGGAATGATATGCCATTTGCAACTGTGGTTCACTTTTTAATTTTGCCCATAAATATTTTATGCCTCAGTCCGAGCCTGGGTGCAGAACACGCACACCACGCATTGCTATTTGCTGGTGTCCACAAACAAGCATTTATGCCCAGGACATGTATTTATTGTGTCATATTGATGTACAGAAGCGTTGCCATCCTGCAACAGTGGGGTTGGGGTGAAGGTCTGTCTGCACATACGGTTCAGATCGGGTTAGGTGGTGATTGCATTACTGTCAAACAAGTGCCAGTCTTTCTTCAATGTAAAGTCAAGCAAAAACATCAAAATGAAACCTAATTGTATTGTGCCTGTACACATCCAAGCCAAACAGAATTTAAATACACACAGTGAAAACAGTCTTGAACCCAATACAACGACTTCTGAAATTCTATCCATTGGTTAAATCAGTTTACCCTTCGGACTCTGCAAACTATTGCAACATTACTCAATGCACCTACTTCCCAACACCTAATAAGTATGCATTGCTATTAGCTAACTAGATATTCGCTACCCACCTTCAGTGCGGATTAAAAATGCACAAACTCATTTCAGAAATCATATTGGACATATAGAGATTGTTACCGCACGAAATACAGATGCATGGATACAGATGGATGAAAAGAGGTGGGTTAATGTATAGATGGCACAGGTCGACCGGGAATGGGGGCAAAGGGGTGATTGTCCACCAGGCTGGCTGGACTGTTGGGCCACACGTGCAAAGAGCAAAAGAAAAGAAAAAAAATTCCTGCATGCCTAGAATGAGCTGAGTTTTGAAAATCTTACTGGCTTCTTTGTAGATCTAGTCCAGCAATCATCTTGATTTCTGTAATGTTGCAGGCACGCCTGGGTGTCCTCCACAAGTGGGCCGCAACAGTGAGATGAAAATGAGCAAAGGTCACAGGTGCATGTACATAGTGCACATCAGCAAAGTATGCATTTAAATGACATATTCTGTCATGCGGGATGTCAACGTTGGATAACACTGTGGCCCATAAACCTTTGGTCTTTTGCAATCTGCAGCCACTTACCACGATTCATAATTAAACGAAAATAGACTCCATAGCTTAAGAGTTTTTACTTGCTTTCATTCTATATGACTGATTCTCCAACTTTTCTGATGAGATTCTTGAGCTCTTGTGAGTTCATGGTAGCATCCTGAGTAATAACCATGAATAATAAAATTGAGGTAGATTGCGGTACTGACTTTTGTGCACAGTACAATAACAGGTACAGAAGGATGTAACAGTCAGGCATTACATATTATTATAATAGTACCATTACTGGTCATATTTTATGCACAAAATAAATATTGTCCCCTTAGAGCATTTCCTGTGAAAGGCTGTGAGAATAGGTGCATTTGAGATCCCATCCTTTTCACCCCTTTCCATGGCCCTTTCTGAAAGCTTTAAGTCAGTGTTTTGAAGGAAAGCTCCTCTGCTTTGTGCACAGTACAATTGCATATTATTGGTCAGACTTACTCCCTCCATCATCATAACCACGGATGACACCACACGCAGTTACCTCTGCTTCCATTAATTAAAATATGCAGCAAATTTTACAAGAAAGTGCAATATGTGAGCACAATAAATGTCAAGTCAATTCAGTATCTTTTACTGTGTTGTCCATGGGCAGTGCCCATAGCTACAATTACCATCAAGTCCCCAACCACAAGTTCTTCATGTGCCTTGCATAGCATAGCATGAATGTTAAATAAATGTCATCTACCATGTACATGTGAACCAGGGAAATGGAAAGCGGGTGAGTTACAAGCAATTAGTCAATGTGGGTAAATGAAAGGGGCTGCGTGCCAGGTAAGGGAAGTCCGTAAAGAGTAAAGGGATGGCGCAAAATGGCAACAGAGGTATGAAACTTTATTGTAAGTATGTGGTACAATGGAAGAACACCATATGGTGTGGTCTATGTAAAGTAGGATAAATGAGACAGAGGTATGAATTATAAAAGCTGGTTCATTAGATTGAGTGACTTTTGCAAAAGATGTATCCTTCATTTGAAAGCCAATGGTACTCCAAGTGGAACTTGCTTGACTCCTTACTTGGTTTAACAAGGTGATGCTTCATTGTATTCACAACATATGTTTAAATTATGACTAGTGTTAATGACTCTTCTTAATGCTATGTGACAGAGAAATAATGTTCATCAAAGTTTAAAATTAAATGCATCTTTGTTGCATGCTAAAATCTATTAATTGTCAGCCTATTTGCTCAGCTTTGTGCACGGTCAGACCTTAATCCAGTGTTCAAGTCCCCCCAAAAAAGGGTTGACTCATTAACATATCAATTGAATGTTGTTTCACCTGAAATTAGCATATGGAGGTGCTCTTTGCAAAAAGTGGGTGGACTACTGGAAAAAATGGGACTACTCCGTCCACACTCGTTTGTGTCCCTTTGACTTTCACCCAGTCATAATTCCTGATTACTATCAATCACACAACTAATAGTTACTGTCCCGTCAATCCATGTTCTGTCTGCAACATAAATTCTAATAATTTTAATATTACATGTTGCATCTGTAGTTTTGTAAATATTCAATTATGCGATTGCATTACATTCAGTCGATGTTCTATTTCTTGTAATAAACATTTTACCGAGACATTTTACAAATTGTTTGAGAATCAAAAAGCTTATGTATCTAGAATTTTAATCAAAACAGATTTTTCCATGAGTTTAAAATAAAGGCACACCTAAAATGATCACATTGACATTTATGGTTGTCATATAAATCAGCGATGCAGAGGGAAGAAATAGAAAAAAGGACAAGAAAAATAGGACTATTAATGCATATCTAGTAAGCTTACACCACAAAAAATAGTTACAATATTATTCAAGAATTATATTGAAATTGATATGCTATTACATTGTATGCATAATCAAAATAGTATCAGAACATTGGGCAAAAGATAGAAACTTGCTTTGTAAAAAAATTATGAAGCCAGCCCCACATCATTTCAATCTTGAAGTCAACCTTTCAACAAGTTCACATTTTGGAGTACCAATCTCGTTTGCAATGTTCTGTCTCATAAACTGGGCCCTGGGAACACATTCTGGAGCCATTCCATGTGTATGCAAGACCAGCACAGTAGATGTCAGATCTTCAACAAATGCAAAAACCAACTCAACTGCTGGAATATTGGGAACCCATATGTGGACGTGGACCCTTTGCTCACTGTGCTCAGAGAGGCACAGCTCCACCTCACTGTTGAGGCCCAACAATGCTGAAACACATGTCTGGGGTTGCTGTTGGTACTCTTGTTCAAAGGAGGTTTGCCTGACTTTTCGGTGCTGAACTGCCTTTGTGGGCGGGACAAAGACTGGGATGCAAATGTGTATTCCTCCTTTGTGAAAGGTACAGTGAGCTAAAAGCAATGGCTGTGGACTCTCAAAGAGGGAAATAAATCACAGAACATGTTATCCTGCCATGCTTTGTCCAGAGAGGAGCGCCTGCTAACTTATTTTTTTTTTTAGAATTTAAATATGGTTTGGTAAAGACATTTATACTTAGTATATGACATTTTAAAATATAAAGTGACTACTTTTTAAATCTATTTTATTATATTTTTATTTTAATATACCTTCAGCCAAATGGCTTTGTATATACAAACACACATGCATAGATACACACATCAAAATCCTTTTTTATTTTTAAAGCATTACATTTCATGATTTTCAATATAAAATCCCCCATGATGGTTAATCTAAAATTCCAATACATAACATATAAAAAAATCTGGTCATGTGATGTATAGAATTAATATAATTTCCTTCCATTAACTTATTCCACAATTATGATCTTTCTCAAACAAGTGATATATTGTTGCAGGCTCTTAAATACTTTATTCTTAGATCATCAAAGCTCTCGCATTCAATTAAAATATGTTCAATAGATTCGATCTCTACTTCCCCACATAGCCTACACAAACGATCTGGTCTAGGTATCCCAATTTTTGCACCTTCAATTTCTAAAACTTTGCCAACATTAAATTCCAATAGAAGGTATTGCCGGACTAAAAGACTATTTGGAAATGCTACTATGTAACAGGGCACTTTATTACGTCTCATCCACTACTGTATAAACGGTCTGCTATTTACATTAGTTGCCAGCCGTACAATATAATTTTCTCTACCAAATATGCTTAGATTCTGTTTTACCCACTTTTTGCATGCTTGTTGTGACCAACCATGTATATCTTTGTCGTATCCTGATATCCATTTTTTGTTAATACGCAGTAGGTTCCCAAGAGTGAAAGGCCTCGACCACTATTGTCCCATTGTTTTGATTAACAAGTTTCCCGTAGCACATGGCTATTTTAGCGGTACATTCCACTATGATACTCCAGTGATCTAACTCCAGCCGTAAATATTCGATAGACAATGTTTTGGGCATGCTGAAAAACAACCACAACATTTTGCCTCAAGTTTACCCAACTGTATAGCTTTGCACCCCATACTTCCACACCATATATCAGATACCAAGCCGTCTTAATTGTTATCAAAACAATCTTATGCTACAGTGCCTCGATGCCTATGGGCTGTAGTGCGCTTTACAAATTCAAATAACTAAAATAATAAAATAAATCATACACAGAACTATTTTTTCAGAGTACAATAACAATATTGTTTAGATATACCATCCTCCCTGTCTACGAATAAAGGAACTAAGTGTGTATGCAATTTTCATGCAAGTACTCCTGTTCAGTTTCCAATGTGTCTTCCATTCTAACCTATTGTCAACATTTACACTGAGGTCTTAGTGGCATCTTACCACTCCAATAGGCTCTCTGTTGATTGTCCAAGTATGTTTAGGTATCGCATATCTTTTCACAGGGAAAACCATAATCTTTGTTTTACCGAAGTTTATCCGTAACCCATTAACTTCAGCATATAGACCCAAAGCATCTAGCATCAGTTGAAGTCCCTTGGGAGTATAATCCAGTAAAACTAGATCATCCACATAACCCAGCCAACCAATCTTCATTGATCCTACCTTCACTGGACAAGCTTCGGGGATATTAAATGTCTCAGCGAGGTCATAGAGATATATATTAAAGAGGGTTGAGGTTAAAATGCAACCTTGTTTAATTCCTCTCATTGCTGGAAACTGGTTGGACAAGCTACCCTCTCTGTCTAAACGTACTCGAACACTGATATTCTTGTGAAGCAGCATTGTCATATTTAATCCATAAGTAATATGTAATACAATCGTTTTTTTCCAGAGGTGGTTCCTCGTCACAGTAACAAATGCTGCACTAAATTCTATGTAGGCAGCATATACTGGGAGTCCCTGTCTATACCATGCATGTTTAAACAAGAGTGAGCAAATTATGTATGGTCCCAGATTTTTTTCTAAAAGCATTCTGGTTAGATGGTAGAATGCTATTTGTTGATATTCAGATATTGAGTTCTTCAAGTAGCACTATTGCAAATATTCATCCCGGGATTTCTAGCATTGCTAACATACGGTAGTTGGAAGGATCTTTCCAACTTCCTTTTTTTTATATTGGTAAAATGTTACTGTCCCTCCATGTAACTGGGACAAGACCATGTTTTCCAGTAATATCGAAATGCAAGTTCAATGCCTTAGCACACTCATGTGCAGATAGTTTTATGAGGCAGTTGCATATACCATCAGGACCAACCGCCCTAGAGGTCTTGAGTTGTCATTGATTTTGGCATATGATCACTTTGTGATTTATTATTGCCATGTCGACTACTGAGTTCATTCCTTTTGGCCATATGAGGACCTGTTCTCAGTGCGTTATACTTGGGAGATAGCTGAACAGAGTAGAAACAAGTCAGAGAGGTTCGAAATTAAATACACTGACATGAAGGAAAAAGAAACTCCAATGTTGTCTGATCAGAAAGGATTTTTTTATACTTGTTGAGGGAAGAGTCATCTGGCATTTCGATTGAGACACGTCAATAGATTGCGCACAGTGGATGTTGATATGAGACCTGCATTGGCGTTGTGAAAAGGGGCGTGAATGTCTAGTGATGTCAGCTTTAGGAGCGGGTGATATGAATTACTGCTGCAAGGGCACTTGAACTTAAGGCGATGGATCAACAGATAACATAGCACAAGATGGCCGTACCCCACCCGTCATTTTGATGCATGGTCAATGTTACATGCCCGATCAATTGGGCCACTAACATTTCTGGGCGAACTTCCCCTTTAAAACCCATCATTTCAGGGCTTGAATTTGAGGCATCCTGCCGTATTCTCATATCATTTTTTTTCACCAGCACCAAAATGCCTTTGCAATTTATGCCAGTGCTTTACAAAAACATACGTTTAATATTCCCATGCCAAATCAGAATTATATCATCAATGATTCTCTTCCAAATTCTTGTTAATTCATTTTGTAAAGGGTTATTGTAATAGCTCCATATATCTGCAAAAGGCTCATGTATATAGTCTTTCAGTTGGGGACATAAGCTTCCCTTATGACAGTAGTTGGTTGTGAGTCTGCAGCGTGAGACTTGCATCAGATCTGAGAGGGGTATGCGTCGTGTGATTTAAAATGTCTTTTTTTCCTCACAACATGCATATCTAAACATAAAAACAACCTCTGTAAAATCACCATTCCAACGACTCGGTTTGATAACTGTTTTTTTGTGCCAAAGAAACGGGGATGTTACTAATTACCATTTCAAAAGTGTGAGATTGGCCGAAGCTTTTCGTTTTGAATCAGTGGAGCTTTGTGCATTATGAAGGAATGAATTAAGCGTCTCCTTTCGCCCCAGCCTTCTTCCCCTTTTCCAGGTTCCCTTGCGGATCCTTTCAGATGAATCTAGTCCCAAAATAAAGGCAGTTTTTATACTTCTTTGCGCCCATTCAGCTTTTGCCAAGAATTTCTATGAGCTATCTGTGAATTTACGTTGACAAAAAAACGGCCGCACTTCCCGTGTTTCCTGCACGGAATGACCCAGGCCAGTGATAAACTGTGCTGCTAGTCCAGGTGGGTAGAAGGGACTGCCAGAATCCATGTATCTCTTCCTTGGCCTGGTGCTATGCACATCCGCCTGAAGCTGAATCGAGGTCATGAGCACAGCCGCCTTCTCTTTGGCCCTGCCAGCCATCTCGTGCACAGATTAGCCTGCATGGGCAGTATCTGCTCATTCCAGGGCTCTGATCGACGTAAGGACATCCAGTTCCGGAAATGAATCACGAAGGGGCAGAGGCGAGGGGGTGGAGCTTGAAGAGGCCTGAGCTACAACAATAACAACAGACACCCATCTGCTAGCTTTAAGTAGCAGACTTCTAGCTCAAATCGGGCAATGAGCAGACTGAATAACAGCTCATACAGATGTGAGCATCTGTCAAATGCTCTGAAGTACGCCGACCCATTTCACACATGAATATAGTTATTTGTTTCACGTTGGCTCTGGGTAAAAGCATAGCCCACTCTTCGGCTCTGTGTGCTCTGCAAATGCTTCACAGCCTAACATGGCTGCACACTCAGGTGTGTGTTGGGTTGCGCATACAGCGTCCCAGCCAGGCAAAATGTTTTACACTGAGAGAATCCTATTAGTAAGTGCCACAGTGCGAGCAGGTTGAGTTAAGGCGCATGTATCACTTGTAGTTAGTTTTCACACCTAATCAAGGCTCAAGTTGAGGGTAAATACGGGTGGACGGTGTCCACCCACTTTATTCAGAGGCTGATGCCATTCCCCGGGACTGCGAACTGACTGGCCCACATAGGCAATGTCTCCTTCATGCATACACAGCACAGCTTCATGTCCAGCGCAGCATTGCATATGCATAAAGCAACACTATACGTTTTAAGAGCCAGTCAGATCAGGGAGCGAATGAGGCATGCACACTTGGTACGTTACAGCATGCCCCATGTGACATGGAGAAGGGATGGCCACTGGCATCTACCTGCCATTGATTGTGCCCTTTCCTTTGGTTTGCAGCGCACTTCTCCGCCAGCAACGGGCCAAATGTAGCACCATCATGAGTTCCGCTGGACGAGTCACTCCTTCCGGATCCATCAAGTGCCGCCTGTCTTATAGCCACAAAGCAAAACTGGTCTATCGTCAACTTACTTGCGAATATCATGTACTTATCCGTGCCGCAAAACAGTCCTATTTCATGTTTAAAGTGGAATCTGCACAGGACGTGGAACAGAGTGTGTCCTGGTGTCCGTTGTTGACAATCTTACCATGCTGGTTGACCAGGGTGGAGGGGGTGCCCTGATACTGATTGATTTGTCAGCAGCCTTTGACACTGTCAGCCACTCCATCCTTTTGTCCCTCATGGCGGCACCAGGCCTCTGTAGTCCAGTCCTGGTGTGGTTCACATCCTTCCTGTCTGATAGTGGCCAATTCCTTTCTCTCCCCCATTCTATTCTTCTGCCTCCTCACTTTCTTGTGGAGTTCGTCAGGGCTTTCGGTGTTACACATATGCCGATGACACCAAAATTCGGGTCCGTTTAGATCTTGACCAGTCTGAGGTGTCCTCTTGGCTATGTGAGTGCCTATTAGCCGTGAAGGACTGGTGAACAGCAATTGGCTTAAACCTAACGGCGACAAGCCTGAGATCCTGGTGGTAGGTTCTCCCCTTGACTCTGCTCTTTGTACTCCCTCTTTCTGGCCCACTGCCTTCACTGTTTTACCTACGCCAGTGATGGTGGTTACCAATCTGGGCGTTTACCTCTCTGCCTCACTCTCTGTCTGCCCAAGTGAATGCAGTATGCTAAACGGGGCACTTCTTGCTACGTATACTCCGTGGAGTACTACTGTATCTACCTATACACCTTTGTCCTCTGGTGGTTGCCTCGGTTGTTATCAGTCGAATTGCCTATTGCAATGCCCTGTTCTTGGGCCAACCACTTGCCCTCATTCATTGGCTGCAGCGCCTTCAGAATCTGGCAGCTAGGGTAGTCACCTCTACCCCTTATGGGTCGCACTTCAGTCCTTTTCTCCGTTCCCTTCACTGGCTGTCTGTAGCAAAACGGATCAAAATTAAGTCTCTGTGTCTGGTGTGTAAGGAAGGAGTGGGATCAACAGTAAGGCCGACACAAGTGACCACAGTTGAAGGGTGTTTATTGAACTTCAATTGGGTTTAAAAAACACATATCTAATCCTAAATCTAAAAATGGGAGCAAGCTACGACCATCAATAATAATAACACAGTCGTAGTGGTGTCTTGTCAAAATAAAAGGGGCTATACTAATAAACCTATTGCCAATCCTTACCTTTAAATACAAATAGTGTGGGAAACAATGTTATGCAAAAGAAAAATGTTCAAGAAATGTTATGTCAGGATATTCAAGCCGTTGGCTTGCCTTCACCACGTTTTCAGCACGGGATAAGGCTGCACACTCAAGCTTAGCACAGTCTCTGGCTTTTCTAGCATGAGGGTCCAGTTCAAACTTCAACATCATTTCCTTCTGCACCAAAGTCTCTTTGCCGTGCAAAGTCTCTTCTTTCAGAGGGCCTGATGCAACAAACAAATAATTAAGTTCCTTTTGTTCCAGAATTCTCCTACACATGCTTTTCTCAGGTGATTTACTGTTCACCTTGGGCCCCCCTTCACCGGGCTCAGATCCACTTTAACACAAATTTCAGATTTTCACTTATACACAATTTTCTAAGGATTTCCACGTATCCAATTACTCGGGTGATTTGTGGTGCATCCCGGATCCCCCTCTCCCGGCCTCAGATCCGTTCTAACACAAAATCTTCAATCAGTCTCCCTCTGCTGGGCTCGGACCAATTTATCTATTGTAACACAAACTTATTTTAAAATAAAGCTTTCAGTTGATCTCCCTCCTTTGGGCTCACACCAACTTACTCTACTTTGTCATCAACTTTCTTTACTGTATCAACATCAAAGACTATTGATTGTGCAGGACTACTTCGATTCACAATCCTTTGCCACTCTTTCACTTTTGTCAACTCTTAGCAGGACACCTTACAGAGACCTTCAATTGAGCAAGCACACGGTGCCGGACCACTCTGTATAAGAGACCCTGGTTTCAAAGTTCAATCATTCATCTGCAGTTCAACGTTACTCGTGTTGGTTATCACACGGCATTCATACAATGTTCGTTCCAGTGCTCTCTATACAATGTTGCCACTTGCAACCCTGTATGAACCTTGGCTTCAACACAGACTGGTCTTGTATCTGTCTCCCCAACTCACTGGCTGTGTTGATGTCACTGACACTGCTTTGTTGTTGGAGCCAAGGACAGTACCACTGCAGCTGGCGATTCTCCCTGCCTTGATTATCGATGTGGGGATGGCCCTTGGTACCTTCAACACACAATGCAAGATTCCTTAGCCTGCTTTCCTGGTCTTATGCTTTCTGTTCTCAAGGCTTCCTGAAAGTAATGGTTCCTTGTCGAAAAGGTCAGGGTAACTTCCCTCCTTGTGATCCCCTTCGGTTTTGCCGTCTTTCTCCTCGTGTTAAACTGCTACCTTGGAACTGCTGTTTCCTCGTGTGCTTTGCCTCGCTCAGAGTGTGCTCTCGTGCTCCGCCTTTTATCTGTGTGGGGAAGTGTAATGGAGGTCAGGTATGTGTGGTGGTTAGTAATTGGTGTACGGCTTGGGTGTTAGTCCATTTTCTCTCATAGCGGGCTGTCCGTGAGAAAGTGTTTGTGTTGTGAAAGTAGGATGGGGTAAAGGGGTTACTGGGAAGGGGATACTGCATCTCACCCCCAGGAACTGTATCCAAAAGCGATGGCTGTGTTCTGGCCACCTGGATGACAGATACCTGTGGACTAGTGGGTGAGACACCTTCTGGTTTCTCACATGTGCAGAAAACTTTCTACCATGGAATATCTTCACGACAAGTTTCAGCTCTATGTGTCTGGCTGGGCTCTAAGTTCCGCAACACAGTGGTCATCCCCAATTTCCGCCGTCAAAGGACTGGGGGGGGCGTGCCTTATCAGTCTGGGCAGCTAAATTATGGAACAACTTAATTGTTGCTATTAAGCAGGTTGAGAATCACTTACATCTGTTGCATCTCTTAAAACCTCGACTCTTCTAAGTTATTGTTAGCCTTTCGCCGACTGTGTCCTTCGCGCCATTATGCATTGGGTGACTGTGCGCATTAAAAATTCTGATAACATAACATCAACGACTCCACAGGAACTTCGGGCTCTGAAAGGAAGGCATTCCGCTCCCATCCACTTTCTTAACCCAGGCAAACTCATGACTCATGGGAACACCAACTGTTCTACTTAAAGACTGTAGGTAAGACATCTGGTTGGAAACACCAGTAGGTAATCTGTGTGTTCATTATCTTTAGCTAACTCGTCCAGACTGACATGTAGGTGAGTGTTATCATCACGAAGCAGATAGTCGGGCCCAGACACACGCGCACACACGCGCACACGCACACTGTCACAGTACACTGTCATCATCTCCACTAGTTTGTGATTGTACTTTTTGGTCCCCAAGATAATGTCCTCTGTCCTATTTCTTTTCTTTTTTTTATTGTAAATTTCGTTGTTTATTACAAACTATAATTTACATGTATACCACTCACATTAGATACTTAAAACAGACAACACAACCTGTACTTCCACCTTTGATCAGACACCCCTAACTGATCAGAATCTTGTTGAGATAGTCTATTACTGCACAGATTAACATAACATTTTGTCCAGACAGGAGTCCCAACCACCACACCTCTAGATCATCATTTCTTGGAACATATTTCTCCAGAAACAAACTTCTTTGGGATTTCAACATTAAACATTCAATTACTAGATATTTTACTGATTTCACAGCATTTGCACAGAAACGACAATGATTGTTTAGAATATCAACTTGGTGTCTGATCAATAACATGTCCTTTGTTGGATAAAGATTTTAACGTAACTGTAGAAATTGGTCATGATGATACCTACATGGAAACCTCTCCATGGAAACCTCTCCAAGTACTTTACAATCATGTTCACTCCCCTAGCCTCACTTCCCAGATCTAATGTAGTAGCATATTTCGCTATTCTATTCTGCTTTTCTATCCAATCACAATATATACATTTTTTATTTGCAGCACAGGGGTTATTTAGCAATGTTTCCATGTCAATGTTGGCATGGGCTAGTTGGACATGTATCTTCACATTCCATTCCTTCAGCAGTCCATCAAATGACCTATCTAAATTAATTTGCAACTTTTGATTATATGTCGCTGTGTACCAGCCACCATACCCCAATTATGTGCACCATCCCTCATTTCCCTGACCACCTCTTATCTTGCTTCGTTATTAGCCACTGATTTGTTTTTGTGCAAGAAGTAGCTACACAAACACCCTCCCTGACCATCTTTCTTCTGAGTTCCAAATCCCATTTTTCATTCCCAATTTAGCCCTGCCTCTCATTATCTCTGACACCCTCAACATCTCAAAATATCAACTTAAAAACAACCCCAAAAGACAATCCTCATAGCTCTGGCTACGGCACAATTTGCCATTTCTTATTACTTTAAAGAGAATGTGTAATCATTACCCAGCTTGGTGGTAATCAATTCAGCGACCTGGTATACATTGAATCATTTTTTCAATCGGGACTATGAATCGAAATGGAGGATTCTACATGAATCATGCATGTCAACCACAGTCGACTATAGTGACCGATGCCTTACTGTATGATGCGGCAGTCATACCTGTAGGGAGACAAGTACCAGTCACTCATTTCTAAAAAAGACTGGACACAAGCACAAAAATAATGTATCTAAATCATCTTCATCTGCAAAAATATCTAAAAAAAAAAAGGCGACTCAAAAACCTCAAGAATACCTTGGGCCTAACAGTATACTCCAAATTGCCATGAAGATTGTCATTTAATTCTGTGGCCATACTTGAGTGAAGACTGCATACATGTAAATTGATGATAATTGTGAGCCCTGTGTCATGCTACTGGGTGTTCTATGTTGGGCACTGAGATTGGGATTCAGCTATGAATCAGTAAGCAGAGATGTGTATCCCTGCTGTATCTGATTTCCTGTTCATTTGCAACTTTAAAAAAAAAACATTTTTATTGTTTTTCATGTCATAAACCATCAACACTTTTATCCCACATAACTCCCCCCCCTCGCTCAGCCCCTCCCCCTCCCCCCAGATAATTAGGGCCCTATTCAGTTCTGCTTCGGGAAAGTTTATGTGCTGTATATGTCTGATATTTTGATGTTATGCGGGCACCATTGTTCCATATAGTCGGACTTCAAGTATTCCAAAACCGCCCCCCATACCTTCGTGAAGGAGTTCTTCTGATCCTGAAGGTGGTGCGTAATCTTTTCATGGTCATTTGCGACCACACCTTCTGCAGCCAGGCGAATACTAGTGGCGGGTCTTGTTTTTTCCAGTTTTGGGCAATCGCTGCCCATGCCGCGATGACTAGGCCCATGAAACTCCTCCATTGTGCTTTGTGAATGCTCTTGGCCTGTGGGTCCTTGAATCCGCACAGCCACACCCGCTCCCCCATTTGATCAGCCTCTGGGAACATTTTTGTTATTTCCGTTTGCACTTCCCTCCAGAAGCCCTTGACCCCCTGGCAGTCCCACCATATATGCCTCCACGAGCCTGATTCAGGGCATCCCCTCCAACAGCGGTCCGATGTTTCCGGATACATTGTTTTGAGTCTCTCTGGAGTGTAGTGCCATTGAGTGATTATTTTAAGCCACATTTCTCTGGTTTGGACTGTCTGGGTGAGTTTTGGGCTTCCCGCCCACAGATCTGCCCATTGCTGTCTGGATATCTCTTCCCCCCCGCGTGCCTTCCCATCTCTTCATGTATGTCCATTTGATTTCTTCTTCTTGTGTATTAATAAAGTGGTTTAATGTTGACACCAGTTTCTTATCACCTGGATTGGTTATTAGGAATTTTTCGACTGATGTTGGGTCCTTGGTGGCACCCTGTAAGACCTCTGGTGTGGTAAGCCAGTGTTTGATTTGCTCATATTTATACCTATCCGCTTCTTTGAGGTTCCACATTTTTTTACATTCTGCAAATGTTCCTATTTCATTGTCTTGGATCATTTCCCTGATTTTCCTGCACCCTGCGGCTTCCCATTTTTCGAAGGCTCCCGATTCTTGACCCAGTGGAAATTGTGGATTTCGGCATATGGGCGTGAAGGGGGCCAGTGGGGTGGTCATTATTCCCCTCTTGGTTTGTTCGTCCCAGGCATCTAAGGTGGTTTTCATGACCTCGCTAATGCGAAGATTTGAGTGTCCATGTTGCATATACTTCCTCAGTAGGTCCTCCAAGGGGGTCCTGGCGACCGGCCTATCTTGTGTCACCCCAATTGTTCGTTGGTCATCCCCCAGCCATTCTTTCAGGACCCAGAGTTGTGCTGCTTGATAGTATCTCCTGAAGTGTGGGAGTGCCATTCCCTCTGCCCTGGTTGGTGCCTTGAGGATGACTCTGGCAACCCTTGGGGGTTTCTTGTTCCACACGTAGGTTGAGATGGCCTTTGACAGTGCTTTAAAGAAGGAGTTTGGGACCGTTATTGGGAGGGCATGGAAGTAGTATAGCACCCGGGGGAGTATGTTCACTTTCACAGATTGAATTCTGCCCCACCATGAGACCCTCAGCGGATTCCATCTATCTAGGTCCTTCTTCACTCTTGCCAAAAGCTGTGGGTAGTTACTGTTATATAACCTATCCACCTTATGTGTGAGTGTCACCCCTAGGAACTTGATACCCTCCTCGGCTGTTTTTAGACCTAGCGAGCCCGCCTCTTTTACCAGTGTCCCCTTGTCCCCCACTAGAAACAGTATCTCTGATTTTTTCCTGTTTATTTTTAATCCAGAGATCTCCCCGAATACCTCCAGTTCTTTTAAGGTTTGTGGTAGGGATTTCACAGGGTCCTCTGGAGCCAGAAGCATATCATCTGCGTATGCTATGACTTTGTGTTGTCTGCCTGCCATCTCGATCCCCCTTACCGCTGCCGATTCCCTGATTTTAATTAGGAGGGGTTCCAGGAATATGGCATATAGGAGAGGGGTGAGGGGGTATCCCTGTTTGGTTCCTCTTGATATCTCCACCCTGTCTGTGACTTCCCCATTTATTGCTATTCTAATGGATAGGGAATTGTAGTTGGCTTTGACCATGTTTATGAATTGGTCCCCAAATCCCATGTGTTAGTGTTTTAAAGAGAATGGACCACTCTACCCGGTCAAAGGCCTTTTCGGCGTCTAGTGAGAGCAGTATTGCTGGTGTGTGGGTAATGCCTATTTTTTCTACCAGGTGTATTATTCTTCTTAAATTGTCATGTGTTTGCCTGCCGGGTATGAAGCCAGATTGGTCTGTGTTTATTAGGATCGGGAGGAGGGGTGATAGTCTGGTGGCCAGTACCTTGGTATAGATCTTGACGTCCAAATTCATCAGGGCAATAGGGTGATATGAGCCGGGGAGGGTGGGGTCTTTACCTGATTTATGAAACACTAGGACCTTTGCGTTATTCATGGAAGGAGTTACATTAACGCTGTCCTTGAATGTGTTCAGTAGCCTTGTCAGAACTGGAATGAGTGTGTCCGCATATTTTTTGTAGCAGGGAGCCGTAAATATCAAATGGCAACCTCCACCTCCAGAGGCCTCTTCTCCTTTCGGGGGTCTGGATGTCCAACCACAGCGGGGCATGGTCTGATAAGGCTATAGAGCCCATTTCTATTCCTTGTATTTTCCCAGTCAGTCCGACTGACACCCAGTAGTAATCTATTCTCAACATTGTGTTATGCACATGCGAGTAATACGTAAAACCACTTGCTTGACCCTTCAATTCCCTCCAGGCATCGCGCAATGCCAACTGCTCCATCTTTTGTTTAAGCTGTTTGGAAGGGGCCCCCTGACCTTGAATTCCTCCCGCACTCCTATCCAACCTTGGTTGCCATGCCATGTTTAGGTCTCCTCCCAATATTACCTCTCCTTTCGCAAACCCATCTAGTTTCCCCAGGGTATCTCGGAGGAATCCATCCTGCCCAGAGTTTGGTGAATATATTGCCGCTAGGGTAAACCAGAGACCCTCTATTGAGACATTTGCAAATGCGTACCTCCCTTCCCTGTCTACCTGTGTATCTATGAGAGTTGTCGCCAATCCCCCTTTTACCGCTATCATCACTCCTCCTCTTTTTTCCCTGGCATTCGCTTGCGCCCAGACCGTTTACCCTCCGAGGTTTACTTTCTTTCTATCCTGGGCTTTTATATGTGTCTCCTGGAGGAACAAAATGTCCGCCTTCTCCCTCCTTAGCAGAGCCTCCACGTTTTTCCTCTTTGCCGGCGAATTCAACCCTCTCACATTTAGGGGCCAATTCATAGAATTCGGCGCACAAGTGGCGCACGCGGCTGGCGCACAGTGTGCGCGTGCGGTAGTCTGCGCCAGCCGCGTGCGCCGAAACACATTCAGGCGCACAGCGTATTCATGGATTCCAACATCCACAACCAGCCGTGGCGCAGAGTGGCGCAGCGACCCTGCAGCAGCGTCAGTTACGCCCCCAAGAACGCCCCTTGCGCAGGGAAAAGCCATCAAAATCCCCAATCCAGCGCAAAGGGCAGCAGCAAACGCAGAGCGGGGAGCGTGTATTTCAGGGGTGTGCGAGAAATTCTACACGCGATTGGCCTGGGTACGTGTATTACAGGGGTGCGCGAGAAAATCTACACGCGATTGGGCTGGGTACGTGGATTTCAGGGGTGCGCGAGAAATTCTACACGCGATTGGCCTGGGTACGTGTATTACAGGGGTGCGCGAGAAATTCTACACGCGATTGGGCTGGGTACGTGGATTTCAGGGGTGCGCGAGAAATTCTACACGCGATTGGCCTGGGTACGTGGATTTCAGGAGTGCGCGAGAAATTCTACACGCGATTGGCCTGGGTACGTGGATTTCAGGGGTGCGCGAGAAATTCTACACGCGATTGGCCTGGGTACGTGGATTTCAGGGGTGCGCGAGAAATTCTACACGCGATTGGGCTGGGTACGTGGATTTCAGGGGTGCGCGAGAAATTCTACACGCGATTGGCCTGGGTACGTGGATTTCAGGGGTGCGCGAGAAAATCTACACGCGATTGGGCTGGGTACGTGGATTTCAGGGGTGCGCGAGAAATTCTACACGCGATTGGCCTGGGTACGTGGATTTCAGGGGTGCGCGAGAAAATCTACACGCGATTGGCCTGGGTACGTGGATTTCAGGGGTGCGCGAGAAATTCTACACGCGATTGGCCTGGGTACGTGGATTTCAGGGGTGCGCGAGAAATCCTACACGCGATTGGGCCTGTGCGAGTGGGGCAGTGTATTACGTAGGTGTGCGGGAAGTTGAAGAGGTGAATTGCCAGTGTGGGTCCTCCCAGGTCTCCCCTCTACCCCCTCCACGACCTCTGCAGGCAGCCCACACCACACTACCCTGCACCCCTGGTCATGTCCCGCAGGCAGCCCATCCACCATGGGCATGCCCCCCAGCCAAGCCACATGTCCCCTTGCACCCCCACCCCCCAGCAGGCCCCCACCCATGTCTCCCAGCACCCCCACCCCTCCAGTCACCAGGGGCAGCCTCCACAAGGCCCCCACCCATGTCTCCCACCACCCCCACCCCTCCAGTCACCAGGGGTAGCCTCCACCAGGCCCCCACCCATGTCTCCCAGCACCCCCACCCCTCCAGTCACCAGGGGCAGCCTCCACCAGGCCCCCACCCATGTCTCACACCACCCCCACCCCTCCAGTCACCAGGGGCAGCCTCCACCAGGCCCCCAACCATGTCCCACTCATGTCCCCTTGCACCCCCACCCCCCAGCAGGCCCCCACTCATGTCCCCTTGCACCCCCACCCCCCAGCACTGTGGGGCACCTGCCACCAGGCCCCCAACCATGTCCCACTCATGTCCCCTTGCACCCCCACCCCCCAGCACTGTGGGGCACCTGCCAGCAGGCCCCAACCATGTCCCCTTGCACCCCCACCCCCCAGCAGGCCCCCACTCATGTCCCCTTGCACCCCCACCCCCCAGCACTGTGGGGCACCTGCCACCAGGCCCCCAACCATGTCCCACTCATGTCCCCTTGCACCCCCACCCCCCAGCAGGCCCCCACTCATGTCCCCCTGCACCCCCACCCCCCAGCACTGTGGGGCACCTGCCAGCAGGCCCCCAACCATGTCCCCTTGCACCCCCACCCCCCAGCAGGCCCCCACTCATGTCCCCCTGCACCCCCACCCCCCGGCACTGTGGGGCACCTGCCACCAGGCCCCCAACCATGTCCCACTCATGTCCCCTTGCACCCCCACCCCCCAGCAGGCCCCCACTCATGTCCCCTTGCACCTCCACCCCCCAGCACTGTGGGGCACCTGCCACCAGGCCCCCAACCATGTCCCCTTGCACCCCCACCCCCCAGCAGGCCACTGTGGGGCACCTGCCAGCAGGCCCACAACCATGTCCCACTCATGTCCCCTTGCCCCCCCCAGTCACCAGGGGCAGCCTCCACCAGGCCCCCACCCATGTCTCCCACCACCCCCACCCCTCCAGTCACCAGGGGCAGCCTCCACCAGGCCCCCAACCATGTCCCACTCATGTCCCCTTGCACCCCCACCCCCCAGCAGGCCCCCACTCATGTCCCCTTGCACCCCCACCCCCCAGCACTGTGGGGCACCTGCCACCAGGCCCCCAACCATGTCCCACTCATGTCCCCTTGCACCCCCACCCCCCAGCACTGTGGGGCACCTGCCAGCAGGCCCCCAACCATGTCCCACTCATGTCCCCTTGCACCCCCACCCCCCAGCACTGTGGGGCACCTGCCACCAGGCCCCCAACCATGTCCCACTCATGTCCCCTTGCACCCCCACCCCCCAGCAGGCCCCCACTCATGTCCCCCTGCACCCCCACCCCCCAGCACTGTGGGGCACCTGCCAGCAGGCCCCCAACCATGTCCCCTTGCACCCCCACCCCCCAGCAGGCCCCCACTCATGTCCCCCTGCACCCCCACCCCCCAGCACTGTGGGGCACCTGCCACCAGGCCCCCAACCATGTCCCACTCATGTCCCCTTGCACCCCCACCCCCCAGCAGGCCCCCACTCATGTCCCCTTGCACCCCCACCCCCCAGCACTGTGGGGCACCTGCCACCAGGCCCCCAACCATGTCCCCTTGCACCCCCACCCCCCAGCAGGCCACTGTGGGGCACCTGCCAGCAGGCCCACAACCATGTCCCACTCATGTCCCCTTGCCCCCCCCCAGTCACCAGGGGCAGCCTCCACCAGGCCCCCACCCATGTCTCCCACCACCCCCACCCCTCCAGTCACCAGGGGCAGCCTCCACCAGGCCCCCAACCATGTCCCACTCATGTCCCCTTGCACCCCCACCCCCCAGCAGGCCCCCACTCATGTCCCCTTGCACCCCCACCCCCCAGCACTGTGGGGCACCTGCCAGCAGGCCCCCAACCATGTCCCCTTGCACCCCCACCCCCCAGCAGGCCCCCACTCATGTCCCCCTGCACCCCCACCCCCCAGCACTGTGGGGCACCTGCCAGCAGGCCCCCAACCATGTCCCACTCATGTCCCCTTGCACCCCCACCCCCCAGCAGTGCAGGGGCAGCCTCCACCAGGCCCCCACCCATGTCCAACTCATGTTCCCCACCCAACATGTCATCACAATCCAGAACCCTGGTCTCTATGGTCAGCCCCCAAATGCAAAACACCCACCCGAGTATTGCATCCACCCACTCATAATTTGCAATCACATCACAGAACACCAATTGGAAGTTCCGAAACAAACACATGTCCCTCACATACACCCAATGGGTGTCAGTGAATCTCAAAACACATAACATGAAATGCATGAAAACAATGAGATACCACACATTGAAGTTCAACAAAAAAATAATGTATTAAAGGAAACATGAATAGAATCAAAAATGAAGAAACAGGAATGTGAATGTAAAAAAATGAAAAGAAGCATGTCCGTTCAAAATAAAAAAAATAAAAATATATTGAAATCCAAAGTAATGTTGTACAAAGTCAATGTCCACAAAACAAAATCCAATGGGAAATAAAAATAAAAGCCATTGATCCATGGAGAATGTTAAAAAAGAAAGTATGTACAAGTCTACAACTATGTACAATGCAAGAAGCCAGGGTCCATTATCCCAACAAAATAAAGGAAACCTATCTAACTACACTAACTAATAAAAAAAATATATACAAAAATGTGGCCAATGTCCAAAAGGTCCAAATGAAACAAAAACAAAAATGAAACCTAACACTACCTACATAACTATGTACAAGGGCAGCGGGCTAGTTCCACGGCTCACTTCTGGATGTGCCGGGCCAGGGCATCATCGAACTCCTCCTCAATGTCCCGGAGGCGGTCCTCCTCCATGGCCCCGAGGGTCCGCAGGGCCGTCGACGTGTCCACCTCCAAACCCCTGCGGATTGCCTCGAGGCACTCGGCCCGCCTCAGGGCCCTCTGCATGGAGTTCTCCGCCCTGACCATTGAGAGCCGTGCCTCTTCCGCCCGCTGCCGCTCCGCATCTATGGCGTGGCCCAACCGCTGCCACACGGAAGACACTTTTTGTCCTGGGTCCTCCTGCCCTCCGGCCGATGCCTGCCCCTCCGATGTCGAAGGCCCCGAGCCTTCATGGCTCCCACCATGGTGCTGCTGCTGCTGTGCCTCTGCCCCTGCACTGCCTCCTGCTGCCTGCACATCCTCCGCCGGCTGGGGTGCAGTCGTTGACGTGGCCACCCCTGCTGGACGTCCGACTCCCGACTGTGGCAGGGATGCCTCCTCCACCAGCCTGGCCGCACCGTCAGAGGCAGCTCCACAGGGCACCCAGGTGACTGATGGGTGGGAAGATGGCACAGAGGACGACTGGCGCGTAGGGGGTCCAGCTGAGGAGGGGGTCGTGGCAAGCCCCATCAGACGGAGGAATCCGGCCTGGGTGACCTGTCCCAGCAGGCTGACGTGGTCAACGAGCCATTCGAGATGACGTGCAGTCTCTTCATGAAAAGACTGCAGGTCACCTCGCATGGCCCGTTGACGCAACGCCACACCAGCCAGGACAGGCTCAACCCGGGCCTGGATAGCCACGTCCGCAGGCAGAGGAAGGCCAGTTGACGTCAGCTCATCCCCTGCCTGAAAACTGGTCTGGACATAGGCATCCCTGCTGGTGCAAGATGATGCAGGGAC
Source organism: Ambystoma mexicanum (assembly GCF_040938575.1). Classification (NCBI taxonomy): domain Eukaryota; kingdom Metazoa; phylum Chordata; class Amphibia; order Caudata; family Ambystomatidae; genus Ambystoma; species Ambystoma mexicanum. The sequence goes on from NC_090937.1 coordinate 1,100,676,079, forward strand.
AGGATCAGGGACAGGATTGCACACAGGCACCTCCGCGGCGGCCTGTGCTGCCTCCTGTCCCTGGTCCTGCACTGCACCACTAGCACCAGTGGGATCCCCACCCCCAGACCCCGTCTCTGGTGCTTGCACGGCCTCCTCCTCCACCAAACCCCCCACCAACCTGGATGACTCTGTGCCATCTTCCCCCGTTGGGCCCTGTGGGGTCCCAGCTGCCCCTTCTGCTGCCGAGGAGTCCAACTGCAACCTCCGCCTCTTGGACCTCCCCCCGGCAGCTGCGGCCTGGGACGCGGCACCGGACTCCTCACTCCCCGACGAGATGACAACATGGGAGGGGAGCCGGGCCTTGCGTCTCCGGCTGGCGGTGGGATCCCCGCTGCTGTGCTCCACAGCACCTTCTCCGCCCTCTTCATCAGTTGACGCTGCAGACAGGGAGAAACAAAACACACGCATCAGGGCAATGTACAATGGACACATACACACATGACAGTTGTACATGAGTGGCATTGGCAAACCTCAGACATGTCATCACGATCCCCAACACACATGTCATTACAACTCGCACACACGAGCCATACCACAGCCATATCACAACTGCCAACACCATCCATACACATACAACAGCATGAGCAGCCAAAGGTGAGCCAGACATCACATGCAACACAGGAAGTGCACCACACTTGCATGCATGTGTACACCTCTGCCAAGTGTCGCAGTGTTCAGACGGGCATCCATGTCACATCTGCCCATCAGGCTTCCACATACCGCTGTCACATGCATCCATGTTGCATCACTGTTGCACCCTTGTCAAATACACACACATGCACATGTACACAGCGCTGATACATGCAGCTGAAAACAACATACATGCGTGACATCACGGACATGTCTACTCACATACACATTCATACAAACTTGTGTGCCCACACAACTGCATTTGGCATGCAAGCCCACACACACAGGCACCATCCATGTCTCACACATTACAGCCCTCGCATGTGTCAGCCCCACGGACCTGTACACCCGCACCCATACTCGACCCCATACAAACAGATGTGCAACCTGCACACTACTGAACAATCACCACACGCACTGCTCACAATCAGGATGCATGTACACTCACCGCTCGACTCCAGACGGGACTGCCTCTCAAGGACCTGGACGTGGAGCGCTGGGGATATGTGTTCCAGGACCCCCATCTGTTCTTCCGACAAGTGGCCCCGGCGCCCCTTGGCATCCGCTGCCTTCAAGAGGCGCCGGGCCTTGTTCAGGGTCCTGGACCTGAAGTCCTCCCAGCGCTTCTTGACATGTTGGAAGTCGCGGACTGCCACCCCCTCCGCGTTGATGGCAGTCACGATGTCAGTCCAGATCCGAGTCCGTCCTTCCTTGTCGGCGCGGGAACTTCCGAAGAGGGCATCATACTGCCCCAGGACTTGCTCCACCAGGACACCAACTTCGGTGGCACTGAAGCTGGTGCCCCTCTGCCTCTCTGGCCGGGGGTTGTCAGTGGTCACAGATGGAGTTTGCCCCGACATGACAACCCCAGAGGCAGGAGTGGGTGGGCAACTGGGTCCTGGGGCTGGGCTGTGGAGCGATGGAATCCCAGTCGGGAGTCTTTGGTTCCAGCAGGGGTGGTCACACCAACAGCACCCCTGGCTGATGTGCAGGCAGCAAATGGCAGGGCACGTGGGCAGCAGGCAGTCAGGCAGCAGCAGATGGCAGGTGGGAGCGTGCTCGGGGCTCTGGGGGGCAGTAGTTCGGCCTTCTGGGCAGGAGCGTGGTCTTCCGTGTGCTTACGCGTGGCCAGCTTGATACGGAGTGATTTGGCACGTGAAAATTCTGCACGTCAGCGTGTAATTCGAGGAAAGGCCCTTAGCGCGTAAGCGCGTCTGCACGCATACGCATTTTCATTGGACCAAAGGCCCTCAGCGCGTGAGCACGTCTGTGACGTGACGTGCGAGGGAGTATCCCTCATTGCACGTGATGACAGAACACACGTGGATTTCAGCCAATCGCGTGTGAAAGTTCACGGCACCCCGGAACACACGTACCCAGGCCAATGGCGTCACGTACCCAGGCCAATGGCGTGTGGAACTACCCGCGCACCCCGAAACACACGTACCCAGGCCAATGGCGTGTGGAACTACCCGCGCACCCCGAAACACACGTACCCAGGCCAATGGCGTGTGGAACTACCCGCGCACCCCGAAACACACGTACCCAGGCCAATGGCGTGTGGAACTACCCGCGCACCCCGAAACACACGTACCCAGGCCAATGGCGTGTGGAACTACCCGCGCACCCCGAAACACACGTACCCAGGCCAATCGCGTGTACGCTCGCTCCCCTCCGATCACACGCGATGACACCCGAATACGGGAAACCAACGAGTCCGCCCACACAGAGGCGTCCCGCGCCCGCGCACAGCATAAAAGTGCGCGCAAACAACAAACGCGTATATACAGCGACGATGAATGCCCCATTTGTTGCTGCACTGATTGTGGGACACCGCAGGAGGAGGAGAATAGCCAGGGCACGCATTTTTGCACCACGGACAAGCCTTTTTGGGATGCCTGACGACCAGGTCTACGGCAGGTATAGGTTTCCACCCCATATCATCCTAGACCTGGTCAGGGAGTGGGAAGATGACCTCACATCCCCCACCCTTTGCTCCCAAGCATTGAGCCCCTTGGAGAAGCTGCTCAATGTCTTGCATTTTTTGGCCACTGGGTCGTTTCAGCGGACCACTGCCATAGTGGGGGGGGTCTCACAGGCCACGCAGTCACGCTGCCTACACCAGGTACTGGCAATCATGACAGCGCGCCCCTCAGTCCGCAGGCACATATACATGCCCAGAACACCCGCAGAAAGGCAGGCCGTTGTCCTGGATTTTTTCAGGGTGGCACACTTCCCCAAAGTGCTCGGTGCCATAGATTGCACCCATGTGGCCCTACGTCCACCTAGGGCCACTGAGCACATCTACCGAAACCGCAAGCACTGGCATTCCATCAATGTACAGGTGGTATGCGATGCAAAGGGAATCATCACCTCTGTCTATGCAAACTACCCTGGCTCCACCCATGACAGTTTCATATACAGAATGTCCGCCCTGAGCCGGGCCCTGGAAGCTGGGCAGCATGGCGACACATGGCTCCTAGGTCAGTACAAATGCCCTTGTACATGCATGCAAGTCACACACAGACAAATATCCCAACCCTAATAATCTCAATTATTATCACCTCCCCAGGGGACAGTGCCTACCCTCTGAGCAACCACATGATGACGCCAATCCGGAACCCCACCACACCACCCCAGGTAAGATACAACGCCGCCCATATTGCAACCAGGGGCATAGTGGAGCGCACATTCGGAGTGCTCAAGTCACGTTTCCGCTCCCTTGACCGCTCTGGTGGGCAACTACTCTATGCACCACCAGTAGTGTGCAGGATCATTGTGGCAGCATGTGTCCTGCACAATGTTGCAACACGGCAGGGCGTCCCGGTGGACATGGTGGTGCCCCCACATCCCCAACCACAGGCACAGGTGCTGCCCATGGGAGGGGACAGGGCACGTGGCGAGGAAGCCCGGACCCAGCTTGTGGCCACATTTTTCACCTAAACTCCCACCCCTGCGGAGTGCACACAGGCCTGGCACATACCAGGTGACAATCGATGATGACAAAGTGACAGTCAACTGTCACAACCCTACCACCCTGAGATAGTTGCCATGGAAGTGCCACATCGTCTGCATCCCTAGCTACTTAAACACAAGCTATCCGGTGCAACCAAAATGCACACATATGACATGTGACATGACATGGGCCATACACAAGTATTCCAAGGCCCAATGAGGCAGGGGGGGGGAACAAGGGAACACAGAGAACGGTACTACTAGGCCAGGTGTCATTGAGATTGTGCAAGTGCAGGGGTAGGGGGAAGGGAAAAGTGCAAGGGGAAGGGTGGGGGGGAGTCCAGTACAGGGGAAGTAGGCCAAAAGAATAATACATAGGTCGTCTGGTGGCAACTGCAAAGATAAGTGCAGACAAGTGCTGGGAAGGGAGGGCTGTAGGGATAGAGAGACAGTACTGCAGTGCAGGGGTTGCCAGGGTGGCAGTGCAAGTGGACAGTGGCTGGGCCAGGGACCGAGGTTGGTGAGAGTGTCCCAGTAGCAGCTCCTGTGCAGTTCCAGTGAAGAATTCTGCAAGGGAGAGGCAGAGAGTAAGCAGAAGCAAAGAGGAAGGTCTTGAGGTGCTTCCAGAACTGGAGATGGTTCCCCTCAAGTTCAAGTCAGCCAGGAAGTCTGTTCCAGGGGGAGGGCCCTGCTGCGGAGAGAAACATACCCCCAGCTAGTTGCTCTGAGAAGCGGATGACCTGGACATGCAAGGTGTGCATCACACACACCTGCAAAACAGGCCATGGCCATCACTGTCATGTCACTCAAACCCTCCCAAACATCAACATGACATGGCAAGCAATACCCATACACTGACGCAGTAACAATAAGGTACACATTGCCATGTCCTAAATGTACAGTGGCATCGGACAATGATGCCTGACCCGGAATCAGATGAAATGACAGACCAACAAAATGTCCCACCCAAAATAAGTCGTTTCCAAATGCATTGCAACAGTCGTAGACGTAACATCACAATGAATGCCTGTCTATATGCACATTATGCATTGCAAAATCAACACTGCAGCTCATGTGTGCAGTGTCCCACTCCTGCATCACACTGCTCAGCGCACAGCACAGTGAACAGCCATTGCGTGTGATGCACACCCTGAGCATCACATCTAAGTGACAGACTACATCAAACATCAAATTTTTGGCATGTACTGGAACCATAATCGGTCACAGAACATGTGCTGCCGGGACACAGTGGGCACCAGAAGGCAAACAGTGTACACGTGGATATGCAAGGGTGGGAGTACATGGAGTGCATCCGAGTGCAAGTGTGTGGTTCTGCAGGGACATGCACTCCACATATGCATGTGCACTCAAGTGACCATCAGTGTTCCCTACACATCACATGTGAACATCCACCATGTGTACACCCCAGCATGTCAAACCACAACTATCCCCTCGCACCTGAAAGGAAAACACAACACATGAACAGGCATTGATCAGCAGAACACAACATGTACATAGGACAACAACATTACAATGTCAGAGTTCCCATCACACTGCAGGGCAATGCAACTATCAACAACAACCCCCCCCTCCCGCGCAAATGACCATGACCCGCTGAACAACTGCACCTGGGTCATGGAGCCTCCAACCCTCATTTCCACCTGGCCACACGATCACCTTTACCCTTCGTGTCCATCTCCCACCTTGTGTGTAAAAAGATGCCTGAACCCTCAGAATCCACACTCATTTACAAAATCACAAAATCCAAGGCATGAAAACGAACCCAAACACCCTCCAGTAGATGACTTGACGTAGCAGTACCTCACAAACGCCAAGTACTACCACAATGATGCAACAACCAAGGTAGCACAGCAGAACAATGTCACGACAGGATGTGAGACATGTGTGGTACATGACATAGGATGATGCACAATGAATGGATGTGTACTGTCACAGGTCCCCTGTACAGGCGCGGGAGTCTCATGAAACAACCACCCACACCATGTCCCGGGTGCCTGCAAGGTCAAACTCACACAGGCCCCTGAGATCATGGTGGGGAATGAGGTTCAGGGATATGCAGTCGGGACAGGTGTAGACACACTGGATGACTGGAATGAGTGGCAGGTGAGGGGAGGAGGAATGACACATGAAACTAGGGAATGCACAAAAATGTACAACCTGCATGAACACATACACAATCCAAACAAACTTGGACATCATTGTCATGACATTCTGTAGTCCAGGCTCAGGAGTGGTACGAACCAACCACCCCCTCTAGGGTTTTGGCGCCTGCAAGTTCGGGGCTTACACAGGCATCCGCAACCCCAGTGGGGAAAGAGGGTCAGGGAACGTTGCTTGGATAGGCACGGGAAGCAGGAACACCGGGTAGAGGGTACAGGTTTCATAATTGCATAGGATCACGGGTGATTAGGGAAAAAAACATACCAAATAGGACCACACATACATCCGTGCATCAGTACACTCCCCAGCAAGCCTATGCAGGGCAGTTTGTAAGGAAAACAACAAGACACTTAGCTCTGGTTTTGAGTGCTGGCCTCCTGCCTGCGCACTCTCAGGGCCGGTTACAGGAGCACTCCAATGCTGCAAAGAGAGACACAGTCAACAACCTGTATGTGCCAATTACACGAAAACACAACACAAAACATGCCCCATAGCAACAATCTACTCTACAAACAGACAATCAGTGCTCGATGCTTCGTACCCATATATAACATCACCCCTGTGACGGGTCATACACAGTCAATGCAGTGAGTCAGGCGCTGATGGGTGCGTGGCAAATGGAACACCAATGTGTCACAATTCACACAACATGCAATGTTCCCTGGGTAAGCAGACAGACCCATATGGCAAGCCATGACTACAGAGCAAGTTGCGTACCACCATGACCAAAACAAAGTTGGCAGTGCATTTATCATGAAGTACGTGGAATAGACATGCACTGCACCCAAGTATGTCCCTTGCTGTATGTCCCTGTGAGCTGCCCCTTTCCATGTCTCTGAAGGCTACATGGTTGATACAAGTGCCTCAATGAACCTTGGTGTACCGCAGGGTATGTGCCACTGCCCCTGCATGTGTCCCAGACAACCCTACTATCAACAGCCATCAGTCCACAAACACATCTGAGCTGCATTGTGTGCTTCAACACCAATATTCGTCTAAGCTCACCCTCAGTGCTGTGACTAAGCCTGCATGTGCAACTCGCCTGGTGCAAGCTTTGCTGTGTCGTGGCCCCCCTGTGATGCTCACCTTGCCTGGAGTTCCTTGGAACATGTCAGCAGTTCTAGGATGTGGGTCTGCAATCACTGTGGCTCTGCTCGTGCACACATGTGCATGTGGGCACCAACAAACGGGTCAGGAATTCCGTCATCCAATGGGCCATGTCTGCTGCCAAAGGTGCTCTGGTGCCTCATCCCCCTGCAGAAAGTGCATGGAACAAATGATTAATGCATGAAAGTGATCTGTGTGTGTCTCATCAGGCATCTCATTACTTGACCATGTCAGAGAGTCACATCACAAATCACACCATCAGTCCGTCTTTGACTTCCAAAGTGTGGAACACTATCTACAGCATGAATTGCAACAGGCACGTGTACAGGAAAGAAATGAGACATAATACACAATGCATAGCAATCAATGTCCACATTAATCATGACACACCCCATCTAGCAAAAGCTGAACAGTGGACAATTACACCTAAATCATCCCCACTAGGGGTGTCAACACAAGTCACAAAGCACCAGACATGCCACAGATATGACAGTCCAAAGCCCTTGTGTAAAATTCTGTAACACCGAACCATCCTTGCGAGCCCATGGATAAGGGAGGCAGGAGTGGCATATGTGAGTCAAGGAACCCAAGCAGCAAACACATACACAAGACAACCATGAAGGGCCCAGCTGGAACAGACAGTGGATGCCTTCAAAAACCACAAGGCACCGCACTGTCACATGAAAGCACAATAGACTACAAATTTTAAACTAACTCAACTATTAACTAATTACACTAACTATGGAAAACCTACATTACCTATTTAAACTAACTATCAAACAGAAACTTAACTAACTAAACTAAACGAAAAATCAAAAATGGCCACATACGACCCGGGGGGGAGGGGAGGCACCCAGGAGGGGGGAGGTACAGGGTGCTGCTCAACATCCACATGCGATGATGCTGAGCCAAAAAAAAATACCTCCATGGGCTCAACGCCTGCACAGCACGACCTATGTGGGAGATAGATGGTCGTCCGAGTCTGGCTCATCCTGTAAAGGAGGACGTGGCACAGTAGCCTGGCCACGCCTAGCCGCAGCTTGCCCCTCGTCGGCAGCAAGTCTGCCGGACAGGTGAGCCTGGTTCTGTGTGGCGATGTTACATAGGTCTGCATGCAGAACCTCACGTGATACACGTGCTTCCTCTTGCAAGGTAGCACGTGTAACACGGAGTTCCTCCTGCAAGGCCTGGCTGGACAACCGCTGCACCTCCCGGCAAGCCTGTAGCTCAGCCGAGATGGTGCGCTCAAGCTGTGCAAACCTCTCCTCTGCCTGCTGCCTCTGGGACATCATAAGGACACCCAGAGTGGATCTGAGGGAGGCATACTCCTCCCTCAGGGCATCCATGTGCGCCTCTGCGTGAGCAGCAATTGCTTGATGCAGAGACGACATTTCAGCCTGGCGTGCCCTGTCTGAGGCCGCCATGCCCAGCCTGAGCGAGCGGGCCGTGGACCGTGCCGCCTGCTGCTGGAGAAGCACCTGCCTAGCAGGGGGGAGCACAGATCGGGCCACACACTCCATGCTCTCAGCGATGTTCTCCATTGCTGCCCCCTGCCGTTCAGTATTGGAAGTCATGTCTTGCTCCCACTCAGTATACAGCGGTTGCGCGCGGCGACCGCGTTGCCGGGCTTGACCCCTGCGGGACCCAAGGACCGGAGGTCCTCGCTGTGTTGGCACCGCCTGCGGCTGCACGACTACATGCCCCCGTCGACGTGATGTCCCAGGCACATCAGTGACTGGTGTGGAGGGTGACCCTGCGTCCCGATCCACCACGGGCGGAGGAACCAAGACTGTCTGATCCCTCAGTGCAGGTGTCGCAGACAGAGGAGTGTCCACATCAGAATCACTCACCCCTGACACATGGACTTGATGGTCATCCAACTCAACATGGACGTCAGAGTCGTCATCAAGGCTGGACTCCTACCACCCCACGACCCCCACTAGTGCCGGGTTGATGTGGTCTTACCAACCCTGTGTCTGGCGTGACAACACCATCCTCTGCATCCATTGCGTCATCACCTGAAAAATAGAGAGGAAAAGGTAACTACACATGTCAGAAGCACACAACACACACACACACCGACAGCAAAGGCATCCGGCAGACATGTGACACACAACATATGACCTGGCATGCATGCTGGGTCTACTTAGAATAGCCACTGTGATCAGACCTGTTGAAAGGTGGCAGTTTGCATGGAAGTGGGTCTATGCAGTGCTGAAAATGTGTACGCCACTCACTACCTACATGTACAAGCACTCCATGGTGTGTGCCAGGAAATGTGAAGGCAGTGCAATGTCAAATTCAGACATCACGTGCATTGTGTATTCAATGTGTACCATGTCTAGCAGCCAAGCACCCCTCCACCCCAGTACCAAAGCAGTACCAAAGCAGGGATGCCTAGCATGGTATCAAAAGGCTGCCCATACACCTAATGATGCTGGGACAGTGGGCAGGACACATGATGGAAGATCCGTAGGCCAGCCACGTGTGAAGAAGACACGACAAGAGTTGGACAGAGTCATTGGCCATTGAACAGGCTGAGGCCTGTGAGCCACACAGATTGTCATTGCCTAAACATGTGTGCAACGCAGGACTGAGCCACAGTTGACATGGGGAGGCCGATAATATGGCAGGCAATGTATGTAACCAAGGACTCATATTACAGTGCTCATCCAGTCAAGGACACATAGGGGCATGCGTGCAATGCACATGGAGCATGAATGGGCACTCATGTCCCTGCGGGAAATCTGACCCATGCACAGTACAAGTGGGATACCCTGCATCGAGTACTAAGGCTGTACCACACGGCATATGTCTGGCAGTTTCTAAGCTGGAAGTTAGCATCTACACAGGACACATGAACAAGAAACTACACATTGGCAAGAATGTAGCAGACCAGTGCAAAGGTGGAACTGGGGTGCAGAGTGGCGGAGAAGGGGCAAGGGAGCATGCCCACATGGAGTCCCGCATGCAGGCAGAGGAGACATGCATGACGGTAGCATTGCATTACTTGCACCTCAGAACCATGTACACGTCACATGTAGCAGCAATCATGCACAACACATCCCACAAGTGAAACACACACGTCCTCAACAACTACGCTTCAACACTCACTGGACTGGGCATCAAAGTCCAGCATCTCTCCCACACCTTCGACCAATTCTGGTGGTATGAACTCCGCAACGAGAGCCTCATGCGGAGTGAGTTCTTCCTCCTCTGGTGCAGGCCCACCGCCAGTCACCAGAGTCAAGTTGTAATTTGAGGCACGCTTAGCCTTAGTGCTGCGCTTGATGTCATTCCAGCGCTTTTTGCACTCCTGCGCTGTGCGCACCTCATGGCCGAATGAACTGACATGTTCCGCAACATGCTTCCAGTGGGTGTCACGTTGGGCAGCCGTAGTCTGACTATTGGCACCCACTAGCATGTCACGGCTGTGTCCCCGCACGTAGTCCACGAGGAAGTCCAGTTCCTGCTTACAGAAAGGCTTCTTCCTCGACGTGCAGGAGGTTGTGGCTGTGTGTGGGGTCCCAGCCTGTGCTGCAGGTGCAACCTTCCTCCTCTTGGACTGTGGCGCAGACCCTGGCTGGCTAATGCCGCCCTGACCAGTATGGCCAGTGGGTTCGGTGGATTGAGCCGAGGGAGTGGCAGGTGGAGGGATGACCAAAGGCCTGACTTGTGTCAGTGGCAGCTGGGTGCCCACTAATGGACCCTGCGCAGCAACATCAGCTGTGGCAGGGTCATTGACCGCAACGGTCCTGGTTGGCAGACTCACAACCGGGGTGCTGTTGGGTGCATCTGCCCCTGCACTTGCCAACACCCGGCTGTTCGGGGCAGCAGATGACATGACTGCCCCAGGGACACGTGTCTTGGTCTGAGCAGCCCGGCGTGCCCCTATGGTTTCCCCCCTGGCCTGTTGGAGATCTACCAAGGGCTCTTCAAGTGCCAACGCAGCCTGCGCTGGCAGACCCTGAGCCTGGGTGGCGGTGTCCACAGCTGCACCTGCAGCTACCGCTACCCTTGGGCCCGTGGCAGTCGATGGAACGGACTGCTGGGTCATACGGGTGCCAGTGCCAGATGCAGGAGCTGCATCCCCCGGAACCACAGGGGGTGGTGGCATGGCTGCACCGACACATGGCACAACATTGTGCTCAAGTGGCGCACCCCTGCCTCTTCCCCCTCTGGCTGCCCTGGACACCCTGGAGTCCCCCTACTCCCTGGTCACCACGGCCACGTCCCCGACCACGCCCGCCACGAGGAGTACGCCCAGCTGAGGCGCCCCTCACCTTTGGTGGCCTCCCAACCATGGCACAGATGTAATAGTGCTGGCACAGATGGAGTGGTGCCAATGGGAGGTGTACACCACAATTGTCCTGGGCAATTGGGGTGAAGGGGGTGGGAAGCAAGATGTTAACAGCCCCCCTGCACCTGCAAGGCTGTATGTGACCCCGGTGATGTGGTGACGGGTCACGCAACGCTCAGGCACCCCAAAACTGCAGTAAAACCGTGCACGCAACCCAGCAGCCTACGTGCGTGGATTTGACCTCCCGCAGTACGCGGTGGCACCCAGTAACACGAATAACGCGTACGCGTGGGACACGCAGGCTACGATGACATCGAAAATGGGTGCGATACACAGGGGCACCCGCAGTGGGAAAAGGAGCGTTTGCGACTCACCGTCTGACTAGCGCGATGCAGAAAAACACGCGTAGCCAATACCCCCGCCAAAAGAAGAGATACGTCCTTGAGAGCTGTGAAGTAGATGGCGCGCGAAACAACTGGAAGCAGCAACACACGTCGGTCTCCACGGAAGGCACGTACAGCGAACTGCTGGGCCCGCTCACCTTTAACCCGTGCTGAGGGAAACGCACGCGCGCGTCACGTCACATGCGGACGTGCAGTTTTTCATGCGCGATTACGCGCATTACACGCGGACGTGCAGTTTTTCACGCGCGATTACGCGCGGACGTGCAGTTTTCCACACGCGATTAGCCTGGGTACGTGTGTTCCGGGGTGGCGTGAACTTTCACACGCGATTGATTGTAATCCACGTGTGTTCTGTCATCACGTGCAATGAGGGATACACCCTCGCACGACACGTCACAGACGCGCTCACGCGCTGAGGGCCTTTGGTCCAATGAAAATGCGTATGCGTGCAGACGCGCTTACGCGCTAAGGGCCTTTCCTCGAATTACACGCTGACGTGCAGATTTTTCACGTGCCAAATCACTCCGTATCAAGCTGGCCACGAATACACACGGAAGACCACGCTCCTGCCCAGTAGGCCGAATCACTGCCCCCCAGTGCCCCGAGCAGCCTCCCACGTGCCATCTGCTGCTGCCTGCCTGCCTGCCTGCTGCCACCGTGCCCTGCCATTTGGTGCCTGCACATCAGCCATCTGCAGGGGTCCAGTTGCTGTGTCGACCCCTGCTGGAACAGTAGACTCCCGACTGGGATACCATCGCTCCACAGCCCAGCCCCAGGACCCAGTTGCCCACCCACGCCTGCCTCGGGGGTCGCCATGTCGGGGCAAGCACCATCTGAGACCAGTGGCGACCCCCAGCCAGAGAGGCAGAGGGCCACCAGCTTCAGTGAGAAGGAAGTTGGTGTCCTGGTGGAGCATGTCCTGGGGCATTATGATGCCCTCTTCGGAAGACCACGCGCCAACAAGGAAGGACGGGAGAGGATCTGGGACGATGTAGTGGTTGCCATCAACGCGGAGGGGGTGGCAACCCGCGACATCAAGCACATCAAGAAGCGCTGGGAGGACTTGAGGTCCAGGACCCTCAATAAGGCCCGGCGCCTCGCGGAGGGGGGCCGGGCACGCCTGAGTGACATCGAGATGAGGGTCCTGGAACGCGTAGACCCAGCGCTCCACGCCCAGATCCTTCGGAGGCAGATCCATCTGGAGTTGGCCGGTAAGTGGCCAAGCATTACTGTGTGAGACAGGGCATGTTGCAGTGTGCTGGTTGTCTGATACCTGCCTGTATGTGTGACATAGGCCATGTACGTATGTGTGTGTGTGCAGGGACATCATGGTCAGGCATGTGAGTACAGTGATGTGTGAACCACATGGTTGGTGCATGTGTTCTATTGCAACATGGGGGGCTCTTTGCGGAATGGACACATGGAAGCATGGCAGTCTCTGTTCCTGGACATGGGTGGGGGTGAGGGATGGGTGCTGGTCCCATGTACACGTATGGTGCCCATGTGTGTGTGTCTGAACTGCGTGTCTGTGACTTGTAACTGCCATGGATGCATGACACATGTCTGTGACAATGTTCAGATTCACTGATGCAGCCTAGTCATCCTTGTATCCACTGCGTCTGTGGTGTACGAGGCCAGATGGATGGAACTACGGTGAGGTGTGTGCATGTGATGGCAAGACCCATGATGCATGTGAGTTTAAAACCAACATTGTATGAATCATGAGTCCCTTGGTCATGTATGCCAATGTCCATGGCATGCGCCATGCCTGTTACTGTATGTGTTTTGCCTGCACTGACCCATGTGTTGTGGCGGGACATGATGGAAGTGATGTATGACAGTGCCACTCATCTGCTGTTGCTTCCTGTCTAGGGGACCATTGTACAGTACCCTGATGCTTGTGTTCTATGTCTCCCTCTACACAGTGGCAAGTGAAGAAGAGGGCGGAGAAGGCGCTGTGGAGCAGAGCGGCGGGGATGCCACCACGGCTGCAGCGGAAGGGGTGGGTGAGCCCCCACAGGGGCTTGCACCGGCGGAAGACGGCGTGGAGACATCCAGGTTGGTGGTTTCCACAGAGGGGGAGGAGGCCGCTACTGAGCCACACATGGGGCCTGGTGGGGGCATCCCCGCTGGTGCAAGTGGTGCAGTCCAGGGCCAGGGGCAGGAGGCAGCACAGGTCGCCGTGGAGGTGCCTGTGCATGTCACTGTCCCTGACACTGTGACTGCACCACCATGCACCAGCAGGGATGCCCCATCCCAGGCCCGTCCGCACGTAGGGGAGATGTCCATGTCATCTGACACTCCTCTACCTGCGGACGAGGGGACCCCTGGCCGTGTGGAGAGGGTCCTGATTGGTGTCGCGTTGCGCACGGCTGGCATTCGTGATGAGGTGCATGCTTCCCGGGAGGAGCATGCACATCATCACGAAGAGCACCGTGCGTACGTGAACCATTTGGGAGCCGCCATGGTCGGGGGTTTCCTACATGTGTGTGGCCTTCTGGCGACCCTCTCCTCCTCTGTGGAGGCTATGCGCCAGTCGTGCTCCATGCCGTCTTCCGGCCCAGATGCCACCAGGGCCCCCTGTGGACCTGCCCCGACCAACGCAGCCAGCTCGGTGGGGACCCCATCCCTGCCACAGTCGGGAGTCGAAGGTCCAGCAGGGGTGGACACACCAGCAACTGTCCCCCTGCAGATGGAGGATGTGCCGGCATCATCTGGCAGGGCACGTACACGACGGCATCGGTGGATTCCATCAGCCTGGATGCCGTCGTGCTGGCAGAGGCAGTGGCGTCGGAGGCAGCAGCAGGCTCGACGTGGGAGGCATCATGGCTCGGGGCCATCAAGATCAGAGGGGCAGGCATCGGCCGGAGGGCAGGGGAACCCTGGGATGGCAGTGTCTTCCGTGTGGGAACAGTTGGTCCAGCGGATAGGTGCGGAGCGGCAGCGGGCGGAAGAGGAGCGGCTCACCATGGTCAGGGCGGAGTTCTCCATGCGTCGGGCGTTGAGGCGGGCTGAGTGCCTCGAGGAAGCTCGCAGGGAGTTTGAGGTGGACACGGGGTTGTCCCTGCGAGACCTCGGGGCCAGGACAGAGTCCCGCCTCCGGGACATCGACATGGAGTTCGAGGATGCCCTGGCCGGCAACATCACAGAGTGAGCCGCAGGACTTGCCCGCTGCCATTGTATATAGTTCTTTAGTTAGTTAGTGTTAGGTTTCCTTTATTTTTTAAGTTTTTTTTGGACCGCTCGGACAATGGCCACTTTTCTGTATATATTTTTATTATTAGTTAGTAGTAGTAGGTTTAATTTATGGTGTTGGGCTCATGGACCCTGGGATATTCTTGTACATAGTTTGATGTTTGGAAAACATTTGTTGGATTTATATTTGTGTTCACCATGAGGCAATGGTTTTTCCTTATTTTTCCCCCCATTATTTTGCTTTGGACTACATTATTTTTTGGATTCCTTTGTTTTTTGATTTTTTCTATTTGTTCTCGGACATGGACCATTTGTTTTGTCATCCCCATTGTTGTGTGTTTTATTTCTTTACTTCATTTTCATCTTTAATACATATATTTATTACTTACATTTGTGGTATTTTCTCATTGGTTTCATGCATGTCATGATATGGGTTTTGACATTCACTTGCACCCATTGTGTATGTGTGTGTGAGGGACATGTGTTCATTTACATACTTGCCATTGGGGTTGTATCATGTAATTGCATCTACTATGTGGGTGGATGCAATCCTTGCCTGGGTGTTTGTGCTGGGTATGCTGCCCATTACTGCCATGATTGCGTTTCGTCAGGACCTGGGGGCAGGGGGACATGAGTGGGGGCCTGCTGGGGGGTGGGGGTGCAAGGGGACATGAGTGGGACATGGTTGGGGGCCTGCTGGCAGGTGCCCCACAGTGCTGGGGGGTGGGGGTGCAAGGGGACATGAGTGGGACATGGTTGGGGGCCTGGTGGCAGGTGCCCCACAGTGCTGGGGGGTGGGGGTGCAAGGGGACATGAGTGGGGGCCTGCTGGGGGGTGGGGGTGCAAGGGGACATGAGTGGGGGCCTTGTGGAGGCTGCCCCTGGTGACTGGAGGGGTGGGGGTGGTGTGAGACATGGGTGTGGGCCTTGTGGAGGCTGCCCCTGGTGACTGGGGGGTGGGGGTGGTGTGAGACATGGGTGGGGGCCTGGTGGAGGCTGCCCCTGGTGACTGGGTGGTGGGGGTGGTGGGAGACATGGGTGGGGGCCTGCTGGGGGGTGGGGGTGCAAGGGGACATGGTTGGGGGCCTGCTGGCCGGTGCCCCACAGTGCTGGGGGGTGGGGGCGCAGGGGGACATGGTTGGGGGCCTGGTGGAGGCTGCCCCTGGTGACTGGAGGGGTGGGGGTGGTGGGAGACCTGGCTGGGGGCCTGGTGGAGGCTGCCCCTGGTGACTGGGGGGGGCAAGGGGACATGAGTGGGACATGGTTGTGGGCCTGCTGGCAGGTGCCCCACAGTGGCCTGCTGGGGGGTGGGGGTGCAAGGGGACATGGTTGGGGGCCTGGTGGCAGGTGCCCCACAGTGCTGGGGGGTGGGGGTGCAAGGGGACATGAGTGGGGGCCTGCTGGGGGGTGGGGGTGCAAGGGGACATGAGTGGGACATGGTTGGGGGCCTGCTGGCAGGTGCCCCACAGTGCTGGGGGGTGGGGGTGCAAGGGGACATGAGTGGGGGCCTTGTGGAGACTGCCCCTGGTGACTGGAGTGGTGGGGGTGGTGGGAGACATGGGTGGGGGCCTTGTGGAGGCTGCCCCTGGTGACTGGAGGGGTGGGGTGGTGTGAGACATGGGTGGGGGCCTTGTGGAGGCTGCCCCTGGTGACTGGGGGGTGGGGGTGGTGTGAGACATGGGTGGGGGCCTGGTGGAGGCTGCCCCTGGTGACTGGGTGGTGGGGGTGGTGGGAGACATGGGTGGGGGCCTGCTGGGGGGTGGGGGTGCAAGGGGACATGGTTGGGGGCCTGCTGGCAGGTGCCCCACAGTGCTGGGGGGTGGGGGCGCAGGGGGACATGAGTGGGGGCCTGGTGGAGGCTGCCCCTGGTGACTGGAGGGGTGGGGGTGGTGGGAGACATGGGTGGGGGCCTGGTGGAGGCTGCCCCTGGTGACTGGGGGGGGGCAAGGGGACATGAGTGGGACATGGTTGTGGGCCTGCTGGCAGGTGCCCCACAGTGGCCTGCTGGGGGGTGGGGGTGCAAGGGGACATGGTTGGGGGCCTGGTGGCAGGTGCCCCACAGTGCTGGGGGGTGGGGGTGCAAGGGGACATGAGTGGGGGCCTGCTGGGGGGTGGGGGTGCAAGGGGACATGAGTGGGACATGGTTGGGGGCCTGCTGGCAGGTGCCCCACAGTGCTGGGGGGTGGGGGTGCAAGGGGACATGAGTGGGGGCCTTTTGGAGGCTGCCCCTGGTGACTGGAGGGGTGGGGGTGGTGGGAGACATGGGTGGGGGCCTTGTGGAGGCTGCCCCTGGTGACTGGAGGGGTGGGGTGGTGTGAGACATGGGTGGGGGCCTTGTGGAGGCTGCCCCTGGTGACTGGGGGGTGGGGGTGGTGTGAGACATGGGTGGGGGCCTGGTGGAGGCTGCCCCTGGTGACTGGGTGGTGGGGGTGGTGGGAGACATGGGTGGGGGCCTGCTGGGGGGTGGGGGTGCAAGGGGACATGGTTGGGGGCCTGCTGGCAGGTGCCCCACAGTGCTGGGGGGTGGGGGCGCAGGGGGACATGAGTGGGGGCCTGGTGGAGGCTGCCCCTGGTGACTGGAGGGGTGGGGGTGGTGGGAGACATGGGTGGGGGCCTGGTGGAGGCTGCCCCTGGTGACTGGGGGGGGCAAGGGGACATGAGTGGGACATGGTTGTGGGCCTGCTGGCAGGTGCCCCACAGTGGCCTGCTGGGGGGTGGGGGTGCAAGGGGACATGGTTGGGGGCCTGGTGGCAGGTGCCCCACAGTGCTGGGGGGTGGGGGTGCAAGGGGACATGAGTGGGGGCCTGCTGGGGGGTGGGGGTGCAAGGGGACATGAGTGGGACATGGTTGGGGGCCTGCTGGCAGGTGCCCCACAGTGCTGGGGGGTGGGGGTGCAAGGGGACATGAGTGGGGGCCTTGTGGAGGCTGCCCCTGGTGACTGGAGGGGTGGGGGTGGTGGGAGACATGGGTGGGGGCCTTGTGGAGGCTGCCCCTGGTGACTGGAGGGGTGGGGTGGTGTGAGACATGGGTGGGGGCCTTGTGGAGGCTGCCCCTGGTGACTGGGGGGTAGGGGTGGTGTGAGACATGGGTGGGGGCCTGGTGGAGGCTGCCCCTGGTGACTGGGTGGTGGGGGTGGTGGGAGACATGGGTGGGGGCCTGCTGGGGGGTGGGGGTGCAAGGGGACATGGTTGGGGGCCTGCTGGCAGGTGCCCCACAGTGCTGGGGGGTGGGGGCGCAGGGGGACATGAGTGGGGGCCTGGTGGAGGCTGCCCCTGGTGACTGGAGGGGTGGGGGTGGTGGGAGACATGGGTGGGGGCCTGGTGGAGGCTGCCCCTGGTGACTGGGGGGGGGCAAGGGGACATGAGTGGGACATGGTTGTGGGCCTGCTGGCAGGTGCCCCACAGTGGCCTGCTGGGGGGTGGGGGTGCAAGGGGACATGGTTGGGGGCCTGGTGGCAGGTGCCCCACAGTGCTGGGGGGTGGGGGTGCAAGGGGACATGAGTGGGGGCCTGCTGGGGGGTGGGGGTGCAAGGGGACATGAGTGGGACATTGTTGGGGGCCTGCTGGCAGGTGCCCCACAGTGCTGGGGGGTGGGGGTGCAAGGGGACATGAGTGGGGGCCTTGTGGAGGCTGCCCCTGGTGACTGGAGGGGTGGGGGTGGTGGGAGACATGGGTGGGGGCCTTGTGGAGGCTGCCCCTGGTGACTGGAGGGGTGGGGTGGTGTGAGACATGGGTGGGGGCCTTGTGGAGGCTGCCCCTGGTGACTGGGGGGTGGGGGTGGTGTGAGACATGGGTGGGGGCCTGGTGGAGGCTGCCCCTGGTGACTGGGTGGTGGGGGTGGTGGGAGACATGGGTGGGGGCCTGCTGGGGGGTGGGGGTGCAAGGGGACATGGTTGGGGGCCTGCTGGCAGGTGCCCCACAGTGCTGGGGGGTGGGGGCACAGGGGGACATGAGTGGGGGCCTGGTGGAGGCTGCCCCTGGTGACTGGAGGGGTGGGGGTGGTGGGAGACATGGGTGGGGGCCTGGTGGAGGCTGCCCCTGGTGACTGGGGGGGGGGCAAGGGGACATGAGTGGGACATGGTTGTGGGCCTGCTGGCAGGTGCCCCACAGTGGCCTGCTGGGGGGTGGGGGTGCAAGGGGACATGGTTGGGGGCCTGGTGGCAGGTGCCCCACAGTGCTGGGGGGTGGGGGTGCAAGGGGACATGAGTGGGGGCCTGCTGGGGGGTGGGGGTTCAAGGGGACATGAGTGGGACATGGTTGGGGGCCTGCTGGCAGGTGCCCCACAGTGCTGGGGGGTGGGGGTGCAAGGGGACATGAGTGGGGGCCTTGTGGAGGCTGCCCCTGGTGACTGGAGGGGTGGGGGTGGTGGGAGACATGGGTGGGGGCCTTGTGGAGGCTGCCCCTGGTGACTGGAGGGGTGGGGTGGTGTGAGACATGGGTGGGGGCCTTGTGGAGGCTGCCCCTGGTGACTGGGGGGTGGGGGTGGTGTGAGACATGGGTGGGGGCCTGGTGGAGGCTGCCCCTGGTGACTGGGTGGTGGGGGTGGTGGGAGACATGGGTGGGGGCCTGCTGGGGCGTGGGGGTGCAAGGGGACATGGTTGGGGGCCTGCTGGCAGGTGCCCCACAGTGCTGGGGGGTGGGGGCGCAGGGGGACATGAGTGGGGGCCTGGTGGAGGCTGCCCCTGGTGACTGGAGGGGTGGGGGTGGTGGGAGACATGGGTGGGGGCCTGGTGGAGGCTGCCCCTGGTGACTGGGGGGGGCAAGGGGACATGAGTGGGACATGGTTGGGGGCCTGCTGGCAGGTGCCCCACGGTGCTGGGGGGTGGGGGTGCAAGGGGACATGTGGCTTGGCTGGGGGGCATGCCCATGGTGGATGGGCTGCCTGCGGGACATGACCAGGGGTGCAGGGTAGTCCCCTGTGGTGTGGGCTGCCTGCAGAGGTCGTGGAGGGGGTAGAGGGGAGACCTGGGAGGACCCACACTGGCAAGTCACCTCTTCAACTTCCCGCACACCCACGTAATACACTGCCCCACTCGCACAGGCCCAATCGCGTGTAGATTTTCTCGCGCACCCCTGAAATCCACGTACCCAGGCCAATCGTGTGTAGATTTTCTCGCGCACCCCTGTAATACACGTACCCAGGCCAATCGCGTGTAGCATTTCTCGCGCACCCCTGAAATCCACGTACCCAGGCCAATCGCGTGTAGATTTTCTCGCGCACCCCTGTAATACACGTACCCAGGCCAATCGCGTGTAGCATTTCTCGTGCACCCCTGAAATCCACGTACCCAGGCCAATCGCGTGTAGCATTTCTCGCGCACCCCTGAAATCCACGTACCCAGGCCAATCGCGTGTAGCATTTCTCGTGCACCCCTGAAATCCACGTACCCAGGCCAATCGCGTGTAGATTTTCTCGCGCACCCCTGAAATCCACGTACCCAGGCCAATCGCGTGTAGATTTTCTCGCGCACCCCTGTAATACACGTACCCAGGCCAATCGCGTGTAGATTTTCTAGCGCACCCCTGAAATCCACGTACCCAGGCCAATCGCGTGTAGATTTTCTCGCGCACCCCTGTAATACACGTACCCAGGCCAATCGCGTGTAGAATTTCTCGCGCACCCCTGAAATCCACGTACCCGCACAATCGCGTATTTAACTTCCCGCGCGCCACTTTTTGGATGCGCTGGGACTCTACCGTCTGCCTTCGTGTGGCGGCCGTGTTTCAGCTTGTGCGTGTCTTTGGCTGTGCGTGGCTTTGCCCTATTAGATTCCATGAATACGTGTGGTTCGAGTGCGTGTGGGCGTTCCGTCTGCTTCCCTGCAGTACATCCCCAGTTACGCCCTTATTTTCGCGTGTTGTTCCCCATTCCGCGCGTTACGCCCCATGTCCCGCCCACTTTCTGGTGTGTGCGCTGCGGTTGTGCGCTTTCACTGTGCGCGTCGCGCACGCCTTTCGCGATGTTGCAGTGATGTGTGCGCCATGCACGGGTTTGGCGCACATCCCGAGGAAGACACGCGCAGGGACTTCCATGAATCGCACGCGTGCGCCTCTTTTTTTCCGCTTGCGCCTGCTTGCGCCTGCTTGCGCGTAGATTTTCGGCGCACGTTTGTTCCATGAATCGGCCCCTTAGTGAAAAGATTCTGAACTTCCCCATCTCGTTTAGTATATCGCAGCTGCTGTCTTTCCCGCTTGTTGTGATCCCATCTCTCTTCCGGAGTCCCCCCTCCCAGTCCCCCCCCCAACCTCCCCAACAACCCCCAAACAGTTAACATTAACTCAACTTTGATCCCGAGGAGGGCCCAGGCACCCAAGGTTGCTAGGGCATTGCGCCTATCGCTCCTTGCCCTCACTTGACTCGGGATGAACTTTGCAGGGGGTCCTAAACCCTGCTTCATCCACAGACCTGGATATTGTCCCTTCCTGGTCTGCCGCCCGACCGCGGAATCTCTGGTATTCCGAGGTTTATCAGCATTTTCTACTCCAGCATTCTCCAAACTGGAGTTGAACTGACGATTTTTGTCTGAGTTTTTCTTCTACTCCCCTGCCGGTTGCCCTGTGTACCCCCTTCCGTTTTGTTTCTTTTTGTGCCGCACAATTTCCCATCCTCTCGGCCTCTTATGCGGTTCCCCCTTGGTCCTGGCGCCACTTGGGTCGGCCTCCTCCGTTTGCAGGTCCATTATATGAAGTCCTTCCTCACTGGTGGTTACTCTTCTCTGTTTGCCTTCCCACTCGAACAGAAGACCAAATGGGAACGTCCACTTGTATCTTATCTCTTTCGCCACCAGCTCCCACACCAGTGGGGCCATCTCCCTCCTTTTTAAGAGTGTCGCCGAATCCAGATCCTGGTATAACTGTTTTTCTACCCCATTCATCCTTATGTGGTCTAATTGCCTCGCTCTTAGGATCTGCTCCTTCTGTGGATATGATGAGAGGGCCGCCAATACATCCCTTGGTCTTTCCCCTGGGGCGCCTGTTCTTTTCGGGCCCACCCTGTGTACTCTGTCAATCCCGATGCTCTCCGCTTCTTGCGCCTCTATTATATCTCTGAATACTTCTTGAACCGTACTCTTGAGGTCTTTATCTGACACTGACTCGGGTATGTACTTTATGCGGATATTAGATCTACGGGAGCGGTTTTCCAAGTCTTCACACTGAATTTCTAGATTATGGGTCAACCGAACCATGTGTTCCTGCGTTTCACTGTTTTGTCTGGCTTCATCTTCAACATTTTGCACTATTCTCTCTATGGTGTCTGTCCTTTCCTCCAGCTTGGCCACATCTATTTTCAACTCTTGGACTGCCTGCTTCATTTCGTTCCTCATTGAAGTAAATTGGTCCTGCACTGTGGACATGAACTTGTCCTGCAGCTCCACAAACCAGGCATGCATGTCGTCTTTTGTCGGGGGAAGAGTGCACTGGTTTGGGGGGGGTGGCATCAGTTGTGGATTCTTCAACAGATCTGTCCCTTGAGGTTGCCGTAACCTCTGATGACCACATATGGAGCAGGTTTGAGTCCTGTCTGGGAGGTTGCGTAGCGACTTGAGACGCGCCCCCCTTCCTCTTCACCCTGGACATTGTCCCCTGGTTATGGGAGTCCTATATTGTGTCTGGATGTCTCTTGAGGGCCTTTGGTGGGGCACCAGCGGCATCTCCTCTAGGTATCCCGAGGTATAGGATTGTGTTTTCACCTTCCACAGATTGCGTATGGTAGGGGCCACTGGGCCGCTAGCCGTGGAGCTGCTATAATGTGGGGAGAGTAATGTGTCCATGTCACTGACGAGACCTAAACACACTTATTGCAGGGTGGGTCACAGGGTGTAACTACAGCTGCCCTGCAACTACTCTTTCCAGAACTTTACTCAGTTGACATTAGAAGCATGATCTGAGATGAACATCTATTCCTTTGTAGGGTCTGATAAGATCACAGTTGAGAGGGATCATTGCTTAGGGATCAACAGAAAACTCGACAAAAAAGGTATCAGCCGTTTCCCCCCCAAAAAATAAATAAACCGATCCAGTGCTCAGAGCAATTCCAGCTTGCCTCACGACCATAGTCCATAAATCTGCCCCTGCCTTCCCTGGGGATCTGCCTCCTGGCGATCAAACAAACATACCACTAGGGTTTCAAGTGTCCACTGCACTGCTTTCATTTAGTAGTTGATGCTTTTCTTTCACTAACTTGTTCAGGATGCTGAGTTTCCAGGTAGTCTTTACCACATGCTCTGCTCAAGGGGCCAGGCCTTGCTTCCAATGATCCCAAATTTGTGTCAGTAAGCTATGGAATCATAGCTGTTGACTCTGCCACAGTCGCTGACCGCAGTGGGTGATGAGCTTCTTCGGTCAGATACCTTTGTGTTCCACTTCATCCCCTGCTCCTGTTTAGTCTCTCTTTGACCTCCTCTAGTGTCCTGGTTGCCTATGTTGTCTTCCTGCAATACTCAGGCTCTCTTGACCGCGCCTCTTAGTTACTTTTCGTTACTTTCTTCTCTCTCTGCCCTTTCCCCTCTCAAGGCCTCTATTATCTTGGCTTCCCTTGCCTTCTTCTCTGTGTCTGGTCCACCTTACCCCTCTTCCTTTCTGAAGTCTATTCAAAGTCTGCCTCCTCCACTGGTTGTTCCTCCCTCAGGACCTTTCACTTCTCTCCACTTGCGGTTCTCCCTCTCCATTCACTTATCCTCTTCCCAACATTCTTTCACCCTTTCCATCTCTTTCCACTCTCCTTTCAAATTACTTGTTCCTGCTCCCTGCTCCAGGTCTTTCTACTCTCCTCTTATTGGTCCTTCTTCTCTGCTTTGCATCCCCTTCTCTCGCTTTCTCTGCTCTCTTCTCAACTTTTCACTTCCTCCCTTTCGTTCTTCCCTAGCCAGGACTTTGCACCACCTCACGCTCATTTCTCTTTCTCTTTCCTCCCTCTTCTCTCCACTCTTGCAACTCCCACTTTAGCACCTGTGTTCGCTCTCTTCACCTCTCCTCACTCTCTTCACTCCTCCTAGCTCGCCCTTCCTTGCTTCCCTGCACTGTCTCTACCTTCCTAATTCCAACATCCTCTCCTGGTATTGATTAGAGGCTAATATATCAATGTGGACCCCCACCTCAGAGCCGTGGATTCAGAACCATGTTGGATTGCAGTGCTGCTGATGCTGAGTGCAGTGGTTGGTTGTCAGATGTTGAAGGTTTTCAGTTGCTGCTTTGATTTTCTACATGGGCCAAACCCTCACAAGGGTTGTCTGCCATCTTGAATTCAACATCCTCCCAGCTTTTGTTGCTGGCCTTCTTATTTGCAACTAATGGACAAATGCGCTGTTGCTCCTGCCTCTGCCCCACAGACAGTCTACCTGCAAGTCTGCAGACTGCCAAGGGAAAGCACATGGCAGCTCTCCTCATACAAAGCCACAGCTGTATAGTCATTGCTTGGACAGAGCGCGACCATCTGACTGCCAGCTCCCTGGAAGGTCCTGAGGCTCCAGATTTTTTTTTTTAAATAATGTAATTGACCAACACCACAGGATGAAGTGTGTAAAGTACAGGTTTGTTGCATTCCATAAATCTGTAATTCCAATGAAGGTTGAGGGATTATGAGCAGCTAGGGAGGATATCTCAGGGGCAACACGCTTGCCTTGGAAGCAAAACGATGCGGAGCAACACAGGGTTGATCCTCGGGTCCACGATTAGAAACTGCGGGGTATTAAGCATGTTATAAATAACCAATTATAATTATAATTAAAGGGGTTTCCTATATTTTTTTTTGTAAAGATGGTAGGTCCAAGGATAAGGGTCAAGGCAACGAGAAGAACAAAACCTAAATGGTTCTGGGGACTTCGGGTAGAGACAGGTTGAAGGGGTTTCCTGACAGGGATCATAACCTTTTAGGTACCCGATTATGGTAAATAGTAACTTAGGTGGCTACTATTGCTTCTTCACCTGCTCACCAACATTTCTCACATATTTCTGCCAACAGATGGCTTCCTTCTTTCTGGCCTGAAATCTCTGGTCCTAATCTGTTTGTTTTCCTTTTAGGGACCTGCTCTCTCTTGGGGTCTCTATTTCTCATGCTCTGGGGTTCCTGGTGTTTCAGTAGGGAGGCATTTCTTCCTAGGCTGGTGATAGGCTGGAAAGCCATAGGTAAACACATATGATGGAAAAACGAATGCTTTGCAGGAGTCCAGGAATGAGTAGTGGCTAAACAGCCTACTCAGCTCCACACTACTACTAAGCTTGAAGTGTTCCAATCATAAAGGTGAAATGAATACAATCTGAAAGGTATATCTCCTTTGCCAGTTCAGGCCGAGGAAAGGCTAAATCCACAGGATGGTTGTGAGCTGATAGCAGTAGCAGCCCAAACAACTTTAGTACAATGGTTCCAAAATAAACGGATGTCCAACCAATCTTCTATACAAATATAGACACTTTAATAAGCACAATCACTGCAACAAACTAACTAATAACACTGCAAACACACCTCTGTAAAGGAAACACAGATAATACAGCACTTTGTGTGAAGGGGCACTCTGTGTTGATAACCACGGTCATTCAGGCAAGAGACTTCCCATTTCTGCTGACTTAAAATGGACTCCAGTGGTAGGCACCCTGTTATGAGTGTGACTTTTGTTATTTAGTGCCATTTTTGAAGCACTGGTTTCCAGGGGACCTACTGATGATGGTTCCTTTACCCTAGGAGGAAGGTGTTGGCCTTCCTCAGGAAGATCAAAAGGCAGTAGCCTAGCCAATATGGCAGCTGTGGAGACAGACCAGAAACTAATAAGCATCAGACCGGTCTGAGCTGGGACATTCTCACAGTTCTGACACTTGCATGATACTAAATTACTGTGGCTGTCTAAGTGTAATCACTGTGCCACAACCAGACAAAGGTTACATTACTTTACTATTACGTTGTATATCAAAAGTGCAGAAGAATGCACCTCCGCCAGTCACTTTCTGTTCCAGCAGCTGTCGAGAATGCACATGTGACCTTTGAACCTGTCCTGTGCCAGAGCACTACTTGTGCTGGAGGGGTCTGTAGACTATCTCGCAAAAGCACATGTTCGCTTCCAGTGGCCATCTTGGGTCAGTGACATCGCTTCCTGTGGCCATCTTGGATCAGCCCTAGCTCCAGCTGAAGGATATAAGAGGCTTCTCTGAGAACACCATTCAGGAAGAAATCGCTTCATCCCAGCACTAGGAACAATATCGGAGAGACCAACCACACAATCAGGTGACAAGAGCATGTGTCATTCTTTCTGAACTACCCAGCGATATCCAGCCAGCAGTGCCCCAGTTCAGGGCAGAACAGTGAAGGGTGAAGACCAGCCATTGACCGGCCCCTTTGCCTCTTCGCCTTTGCTTTGTCCTGCTACTTGTCTGTAAGTACCCTTAATTGCTTCTTCCAAACTGCACCCTCATCATGCACTTCCCAACTGCACCCTTATCATGCACTTCTCTTGCTACATCTTCTACTTCTCTTTTCGCTCTCCTCAGAACCATCTCAACTCTCGCCACATTCCAGTCATTTCTTCTCCTTAACTCCACCTCTCTTCTCGATCCACTACTTTTTCTGTTCACAAACCTACTCCAGCCTTAACTTCCTTTACACATCCTATTCTCGCATCTACTCCAGCGCCTCTCTATTTCTTACACTCAACGTGATTATCCTTCTATGTTTCACTCTCTTTCTACTGCTGTTTGGAATACTCTGTCTATAATAAAACCTCCTTTACCTCCGATTTCGTCTTTTCTCATTCTCCTTCTCTTGCCCTCATTGCCCTTACTGAAACCTGGATCCCTCCCTCTGACTCTCAAACCCTAGCTTCCCTTCATGACCAAGCTGACACCTTCACCTACTCTCCCCGCCTCACTGGCAGGGGTGGTGGTGTAGGACTGCTTTCAGCCTCAAAGCATCCATCTCTCCTACTCCACTATCTCCTGCTAATTCTCCACCATTCAAATACACTATCCACAATCACTGCCCCTATGGTATAGATATATCTCTCTACCGGCCACCCCGTCGGCTAGGTCAATTCTTTGACCACCTCTCCCAACTAATTGGCTCTCTCCCTCCTGATCACCACCTCATTGGAGACTTCGACCTACCCTCTCTCTCTGCTGCTCTATCCACTGACCTTAACTCTCTTCTACTTAACCATTCACTCTCTTCTGCCCACCCTTTGCCCACCCATTCAATTGGAAACTCCCATGACCTTATTCTCATCTCCTCTCAACTCTCCACCTCCAGTAGCTCCACCACACCTTCTCCTTCCGATCACTCTATGGTCTTTGCCTCAATCTCCACTCCTTCTTCCTCATTCTGTCCATCTTCTACAACTTTTACTAAGCGCAGGTTTTCCTCGTCCAAACTGCCTGAATACCTCTCTGACCTACACCACTGTCTCCCCTTCTAAGCAGAACTCTCCTTTCCATCACTGAAGAAGCCTTCACTAACTTTAACACTGCTCGTTTTCTCCCTGTTCCTCTAATTCCCCTCTTACTACACAGACTCCTAAATCCTGCCCTCCACGGCCCTGTATTAGTCCTCTAATCTGCACCCAAAAGTCAAGACACTTCTCTGATCTTCAACTCTATCTCACTGCTCTTCAAATCTATTCCTCTATTCTTATCTGCCAAACGTGACTTCAATCTCTCTCTCATTTCATCTCAATCCTCCCAATCTAGGTGCCTCCAAAAATCTCTCAACATATTTTTCTCACCTCCTAAATCCATCTCCATTTCCTCTATGTGCAAATGATATTGCTCTATACTTTGCGTCTAAAACCTCTACCATTCACAATACCCTTGCTACTCACCTTCTATCCACTCCTCTGACTCACTTTTCACCACCACTCATACCCTCCTCTCCCGCTACATTGTCTTCCTTTGCCCCTACTTATCCCAATGAGATTATTGCCCTTCTCCTCAAGGTGAACCCTTCCTGTGCCCCCACTGACCCACTGTCCCCA
The DNA here is from genome assembly GCF_040938575.1 of Ambystoma mexicanum. Lineage (NCBI taxonomy): Eukaryota > Metazoa > Chordata > Amphibia > Caudata > Ambystomatidae > Ambystoma > Ambystoma mexicanum. Next base: position 1,100,703,844 of record NC_090937.1, read on the forward strand.
CACTTTGTGAATCACATAGCTCCCAGTGTTGCTCAACATCTTAACTTCCCTCTTCAACTCCTCTCTTGACAATGCTACATTTCCCTCACCCTATAAGACCGCTACTGTCATCGCTCTCCTTAATAAACATAGTCTACATTCTAACTGTTCTATCAACTTTTGCACTGTCTCTCTTCTACAACACTATTCCAAAATCCTAGCGTGAGTAGTATTCAGTAGACTCATTGAGTTCTTTGATACTCACAACCTCCGGGACCCTCTTCAATATGGCGTCCGACCTCTGCACTCTATTGAGACACCTCTCCAGCAACTGTCAGCAACTTCCTCTCTTCCGCTCACCAAGCAAACCTTTAATCTATTCTTATTCTCTACCTCTCTGCTACCTTTCATACTGTCGACCAGTCTGACCAACTCTATACATTCTCTCTCCTTGGCATCAGAGATAAGGCCCTCTCTTGGTTTGCCTCATACCTTGCCCCCCCCGACACATTCAGCTGTCCTGGAACAGCCATACTTCCCCACTCCCTTACTGTTGGAGTTCCCCAAGTGTCTGTCTTTGGTCAATTTCTCTTCACTCTCTATACTTCTGCTCTTGCAGCCCTGATCTCCTCATATGGCTTCTCCTATCAACTCTTCACTGATGACACTCAGATCTTCTTCTCCTTTCGCTCGAAGAGCTGTTGACAAAAATGTCAAAATGTCTCTCTGCCATCAAATATTGATGCCGTCTCACTCACTCATGCTCAACTCCACTAAGACTGAAGTTCTCTACTGCCCAGCCAAACGGGCTATCTCTTCCTCTCCTCTGTCTTCTCTTCTCCCCTGGCTATCTTCCTTGATCTGCTTCAGCTTGTAACCTTGATGTCATCTTCGACCCATCACCCAACTTCTCGCTCTTCGTCTCCAAATCTGCAACTGTAGCCAGACTTAACCTCCTCAATATGAAAATAATGTCATCTTCCTTTCAATACTGCAAAACAGCTTATCTCCTCCTTAGTCCTTTCATGATCTGACTATTGTGCTAGTCTCTTCTATTTTTATTTTTTATTTTTTTTATTTTATTGTTGTGGTTTGAGGTTCAAACATTTCAACATGAAATCCACTTATAAACACATTGTTGCATGCAATTATACAATATGAAACACGAGCAACAATTTCCCAATTAAAATTAATTCTTAAGAGCTTTCTATGATTAAAACTAATGATTCTAAAAATCTCACAATAGCTAAAATTACTGAGACCCGTTCAGTATTAAAAATTAAAATCCATAGTTTTTCATGTATTACATTTGTGTGTTCCTTGAACAGACGTTGGAGATATACGTACGTGTCTTTTTTCCAAGAGAGCCGGGCAGTATATAATATGTTTTAACATATCTAACTCGGCTGAGTCAGTGCAGAATCTACATGTTTTATCAGCATGTGTTGTGTTTACTCTTCTTCCTGTGACACTCTTCGTTGGCCACAGATTAAGCCAAAATCTTAAAACATTGGGGATATTTACAATCAGGAAATTTGAGCAAGTACCATACAGGATGATTATAGCATTTTAACTTAGTCATTGACATTAAAGGATTGATATCTCCTGCATTGCTGCCACGTTATTTGCCAATCATGTTGCCACAATTTGGTTTTCGCTAAATTCGGGTTATTCAACAAAAGATCCTTAGCGATATCAGTTAGATACATTATCATAACTATTTGTTACTTCCAAGCCTGTAGAAATGTTTCAGTAGGATTATGAATCACAGAAGCTATGATCGCTGTAAGGGTTCTGAATGTATAGCCATCTTTAGCTAATTTTCTATATTAGGTGAGCATTTTCCACATGACCCTAGCATGCAATAAAAAGAGGCCTAGCTCTAGACGTATCAAACTCATCGCTTAGCTATTTGGTAAGCGTAGGACCTTCTACCAAAAAATACCTTCTTGTCTAGTCCAAAACAAGACTCCCTTGTCATCTCCAGTTTCAGCGCCATAGGTGATGGTTGATATAACTTTTTGTTTGTAATATATCAATAATGCATGAGAATGTACCATATTTTTTGTGGATAATTCGTGCTTGTGAAGATGCCATTAAAATCTTATTCGTAAGGCTTATATAATATGGAAGATCAGCCTTGTTGTTGTTCATGCTCATTCCCAAATAGCAATAGTCTTTGACAATCTCAACAGACGTTTCATATAGCAGCCATTTTTATTTCCTTGTTTTGGTCGATTGTTTTTGGATTGTGGATCAGAAGTTTTGTTTTGTCCGGATTTATGGTCAAGCTATTTTATTTTACATAGTTTTCTAAGGCGGCCAATAGGTTTTGCACTCCCTTTGGCTTTTTTGCCAACAAGACAAAATTATCGGCATATAGAAGCCAGGGTATCCCATGATGACCCAATTTCGATGGATCTGATAACACAAGTCCCAAATAATCGCCAATGTTTGCTAAGTAATCATTAACCAGGGCTGATGCTAAGATGCAGCCCTGTTTAAGGCCTCTTGTTAGTTTGAATAGGTGAGGAAAGTACACCATCCTGAGACATACGAATCTGAATTGAGGTGTCTGTGTAGAATTGCATAATTATGGATATCACATGTACTGGACAGGCTGATGCTTCTAATTCGGCAAATAAATGGTCTCTAGGCACCGAATCATAGGCCATTCTGAAGTCTACAAAAACCATGTATGCTGGCTGTTTTGATTGATGACTATATGCCTTGATTGTTGACATTGTTAGCAAGTTTACTGAAGTGCCCATTCCCTTTTTTTTTTTTTTAAATTTGTTTTGGCTAAAATAAGTCTTTACAAAAATAAGTAAAACAATTAACAACAGCGGACAATCGGACATTACAAGGTTTACATATTTCTTTCAGAAATGAAATAATTATTTTCTTACCCAAACCCTGCCACTTTAGGATGTAGTCTCAGTGTTCTAAATTATATTAGTCCATTTTCTCGAAATAAACCAGTTTAACTATTTCACAGTTGATTAAAACCTATATAGCAGCCGATGATAATGCGTCATTTGTGCCAGAAATGAGGCTTTCCCACAAAATGTCTGCTATGATATCTTATTCTCTGCGCACAAAGTTCCTAAATAGTTTTAAACGATGTATCCATGAGCCTTCACAGTCCATAAGGAGATGTTTTAGTGTTTGCTTGGCAGGGTTTATGCAGATTGAACACAGTTTTTTTGCTTTGACCCCTTGATTTCGTTTCTCTAGAATTGCCCTGCAGTGGATTAAGTTTAGTCTCATTCTGAGGAAGTTCATGCGAGACTTTCTATCAGGGTATTTCAATAAATAGCCTGATAAACACCCTAGTTTCTTCTCCCACCTCAAAAAGGCACTTTGGACTGGGTCCGATCGAACAGTTTCTATTGTTTCAATCCAGTCCAACAATTCCAATTTTTTTTTTTTTGTATGGAGTGGATTTTGAATCAAGGTTTCTACTTCAAGATCTATTTTTTCCAAAGCTTTCATTACTTTTTCCCCAAGTAAGTTCAAAAGTGATGATTTGCCCTGTGATTGTAGTGCCCTGAGATCTCCATATAGGGAAGTTTTTTTACCCATGATTATCTCTCGAAACAGGGAAATCAGTTTCCAGTCTGCCATACACTTCAATGACTTTAAGCCCAGTTCGAATCTCAGGCTTTTTATGGATGTACAGTTTGGGAGGCCCAATGCTCTTCTCCAAAGTCGGCCCTCGAAGATTTCCCAATTTGCTGCCCAGAGACCCGGTTTAGTTTCCAGACCATAGAGTATCACTGGTACGACTTTTGCTAAATAGTATTTTACCAATGGGAGGATGGAAAATGTACAAAATGTATGGTTCAGTTTGATCATTTGGGAACCGGCTTGAATTACCTTATCCATAACCTCAGAGTCTGTCTTATATTGGGCTGGATAAGCATGTATATTGTAACCCAAGTATTTTATCACTTCCACAACTCTTATGTATTTGCCCTCCAGCTTCAAGTTCTTGAATTTGGTTTTTGTCAATGGGTTTTTGAAGATTAGAATGTTTGATTTGGCAGGGTTGATTGTTAGTCTGTTTATTTCAACATACTCACAAAGTCTTGTCAACAGACGTTGCAAACCAATTGATGTTCTATCGAGAAGCACTATGTCATCTGCATAGGCCAGCCAAAAGATCTTTCTCCCATTTAAGGTCGGACTGGCCAACGCAGATGATTCTAGAAACATTCCCATATCTGCCAAGAACAGATTAAAGAATAGGGGTGCTCCTAGGCACCCTTGTCTAACCCCCCTATTTAAATCTCTAAGTTTTGACAGATAGCCCATTTCATCTAGGCGAACACTTAGATTTGTCGCTCTATGTAGTTCCACCAAGATTGATAATAATGTTTCTGGCATACCCCACTTTCGCAGTTTATGCCAAAGTAGTGCTCGTTCAACCTGATCAAATGCACTCGATAAATCGATCCATGCTCCATACAATGGGGGCGAGTTTTTACTCCCTGTTTGTTCATTCAAGATGTTTAGAATTAGGCCATTAACCGATGTAAAGTGTCCCTTCCGAAATCCTGTTTGAAATCGTGATAGGATCTCAAAATCTTCTACCCATTTCGAGACATGATTTAGTAGAAGTCTCATAAATATTTTGCTTTCGATGTCGAGCAGTGCTATTGGCCTATACTTTTCAGCTGCCCAACGATCACCTTTTTAAAAAAAGGGTATTACCAATGCTGTTTTCCAAGAAATTGGAAATGCCCGTTTTTTAAGGATTTCCCTGAAAAGACATGATAGTATTTTCGACCATAATTTCGGTTCTCCTTTAATTGTCTGATAGGTCAGTCCATTTAGTCCTGAGGCCTTAGATGTTGAGGAATTAGTTATGATTTCATAGATTTCTTCTTCTTCAATATTAAGTTGCCAGGGCAAATCTGGTGTGGTCAAAAAGAAGCAGGTACTCTGACTCTTTTAAGTCTCTGTAAAGTAATCAACCCAATTTCTTTCAGTGACCAAATTACAGAGGGAGTTACCTATTTCCCCCTCAAATTGACTTAATGCGTCCCAAAAGTTTTTGCTATTATTTTCTCTTAGTATTTTAAGGACATATTCCCCATCTGTTTGCATCCAGATTTCCCTTTGTGAGATTGACCATGATTTGTAATTGTTTTTTCTTTTTTTATTTCTATTTTCAATTGTTCTACCGGATACCCAGCTTTCTTGATTTCCCGCAATGCTTTTCTATGCTCTCTTTTTCTCCTTTGTGTTGTTTCATCAAAGGCATGAAGATGTTTTTGCTTAACTCTCCCTGCTGAGTCTTCAGGTACTAGTGTTGCCCAAATAAATGTATTGAACCTATTCGGATAGCATTCCGGTTTCCAGATAGACTCGGGGATCTCTTTTAACTGCCTATTAAGCTTGGAACCCCCATCCTTATATTTCCTGGCTCTAATTTTTCCATTTTTTCCTTCTAGATTCTGAGTTTCTCTTTCTGTTCTTATTCCTAGAATATTTTGGAATGTTAACTCGAGTCTAGTATGATCACTACCCCCATCCCGTTTTAAAGTAAGGACGGAGGGTAGGGCATGTAGGTTTTTAGAGACAAAAATGAAATCTAAAGCAGAAGATGATTTCCCTCTATGCCATGTTGTATATATTCCTTGCTCACTCTCTTGTGAGCAGTTAACCATTCTAAGGTCGCAGCATTCCAAAAATTCATGCCACAATCTACCCCTACTTATCATCCCACCGTTCAACTGTTTTCTCTCGCATTTTTGATAGTCCAGACAGTTTGTATTAAAGTCTTCTGCCAAAACAATGTAGTTGGAGACTGAGTCCACCTTCACTGCTTCCAGTAGTAGGCCCAAGCTTTCCAGTAAAATGTCCAGTTTTGAACTGGCGGGGTTCCAGTAGATGTTTGTCAAAACCCAAGTTGAGGGTTTCCCTTGTAGGTTTACGTTTGCTCTGCATGCTTGAAAACCCAAAGTATTTTTCCCAATTTCTACTATGTTTTGAATATCTGATTCTTCAGTGCTATGAGCAAACCCCCCGCCGGTCGCCCTAATGACTTTGTGATGCTGGTAGGCAGAAAACTGTATATCGTTCGATGTTCAATGGGTTCCCCAACCAGGTTTCTTGTAGTAAAACAACATCACCCAAATTAAAAAGATGAGCCCTCATCTCTTTTGCTCTTATAGCACTGGAGCCCCGCCAGTTCCAACTGAACACATTTAAGTCATCTTTTCTAAAGTTGCTGTGTTCCCAATCCTAGCTTCTGCAGTACTTGCGTGAGGATTTCTGGTAGAAGTGTAAGGGTGTTCTCTTTTGTCTTTAATTCCATCTCGTTGTTTCACCCTTTCATCGGGTTCTGTTCATTTGGGATATCTCTTCCCTTGTTTGTTGATAATGAGACGTGCTGTTGTTAGCTGGTAATGTTTTTTTCTGAGTCATTACATGAGACTTCTAATCCGTAGGATTCTAGATCCCCTGACTCTTGTAACATGATTTTTTTCGCTTTCTCTGAGGTAAATACCAGTTCCACCAGAAAACGATCTTGTAACATTGGAAATGTAACACTTTCTATATCTTCTGATGATAGACAATGAAGGTTTTTCACTTTCTTCATCAAACTCAGGATTACTGCCCTGCTCAATGATTTATGAAGCCCTGTATTAGAACGCAGTCTCAGCCAGACTCTTTGGATGGTATGATTTTTCAAGTTGTTTTGCTTCAAACATTCACTGGTTTTCAATGGAGTCTGTAATATAAGATAGGTATCCTCTTGCTTTTCTGAGCCGTTCAATTTAACCGACTTTCCCTCCCCATTTCGAATATTGTTTTCATGTATGATGTTTGTTTTTGTTTCATTAGAAGATATGGGGATAGTCACATTTAACAAGGGAGCACTCGATTCCTTACCGATCTTCCGATTTTTCACTTCAAAAATAGGAGCAATTTTTATATTATGATCTCCTTGTACCATTGCAGTGTTCATCGGACAAATATTCTTTTTACCAGGTTGAACACCTTTTTTCAGAAAGATTGGAGCCTATTTTACTGCAGAATTATTTTGGAAGGCTCCATTTACTTCTTTCCTTTCTTGTGATTTTTCTGTTTCAGATTTATTTTCCATCTTGCTCTCCTTTGTTTTTGTCTTTAAATTACTGCTTTCCTCTACCTTATTCTCGGTTTGCAAACCAATGCAATGTAATTTGGAATTACTATGATTCCTTCAGATTTTTAGCAATTTCCTGTTTTATTTTTTTCAGAGTTCCTTTTAATTTGTTTCTGGTTTTCCTTCTCTTGACTCTTCCTATTTTTCCCCACGGGTGATTGTCGACCTACAGCATTATTTGTTGATATGTCCTGTTCCTCGCTATTACTTGGAGTTTTAGTGGTTAATTGTGTGATGTTTTTTTCTGTTTTCTTTCCAATGTTCTTGTTTTCTTTCCGTTTTTTCTTTTGATTTGTTTTTTTTCGGGTGTACTATCATTGATCTTTCTCTTTTTGCAAGGCGTTTCCTCGTTTTTCTCCTGCCTCTTGATGTCTGATCGCAGGCACGTTGCCAGTCTTGAATTATCTCTTTTTGCTTCTCATTTGCATCATCTGACTGCGATTTTTGCACCACATCTTCAATCTCCATTTCTCCTTCAACCATGTTGGCAAGTCTTCGAAATTCTTCCAGCATTGAGTCCGATAGTGGTGTATCATCTAGTGAATATTCTCGAATATTTTCTGTGATACCCTCTTCTTGGATTGTTTTCCTGTTTCCTTTCAATAATGAAAGTACCTCACCCAATAGTTCATTGTTTTGTTTCTCCATGAAAGTTTTTTCTTTCAGACTTTGCTGTATGGAAGAAATGTCTAGACCTTGTTTTACCATTTCCAGGTTTAGTTCCCTGAGCGGTAAGGTCATATTAGTATTAGTTGCAGTTACCAAACCAACTAGGGATGAGTCACTCAATGCTATTTCCTTTGACATCTCCAAGAGAGTCCCATTTTGTGCTTGTCCCTCCATTTTTAACATTTCGAAGACTGATACCAATGAGCTCAGCACAAAATTTAGGGCTGTCAATGTATCTGAATTGGGCTCTGATTTTGTCTTGTATTCTTCCTGATGGACAGTGTCACTTTTTTCTTCTAAGTCATATCCTATGTTTTCAGATAGCTGTATGTCTTGATAAACCAGTGTTACCACATTTCCCTCTTCCCTGGTTGGATCAATTTCATTCCCCAATTTAGCTGGTGATGAGGGGATTTCCATGCTAGAAGATGGAGTTTGGTGTTGCCTCGGGTTCTCCCATAGGATTAGTGATTCTCCATCAACATCACTATGACTTTTATGACGTTTTTCCCAAAGTTATTTTCTATTTTTGTTGGATTCTTTTTGTTGTTATTGTGTACTCTAATCCCTGTTTCCATTTATTTGTAATTGCAGTACTTAAGTTCTTCTCTTTATGGACATCTAACAGGTGTCCAGGTAATTCCTCTGCATGCATTTGAGCCTGTATTTGCTGGGGAGTATGAAGATGTATATTTTCCTGATGTTGTAGGTTAGTAAAAGTATCTATTTCTTGACTTCCACCAAGATATGAGCAATCCCCTTCTGTTTTAATGGGTACACAATAATCACCAATGGAGTGATGTAACACTGTAAAATCTCTTTAATATACAAGGAGTAATAGTGAGCAAAACAATTCAGCACAGAAATAATGCTTTTGTGTGTGTGCAGATCATGATAGCACTGTGGTTAAAGGTTCCCCCTGCACACCCCTTAACCCCCCTCCCCCTCCCCCCCCAATAGGCAATGTAAAGAGATAGGAGGCGAGAATAGGTTTTCAGGAATGGCAGAACTCAACCGAATATCAATCACACTTTCCCCCAGCAAACACAAGAGAAAAACGGAATTGACTGTCAAGCTGTAAGAATGGCTTTTAAAGTTACCATGAGAATGGATTGGGTAAAAACACTAAGTATGATCTCAATTGCTGAAATTGCTATAAATTCTTATGGGAGCGCTTTGGATAGTTGCACACAAACAAAAGCGATGATTTAATACCAAGAAAGAATTTGAAATCTTAAAATTCAAGTCGGAAGCAATCAAAAGCTGTTTTACACATGTCAGAAAGATAACGGGAGAACTGAATGGATTTGGGATGTGGTCGTAGATGCGATCTAAAGCTGTGGATGTTAGCTACAAGCAGAAGTTAAAATTCTGTTTCTAGCACAAACGGAGGACGTTATGGACGTTTTAGTGGAGGACGTTTTTCGAGATAGGCACAAGAATGGAAAACAGGAATGCACTTTTAAAATGACAAAAACATTTATTACACTAAAGGATCACTACAAACCAAATGAACACCCCACAGGAACACAGCCACTTGATCAGGGTGACTGTCTGCAGAGGAACTCGCCTTCTTCAGATGAGAAAAGATCAGCGCAGAGATAGTTTTAGCAATACTAGCACAGAAGGAAGATAGATGCGATTGGACAGAGAGTTCAGACAATTTAAAAATACTCCTGACAATACCGGTTCTGAATACAAGATAGGATGGGTTTAAGTTGGGGATTAACTAAGCAAGGTACATATGCTAGTGACACAGTTCTTTCTATAGATACTCACTAGATATGTTTTTAAGCGGAACCGTCACGATTCTGGTCCGTCAAGATTCTGGTCAGGGAATTGGATCTGGTTCTAGGAATTGGATCTGCAAACAGCAAGGCGCTCTGGTCATAGCACAGGACTGGACTGGATTTGCAATGGCTCTGGCCATTTCACGGCACAGGACTGGATTGGATCTGCTCTTCTTGGTTGTGATGATAATTATTTCAGCAGGCAAGCAGTACAGTGCTGCCCAGCTTTATTTTGATGCTTCCCCTTAGGTTTGTGGGGTTTTGGTTCTGGAATTTGAGGCCTAGCTGAAAATGGTTCAGCTATGCAATGGGTTTCTGCTTTGCCAAGTTTCTGGAGTCTGTAGCAAGGAAGATGTAGAGTTCAGCAGCAGGGTGCTCCGCCAGTATCAGGCTAGTGGGTGAATCTGTCTGTCTTTTTTGAGTGGTGAGCGGTCTCTATTTATGCTATGATAAAGGGGTGTGTGGCCCAGAGGCGGATTTAACAGTCACCAGGCAGACAAATGGCGAGCGGGCCCCTGTACCCTGCCCCTTCCCTTCGCAGTCTCTCTGACTGACACGTCGCAGACCCCACATTCAGGGATGGAAGTGTAATATAAATAATTGGTACACCGTGCGTACACTAGTACGTTTGCTTTTTGCAGTCCATAGCAGTACTCGGACCATGTAAAGTCACACCTATTTGGATTTGCCACAGTGTTTTTCCCTGATATATCCATTTCAGCTGTAAAATACAAACTTATTTTTCACGAGGCACCAAAACATTAGAGAATTCCTACATGCCAGACCTCCCCTTGGCGCCGCACAAAGACGTGAAGTGCATTTGGAAGTGAAATGGTAAACAGCAGAAAGCACTATGCTTAGAATTGTGATGTATTTGCTCTAAAAGTTAACCTCTGCAAACTTTGAAAGGCTCTAGGCTCCGCCTCCATGAACCGCCCACTTGGGCCATCTGTCATTTTTGGCCACGGGGCCCTTTACCTTAAATCTGCCACTGGTGTGGGCTGGTTTATCCTAAGCTCGCCCCTTTGGCAGGTGATGGGGTCAGAGTCTCCTCTCTGCCTTTATGGGAGGTGAGAAACAGTGTGTCACCTTTATGGTGTGATTTTATGAGGCTGAGAATCCACCCCTATCCCCTTGAACACAAAATCTACTTTTGGCACAATCTATATTTACACATGTGCAACCTCTATAACAATCACATATACAGATTACATATTTTATATAGCAGCTATCCCTCAAAACCCCGTAGCTGTGGGATCTTGTCTCAGCTTTTCACAGAACTTTGCCCTTTTCATCAGGAACACAATGTCCAATTTTTAAGCAAATTTCTATAAGTGTGCGCATTTAACATGGGCATAAGTGTATAAAGTTTCATACTTCTAGCAGAAATACATTTTGTGTAAAATCACATTTTCTGCCGTTTCTTTCCAGAACATATCACACTATTTTGCCACCTCTTGAAACATGCAGCCGAAATTTAGATTCACAAATCTGTTACTTTTACATTTTTCACAATTTTCACTGGCAAATGATACGTCTTTTAAAAAAGTGTTCTTTGTTAATGTTCAGCCACAGATGGTTGTTCGGGTCCGCCTCTTTCTGTCTCCCTGCATTTCAGGAGCAATGCTCCTCCCTGTTTGCTCTTGGCAGAGGCCATTTATGACTGTCCTCACACCTTGCATTTCCTCAGTAGCAGCTGTTCATTGTTCCACATGCCTCTGTAGACCAGGTTCTTTCCAAACCCTATAATTATCGCTTTGGTGTGATTTCCTGCTGGAGGGAAAGGCCTCTGTGAGGAAACCTGTTATTCCAGTTTGGTTAGCTTTAGCTAGGCTTGATTTAATTGTTAATTCTGTTGCATTTTTCCTTAGCTTAAAACAAACTTGTGATTTCAAAATAGCAGCTAGAATACTCATTCAAGTATTTAAACCATGGAATCAAACAATTACAACATAGGTTACTCTCAGTAACAGGCCTCTTAGATTGCAAACATTTGGTTCCAGTTTATGTACATGTTTAAGTTTAATCAGGCAGGCTCCTGACAGCTGTCATCCCTGCAGCCCTCTGCTGCACAGAGATTTTGGACATCCACAGACAGGCCACTTTTGCTGTGGAAATCCCTTTATGCTTTCAGCTTTTCAGGACCTTGAAACAAAGAAAAGGGATTTAAAGCAAGCTTTTGGGGTTTCATTAGCAAAACACTGCTTTTTCCTTCTGTATTCCATTTTCACTTGTTGTGGAGCCAAGTGACATATTCCAGGAGTGTGATCTCTGTTCCACCACTGACACCATGTGTGGCAGATTGGGCAGCCATCTTTTTGTGCTTTACAAAGCACAATTTCCAGAGGTTTTGGCGCGCACAAGGGTTCTGAGGCCATTTTGATGTTTCTGGCACCAACATAACACAGTGCTGCATCATAGCAGAGCAGAAGTGGGTTAAAACATCCCACATACCAAACTGGCATATCTATCAGCCACGTTTCGTGGAGCATAATATCATCACTTCTTTCAAAGGTGTAATTCTGTGAGCTTAGTAGATGGCTAAAGCCTTTGTTGTTCCAGCTACTTAGGTTGTACCGTTCAGCGGGGGTGACAGCTGGTTATTTCCCAATTGTCACCTTAGGAAGATTATTTGGGTTGAATACACTCACTGTTGGTGCACTCTGTTCTTGGGGAAAATTGCACTCTCCTAAGTGTTAAAAGGACCTTGTATGGAAGTGATGCAGAGGGGTTTACGATTAGCGTCAAACTCTTCAGTGTGCAAGCTTTGTGAGTGGTCACCAACTGTACAGGCCTGATCTGCATAGAATTCTGGAGCACCCCTTGCAGACAATTCACCAGTTTTCGACTCCTGCTCATGGAGTCTACCCTCTGACTTATATGCGCCGAGCAACTCTGGGTGATCCTGGTATAAGTGGAATCCCAGATGGAATAGTATACTCCTGGCCTGCTGTTAAAATGGATTTCTGAACTCTGACCTGGAGGGGCATAGGTTCAGAAGGCCAACCTAGTTTCTTGGAACAGGGTAACCTCTGGACAAGCCAGACCAATCAGGGTAGCTATGGCAGGCGGTCAAGACTAAGTCTCAAAAGGGGTGAGGGTGACTGAAAGACCTCAATGAGCACACAAACCAAGGACACTTACAAATTACTCCAGACAGGTGTTATATTAAAAATATAGACACATTTATTACACGGCCTTTGTAATATAGTCCATAGCAAAGAATAACAATAATACTGAAGTAAACCAACACATCACAATCAACACGATATATATACAAGACCAGAGGGGTCTAACGGATTAAGAAGCACAAAATATGTAGACCCACCTAGATGGGGAGGAAAACAGGCAGTGCAAGTAATCTTTAGACCCAGTTCCACATCAATGATACACCTAACTAAGAGGCAGTCCAAGCCCTACGAACAGAGGAGCCTTATGCTCAATAGTATATGCACACGCTTGTGCCACTGGACAAAATAGGGTCTCTTCAAGGGTCACTAGTAGCTCAGGAAGGTGGATACGCTCGATGAAGAACAAGTCCCCACTATTCAAGCAGGACCTCCACTTGCGGGCAGAGTCAGGTTGAGAGTGCGCGATAGTCGCTATTTCGCGACTGTGGTGGAAAAGAAATGGGCTCCTGCGCTAAGGTCCACCGGTTGAGGTATGGACTACTCACCGGTCCCCGACGCAGGCAGACCCAGACTTGGCCAGTTCAGTCCACTTTGGTGGCAGGTTCGAATGCGACAATCGGGACGTCTCGACACTGTGTAGTTTCCACTGTAGCAGGCTTCAGAGTCAAGAGGGTCAGAAGTGCAGCAAACTTGCACAGGTCGTTTCTACAGCAGGGCAACACGGTAACCGTGTTTACTCCGGTCCGTGCGCACTCGTCTCACTTTAGACCTGGGAATGCCAAATGTACGTTTCGGTGTGAGGGTGCCGGGGACACAGAGCAAGCAGAATACCAAGTTTTGAGGGCTTCCTCAAAACCGCGGCGGTGACAGCAAACATCCTGCGTAAACTGGCCAGCCCACTGGTTGGCCCAGAGACACTTCCGAAGAGGCTTACTCGCAGGGTTTGATGAAGGTGCTGAGAATAGTTGGTCCCACTATTCCAATGGGTCGAAGCGTCTTCGCAGACCTTCTAGGACGATTAGATGCAGAGGGGTCTCCCAGGACGACAGCGGGCTCAGGGTGCCAAACCTTCCAGCGGGCCACCAGCGGTTCCTCGACTCGGCTTCTTGTTGCAGGATACTTGGCTCCTTATCCTTTGTTCGTGTGAACTCAGGAGATCGACATGGTCATGGTGTTTTCGGCCTCCTCTTATCCAAAGTTTCCTTTGCGCCAAAACGGAGAGGACCCAATGGGAGATCTGCTAACAGACACTCACTCCATACGTGGACCAATCACGGACCACAGTGGTCCCAGGCATTCAGGACTCTCCAGACTCTCTGGCACCCAGGATGTGTATTGGGAACAGACATCCCAGCCCACATCCTGGAGGCACACACACAAGGCATGCAGAAGCCCGCGAAAGCTTTGGGTTTCGCAGGAAAGTGCATGACCAAATACGGACTAACCCGGGTCGGCTCGACCTGGGGAAGGTGAAGGGTCAAGCATAAGAAAAACGATAGCTGCCACCAGTCCTGTCCGTGACACATCTGCACAGTTCATAATAAGTCCAGCGAGAATTTCTAGGGCCTTTGGAATGACTAGAGACCTGAGGGTGCGGTAAAGTAAGTTACATTGCACTCTGGTTACATGTTGCACAAAAGCTGCAACATAAGGAAAGGACTTAGGGAAACAAAGTCGCCCAGTACTGACTGTCTTAAGGGCATGTCATTTTCCCCATAAGAAGTGAGCGAAAGCCCAGAGGAGTGCGGCTGTGGGCTGCGCTTCTCTGGCAAAGGTTAGATCAGGGTGTAAAACAGCAGGAAAAAGTTTGGGGGTTGACACATGGAGGGAAAATTACATTCAAATATGGAATCTTTCCTAACACCTGCCACAATGTATTCTTGACTACGCCCGATTTCATCCATAGCCTGACTATACCAAGGTCGGAAACACTGTCAGTGGATTGTAAATCCTCCCATGCTTGAATGTTGCTAAATATATTGAGGCGGCTAGTTCTATTCATAACATAGCTCTGGTGTGGTGCACCTGTACATTGCAATATTAAATTATGGGAGCAATTCCCTGCAGCAGGCGAGTCTATGGCAGCCCTCATCATGCGATTTGTTTTTGAGAGCGATTCTGCATGCAGCTTCAGTGATTTAGTATTTGCCTGCATATTGCTATAGTCTGTTCCATTAACTGTTTGCGGTGCTGTAAACAGATTAGGGCTAGATTTGTTATTTTTGATTAATCTCTGGGGTTTTGCTCTTTGTTGTTCCAGTGTCAGGCAGTCTGAATCAGTCTATCTTATTAGCGAAGTTGACAGCTGGAAATGCAAACCTTGCTTGATTAAGATTATCCCTGAAAGGTTGTTGCAGCTGAACTATACTATCAATGGTGGGAATATGTTCCAGCTTCTCCACCTCATTTATGAAGTCATTTAATGGTTCATAATCTGCATCTACCATATCGACAGCGTTAGCTGGGGAGTGACGTATTAATAGGCTTCTTGCTTTCCTACTTCGGAGTGATTTTGTTTGCTTATTTTTCAGAGCAATGCTGAATACCTTTAACATAACATAACATTACATTACATCTATCTGGTGCAGTTAAGATTTGAATAAACTTCCTCAAGCCTGTTTGGGCAGCATTTGGCCTTGCTTCTTGGCTTTTGGATTTTTTTGAATTGTTACTGCCCGGTTTGGGCGCAGCAAATTTTCGAAATGTTTGTTTCGGTGCGAGATCTGGTAAGTGCATAGTTTTTATTTGAGGGTCCCCTTCTACTTTGTTGGTACTATTTGACACACTTATGCTTGGTTCTTCCCGTTGTGTTTGGGTGTCAATAATTATTGGAGATTGAGTTGCAGGGGACAATATGTGTTTTGCCTCCTCATTAATAATGCAGACACACTGTGTTTGTTTGGTCAGTTAAGTATCTCACATTGCCGCGTCCTCTCTGGAAACCAAATCATCATACATTTTCACAAACATGTCATTTTGCGCATTGACCTTGAAGTCTTAAACTTCATACAGCCTTGCTAGAGATGTCAAAGCGGTATTCATAGAGCCCAGAGTGATCTCTAAAAGGTGTGTGGAGGGCTGTAGTGCATTTAATCATCTGGGGGTTGGATGTGCCTATGTAACCTCGGAGGAGGAGGATGAATTAAGTGAGTCTGCATACAAAATGGGTGAGCGGGAAAGATAAAAAATGGAGGGGAGATTGTGTATTTTGCACCAAGACATGCTCCATTTGCTGCGGCACAGTGACCACTGGAGGGGTTAGTTGCCAAACTAAATCTGTCAACCGCGCTGTCACAGCAGGATTGTGTGAAGTCTGTACAGATGGACTCATGTACGGAGCATTATTCGCTTCCGGAGCAAGTGCAGATGTTTCATGCTTGGCTTCTACGTGCATCTGTGCAACAGCCAGACATGTAGAATCTTATTTCCTTGATATGTGCATTAGCCGTGTCTGAATGTTCTGTAGTCATTTCCAAAAGTAAGAGTAACTGGATCTGTTTTATGTTCAATAATGTTTACAGATCAACAGTATAAGTGCAGCAAGCGGTATGAGTCGTCCCTGCACCTAACTGCACTCTACATAGCAATCGTCCCAAATCAGTCTCTTCTATGGCCTTCCCAAGTATGCGTTTTCTCCTCTGAACAAAGTCTTCCACTTCGTGGTCCTCACACTTTGCAACATACTTCGCTCTACCTCCTCTGCCTGTCATCCGACTGGCTGCATATCTATGAACCAAAGTATAAACATCTTTTCATCATCGTCAAAACTACCCATGGACTTGCCCCACCCTACCTATCTGCTCATCTCACTCCCTACTCTCTTCCTCACTTGTTAATATCATCCTCCGCTCACCTCCTTGCCACTCTCAAACCCCCTGTACACCCTCTCTCCTCACTTCCCTACTATGCAATGGTCTTTCTCTCCCTCTTCATACTAGACCAACTCTACCACTATTTAAATCCAACCTCAAAGCTCTCTACCTTTCTGAAAAACCTGTTTGCTAGCACTCTATGTTACTGCATCACCCTGGTTTTCTCTCTCCCTACCCTTTATGGACAGCCCTACAGCACCTTTCTGTCACCTCTTCATCCTTAATTCAGAACTGTATCCACCATCCCGTTCCTATTCTATTCTGTCATGTCCTCATCCTTATGTTTCCACCTTCCCCTGCAACATCTGGTCTTCAAGTCACATTCTCTCACCTCATTGTAAAGTGCCCATGTCCTCCACTCTGTTCTCAATGGTAAATTCGGTATGCTTTTTTGTGCCAAAAATGCATTGCTTTCCCTGTAATTTCTACCTTCTCTAGGCCTTACATCATGTCCTGTGTGGTGATATCTGTCTCCATGGTGACCTGGTTGCGTAGAATAAAGAGATGGGAACTCCATGGAAGGACGCGGTCTGTCAGGGAAACCGCAGTGGGTGGGCATCCTGGGTCTGTCGAGCTGCCGGGCAGCACTGGCACGCAGGATCCATCTCTCATGTTCACTCCAGCCTCATCTCCCAACCTCAAACAAGTGAGTTCGTCACAGAGGATAGATTACCATTGTGTTGGTCGAAAATAAGCTCTCATCCTTCAATGGCAAGAAAGATTTTGTAGGGCTCCTTGTTAAGGTTAAGGCCTGATTGCAGATGGAAATAAAATGTGCTGTTCACCAAGGTAGGGAACGTTGCAATTCGCCAGTCTCCACTCACATGTCTATGCCCACATTCAACCAGATCACGTTCACTTTGAATTGATATGCTATTGAAACACCAAGCATCATTGATTTTGCCTTCAGCATCTTAGCTTAACGTGTCTTTAATAAAGGTGATAAATGTGCACTCACCACTAGCCATTGGCGCGTGAGAATTTTATCTCGCCAAGTAGGTAGTTATGCACATGTGCGAAAGCCTCCTCATGCATTGACTGTGGGTGTGCGTTCCTTGCAGCCAACTCTGGGGAGTCAGTTGTAAGGCCAGGACATTGATCGGAAAAGCCACTCGTCATCAGTCCAGCTTCCCATCAGTCCTTGCTCTCTGTGTCGTGTGGTGCAGGGAGTACTAAATGATGCTATGAGTGGGCATCGGCATGGGTAGGTCTGATAGGTGGCCATCAAAGTAGGTGCGGAAGAGCTAACCAAAGGCTGGCACCCAGTTGAAACTCATTGTTTTAGGAAGCCCGGGAGGGGGGGCGTATGGGTGTGGCTCGTTGGTGTGGTATGCACACAAGTCTGCCATGCACGAAGGAAAAGGTACAGTGCATGAAAGTAAATGAGTAAACAGTTCATCTCTCTGTCTAGGGTAGCAAGGCAAATTGTGCCACTACTGGCGACTTCTCTGCCACAGGGAGCACCAGTTGATGGCACTCGTTTGCCCTCAAAGGTACAGACATAAATGCCCAGTCCCTGCTCTTGGTTTGTCGGAGTTTAGATTGTGGCCGTTCCAGGTAATGGGTCAATGGGTCTGAGTAGGATGGAGGGCATTGCCCAGAAGTCTAAGGAATTGGGTGGTAAATTGATGAAATTGACTTTAGTGTACTGCCTACTTGAGTTCTCATTCTGAGTTCTGCCTTCTCTTTCTAATGATCTAATATTGAAAAAGTGTTAAGGATGTTTTTCATGTATTTTCTGTTTAGAAAAGTGCTTTTACTCGTATTGGGCATTTTAAGTATCTGATCACTGCTTTAAGTGGGTTGAAAAAGTTAGGGGTGGCCTAAAGCATTACCTACGAAATGTTACGTCATGGCCCAATTATAATCAGGCAGTATTGTGTTAAGCTTCGTGATATCAGCAGCTATGTGCAGGGTTTGCAACACTTATCTATGCACATTCAGTGTCCTTTATGTTCTGATGAAAAAGTGTGTTCATTATTAGTGAGGCTTTTCAAGTAAGTGAGGAGACATCAACATACTTCCTCTAGATTGAGTGATTTGCCCAGGATCACATAACATGGTGACGTGGGGCAGACGGAATTCGAGCCCATCTTCACTGGTTTATCAATATGCCATTATTTGGCAGTAAACGATTCCAGGCAGACCACGTTGACCCACTCCTCCCTCTCATCCTTCCAGTCCTGAATGAACAAGCCCTATTATGCACTGACTCCACTGTCCTGGTCGACCATTCAACCATATTATGCTCAAAGCCCTTGACCTCATTGCCCCTTCCAAACTGAGAAAATCTAAACCACAAGCTCACCTCAATTCCTGGTTTACACCTCATCTAAGAATTCTTCGTAAAGAAAAACAAATCACTGAATCACGCTGGAAGAGTAAACCTACCGAAGTTAATAAATCTAGCATCACTCTAGCCACATTAAACTATAAGGAAGCTATATTCCAGGCGAAAAAAGACACGTACAACAAACAAATTCAGCAAGCTAAATCCAATACTAAAGAACTCTTTAGAATCTTGAAAGAACTAGAACCCCCTGTCACTGCACCCGACACTTCCATCAAAGATAGCACCTGGTGCACTAATATCCGAAACGCTCTCCTTGGTAAGATAGCCACTCTCCTAGGCAAAATTACTGATAAACAGACTAGTCTTCAATCCAACGTGCAGCCCAACTCTCTCCCAACTTTAAACAACTCTATCCTGGATTCATTGACTGTTTAGCTTCTCACATCTATCCATCATTGAAGTGGAAAATATTATCAATAGCCTTAAACCTTCTAACTGCCAAGGGGTCTGCCCTGCGCCTATAATCAAGGAAGTGTCCTAGGGGCTAGCTCCTTTCATCGCTACTCTCATTAACTCCTCCTTCAGCTCAGGAACGCTACCGGACAATCTGAAGGATGCTTGGGTTATCCTGCTTCTAAAAAAAACAACCCTAGATGCCAATATACCCACAAATTATAGGCCCATCACTACGGTGCCGTTTCTACTAAAAATACTTGACCGAGCCGCATACCTACAGATCCAAGACTATCTTGAATCCAATAAACTCCTGGGTCTAAGGCAATCTGGGTTCTGCCCCGAGCACGGAACTGAAACTGCCCTTATCGACCTCAAAGCGCATCTCGAAGATCTAAGAGACAAGGGTAAACTTGCTCTACTACTTCTTCTTGATCTCTCTGCGGCTTTTGATCTCGTCAATCATCAAATTCTGTGTCGGCACCTTAAACTAGCCGCCATTTCTCTGATAAAGCCACAGCCTGGATTAGTTCATTCTTAGACAACAGATCGATGCGTGTCTTCTCTCCACTTGCAGCAGCATCGCCGGCACCAGTCACCTGTGAGGTACCACAAGGTTCCTGTGTCTCCCCCACGTTGTACAACGTGTTCACAAAACCTCTATTCGATATTTTGGACTATCTGGGTGTCACATATACTAATTATGCTGACGACACCCAGATACTCATCTCAATCTCTGGAGACTACGTCGCCAACTCTTTCTGTGAACGCCATCTACCTAGTCATCCAAGCCTGGATGGCGCAACATGGACTCTGTCTAAATGACGAGAAGACAGAGCTCCTCATTCTTGGCTCTCCTCAGAAACTATCCAAACTGCCCCCTGAGTTCAACTCCTTCATCATTGATGGTAACACCATCAAGGCCTCTAAGGACAATAAAATGTTAGGGATTTACCTCAACTCTACTTTATCCTTGGCCAGACAAACAAATGCCGTTTCCTTGCAGCGGCATACCCTGCAAGCTTATCACAGCAAGCCGCCCTTTCCTATCACCAGCCAACTGTGTCACTGTTGCCAGGACTCTTGTGCTGTCAAAAATTGACTACTGTAATGCCCTCTAAGTTACATTTGTTAGTGCCCAGATAAACAAGTTACAAATCATCCAAAACAATGCTATTAGAGCCGCTCTCAACATCCCTAGGATCCAACACATCTCAGACACCAGACGCAACCTACGCTGGCTCTCCGTCCCTCAACGAATTACACTGAAAACACTTGCTCTCACTCATAAATGCTTATCAAACCAAGCACCTTTCTACTTGGCCAACAGATTCATCCTCCACAACACTAACAGACCTAGCAGAACTGCTCAGACTAACTACCTCTCTATACCACGCTTCAACCTTCAAATATCTGGAGGAGCCAGTTTCCCAGTAATGGCGGCGAAACTCTGGAACTCGCTTCCTAACGTGCTAAAATCTGAACCGTCCTTCCACAGTTTCAAAAACATGGCTAAAGCCTGGCTCACCGCCCAAGACCATCACCTATTTCCCAACTAACTCCCATGCGCTAGTTACCGGCCCTCTTCTCTTGTACATGGCTAGGTCCTCTTGCTCACCGTAATGGCATCATGTATATATGTATATATGTTTATAAATGTTACTGTAATTTTAAACTGTAATTTTATTGCTATATCTGCCTTAACATGTTGTAACTAAATACGTGTACCTAGCAGCTCACAACTTTAACCATTTCACTATTTTTTACTAGATTCATTTGTTTATAAATTGGGACCAGGCTAGCGCCGACCGGCTGTACAAGAGATGGAATGCAGGCAATCACTTTCTTTTTATTTTTCCGCTTTTAAAATTGAGTCTCAAGAAGCCTCAGGGGCAACGGGCTGGCCTTGGGAAGACCATTTCATACCACATGGGTTCAGTCTCCGTCACTGAGAAGCTGAAAGAGTCCAGCATTAGGTTTGAAATAAACACAACCAACCAATAAATAAATAAGTACATCTTTGCATATACTTTTCTGGCTAGTCCCGTTAAAGCTCTCGGAACCTGTTTTTCTTGCATTCTTGGTGGAGTGTATCGAGGTAGCTAGGATGCCTACCACCTCCGATGTTTGTACCTGCAATTGGATGGGGAAATAAATCAGTGCATTATATACTGATGGCATACAACTAGACACTGGCAGAGTCAGACCCAGGGAGCTCAGAAAGGCATAAGAAAGGGATTTGCCGAGGCCAAATCGTCCTCAAAAGGCATCGTTTTGATACTACGCCCTCCGCCGTGCCCCCATACAAACAAACAGAGAGAGGAGGGAAAATGGGCAGATTCTTAGAGGAAAAGGCAAGCCCTGAATGCGAGCACCATCCCGTTTAAAAGGAGTTGGCAGGCAGGAATGTAAGTGGAAGATGGAGGAAACAATGAATGTGGATAGGTAAACAGCCAAGGAGAACTGCAATTAGTGTAACCAGTCCACAAGAAGAGGAGTACATATGTTCAAATGGTCCGAAGACCCACAGTGGATATGAAATAGGGCTTTGTGGTGGTGGTCGGTCAAAAAACCGAAAACAAAATATCGAATCACAAAAATCTCGAATCCAAAATCTCGAAAAAAAAAAATCTCGAATTATTTATTTATTTATATGTATTTGTGGGTTCAGGTAAGTATAAAAAAAGGGTAAAATAAAAAAAATAAAAAAAAAAAGGGGGGTTGGGGGGAACCCCCCCATTTCGAAATAAAAACGTATTAAAAAAAAAATTCGAGATTTTTGTTTTCGATATTTTGGATTCGAGATTTTTGTTTTCGATATTTTGTAATTCGGTTTTTTACTATAAACCCTTTGTGGTACACCAGGGATTCTCATGATGAATCGTCCCAAAGGAGCAGACATTAGTCGAGAAGCATGGTGGGATAATTTCTTGAGCGGCCAAAGGAAAGCCTTGGTGAAGATATCCCTCCACAGTAGCTAACTTTGACTTGTTGCCATTTTTGCACAAAATAAAATGAACTTGACAGTCCTGGTGTTGGGTTTTCTGTTTTTCCACAGAAAAGAGAAAGTTCCACCATACATGGTCATAAGAAAGGATCCCATTGATATGCCCGAGCCTAGTATGGCTGGGGTTGTGCTTTTCTCTCTTGATGATTTCCATTTCAGAGAGGCGGGAAAGCATATCCTGAGGGATTATAGACAAGCATGTTCCAGGCTAGGTGGACTGGGTAATGTTACGAATTCACTCAGCCATCAGAACCTCCACAAACAGCTGTGTGGCACTCTTTATCCTAATAAATGCTGTCAACCATGGCACAGAAGAAACCAGTACAAATACAATGGAGCACCTGCAATTGAATGGTGACACTTCACTGAATAACAGGTGTTTTCGAGTACTGTTTTTAACACGAATAAAAGATACGCTGTGTCATGGAGTAGTATGTTAATTTGTTTACTAGGGTTAGTTGGTTAGTCTTTTGCTGTCTTTAAGACTTCACTTCTGGGTAAATTAGTGGATTGTTTGGTACACGGAATACTGCTTAACAGAACGGATGGAACTTCGGCAGCGCATCAGCATCCCTCTATTAGGGCCGACTCTTTCTTTTTACATCTAGAGGGCTAGTTGTAGCTTTTTGCTGACATTAACCAGACTTGTCTCTCATTTCTTTGTATTATTGGGCTGTCGCACCATAAGGAGACACTTATGGCAGGACCTCGGTGGGGTTAGCGCAAGTATGAATGTGCCAGACTTGTACATCTATGAGGTGTAAAGGTAGGGGTTTAGAAAGGTGTTTCCAATGTTTTCCTGCAAAACCAAACCAGAGATATGTTCATACTGATATCAAGTACATGGGAGGAGTCTTTCTTTTGCATATGTCGATTGATGTATTCTCAGTTTCAAGATTAAAAAATAGTTTTTGTCAGAGTGTGGTCGATACAGTGGGACAGTATGTGTGATCGATCCAGGTATGTCTCTCTGCGTTCAACAGAACTGCCACCTAGTGGTGAATGTGTGTGTTTGCATCTGATTTCCAAAGACATCCTTAGATTTGTATGTAGACCCACATACACCCATCTGCTCTTTGAAGTGTGTACACTCTATTAGTACCCGTCGAGGGTCACTGAGCTTTTTACAAGCAAGCTCATTGGTCCTCGCCCAGGCCTAACCTCGCAGAGAAGGCTTTGAAGCCTCTGTTTCAAATGGATTGCGTCCTCCCACGTAGTCCTCATCTTTGACACTTGTTGTCCTGCTTCGGGGAAAAATAATTCGGCAGAGTGCACTGTGCGTCAATGGCGTTGAGTCGCTGTCCCTCGAAGGCCTCCGTCGAGGATGATGTCATCAAAGGCATATATAGCACGCACAGCGCCCGTTGGCCGCAGTTTGGTTTTTCCACGACGGCGATAGCTTCGACGAAATTTCGGCTAGCCTCACATCTTGTGAGATCTTTGTTAATCATTTTAGAAAATTCTGTCTTCATCGCCACCGTCGACTCCGAAGTCCAGTTTTAAAAAGTGTCAGGAGTTCGGATCGAAAAAATGTCCCTGACT
This sequence comes from Ambystoma mexicanum, assembly GCF_040938575.1. NCBI lineage: Eukaryota > Metazoa > Chordata > Amphibia > Caudata > Ambystomatidae > Ambystoma > Ambystoma mexicanum. Next base: position 1,100,727,739 of record NC_090937.1, read on the forward strand.
GATCTGCACTGTATCTGTTTGTGGTGCCTCAGAGCAGACCATGACACTTCTGCCTGCTCAAAGTGCCTGTCTATGACTGGAAAAGCCTTAAGGGAACGGAAGGAGAAGCTGAAGGTAGGCAAATCCCCTAAAAAAATCCTCTACCCGATCCGTGAAACCTTCGACTGATGAGTTGAGAGGCGACTCTCCTCGGAGGAAGGAGGCCAATTGGTCCAGGTTGAGGAGTGGCTCACACCACTCTTCTTCGTCCTCAAACTCGCCGAAGAGAAGGCACTGTAGGTCGGCTCTGTCGTCGGATGCTTCCCCTGAAAGAGTTGCTTGCCCGACCAAAAAATCCAATGCTTAGATTTTGGAAAAACAAAAACCAAAAACTTAGCCTTGCTCCTACCGGGCCATCAAAAGAAGCTGGAAAGGAAAGGTCTTGTCCTAAGTCATGCGCGCCCTCTAGTCCGGGAAAAAGGCCTGATCCACATCATGAGCCTTCTAGGCCTCGATCCGATGTTTCATCGACAGATTGCTCGAGACATGAGCACAAGTCTAGGTCGTTGATGCCATCGACACCTTCGGCAGCGTCTTCGCCCGCCAAACCTTTGACGTCGACATCGACGTCGAAGACTTCAATGCCAGCTTCTCCATCTTTACCAGCTCTGCCGTCGACGCTGGGCGCTCCTCATAAACCATTGGCACCGATAAAGAAAACCTCAATGACCACTATGACGTCGAAGCCAATTATGCCAGAATCTATAATTGCAGACAAAACTATGTTCCACTGCCTAAGAAATACTTTTTTTAAGTCTTGCTTCAATTTTTGAAGAAGGGGAGCGGTCTGATGAAGAGGCCCCATTTGGCCTGCAATATGGTACGCCCAATGTACCAGAGAGTTTCATTTCGGAAGAGTCCAGAATGAAGGACCTTTGTGAAAATGTGCAGACTGCAAGTGGGGTAGATACCTTACCTGAACTTGAGTTTGGGAAACCAGAGGCTGAGGAGCATGCAGATGCATCCTACAGGCAGCTCATGTCAAAGGTGGTGGATTACATGGGTTGGAGTAGGCATCCATTACCATATGAACAGGACGACCTTACTGACATTCTTGAATAAGGTCCACAATCAAATCCCATCTTACCCTTCCATATAGCCTTGCACAAAAGGGTGGCCAGGAACTGGGAGACTCCCGAGACTAATCCGGCAGCTGATAAAAACTTAACTAGAAGTACCGCCCTTCCAGTAGTGAGCCCCACTACCTGTCAAAACACCCCACTCTGGAGAGCCTGGTGGTGCAGGCAGCTACTGCAACATCAAAACAAGCAGCGTACCCTACCATCCCTCCTGATAGGGACTACAAACGCGTAGATGGATTGGCAAGGAGGGTATTCTCTACAGGGAGCACAGCACTAAAATCTGCCAACTCCACATGTGCCCACGCAAAGTTTACGTTCACTCTATGGGACTGCATTTCCATGACGGCAGAGCACATTCACAAAGGGGATCAAAGAGACGGCTTCTTAGCTATTGTTAGAGATGGCAAAGAGGCCAAGTGCAAGTCTCTTCAATAAGGTTTGAATTTTGCAGATAGCATCAGCAGAACCATGGCTACCAGCCCCATTATGCGCAGATTTGCGTGGTTGAGAAAGTCGGGTTTTGCACCTGATGTGCCATCTAGAATTCTCGACTTGCCTTTTGACGGGTCTCATCTTTTTGGCAACAAGGCTGACGACAGCCTTGAGAATTTGCAGACCTCAAAGGCGGCAGCCAAATCTTTAGGCGCCGCTATTAGTTAAGCTCAGCCTTTTTGTCCTAGTGGGCAATCTTGGAGGGGTAGATCTTTTTGCTGCTACTCCTCAGTTGGAAGCGCAAGAGGAATGGCCAGTCAAAGGGGCCAGAGAAAATGCCCTTGTGGTGGACTAGGTAGAGGTGCAAAGCCAGCTCACACAGCAGCCTCCTTACCATCAGCCACTGCATCAGCCGCCTCAAAACCACTCTGAGGTCTTAAGTCACAGTTCACCAGTGGGGGGCAGCCTGTCTCAGCATCTAGAAGAATGGCGGGACATTACTTTGGATGTTTGGGCTCTAGAAACCGTAGCCGGTTATTGCCTTCCTTTCATAAGGAGACCTCAGAACAATCCACCGGGGAACCACTCTTTGCAGATTCCGGATCCGCTCCTTGTGCAGGAAATGTTAACCCTACTAGAGAAAGCCTCTATAGAAACAGTGCCTGTAGCGCAGAGGAACAAGGTATGGTACTCCCCTTATTTTCTAATACCCACGAAGGAAGGAGGACTGAGATCCATCTTGGATTTAAGATACTTGAACAAGTTCCTCAGGATGTACAGGTTCAAGATGGTCTCACTTTCTCAGATCCTTCAGGCCCTCCAACTGCAGGATTGGTTGGCGTCATTGGACCTTCAGGATGCTTATTTCCATGTGCCAATCCATCTCTAGCACAGAAAATACCTGAGGTTTGCAGTTGGCAGTTCTCATTATCAATTTCTGGTTCTGCCATTCGGGCTAGCCTGTGCCCCGAGGGTTTTCACCAAACTGATGGCAGTGGTGGCAGCGAGTCTCAGGAGAGGGGGGGTTCAGATCTACCCCAGCCTGGATGATTGGCTGATCAGGGCTAGTTCTCCCGAACAAGCCCGGGTTCATCTCAACATCACCCCACTCTCTTCACAGACTGGACTTCTCCCTCAATTTCAAGAAGTCCCATATGACACTGTAAAGACTGGAGGGGCGTGTCTGTACTCCTGCTCTCTATACGGCAGAGTAGAGGCACAGAGGACCCCAGCCAAGATTCTCTATTACGGTAGCAATGGATGAGCAATCAAGGCCTAGCTTCTCAGGAGTTGATGCAGGCTAGTTCTTAAGTACAGTGTAGTCCCCAAGCACCCACAAAGGAATGTCCGCACACTATTAGTTTAAACACAGTCTTTATATAATTTAGGTTCGAGGTTATATACACAATCACAATGACTCACTTTGTGCTCAGTTACTCTACAATGGCAAATATATACAGTTCTAAGTGGCACCACAATTATTATCAGATTTCATTAAAGTGCATCAACTGTACTCTGGTCAAATGTCACACAAATCACTTAATAAAGGTAACTAACAATAGACTAAGGAGGAAAACAATTGGTTAGAACAATTGGCAGAATACTGGCCCCTACCATTAGACACAGTTCTGTGTGGAGATCCCCCCCACCTGGGCAACCTGTAAACAAGATATAACACAAGCCCAATCCAGATATTGTTCTTACGAGTCGTATTCCTTCTAAAGTGTTCTACAACCCCAATGTACCTGGAATGGTAGGTTTCGACGACGGGTCCTCGACGGATCCTTCTTGAGCAGATCCCTTTAAGGCAGGAGCCACGGATCATCGAGATCCCTCGAAGAAAGGGTGAACAACGGCATGGAGGCAGCAGCTTCGGTCATGGCGGTGCTCGTTGGCGACCGGTCTAAGACATCCTGTATGGATGAGGCATGCGGGGCACCACAAAGTCAATAGTTCAGGACGCAAAGAGTTTGTGAAGAACTGTGGGCCAGCAAGGGCGTCGAGTCGTCCGGCATCTCTACGGTCGTTGGGTGGTGGGGGGCGCGTCAACATCCTGGCCTTCTCCGGCAGGATAAGGCGGGCGGCGATGCGGACGAGCGCGCCCGGGAATCAAATGTCTTAATCAATGGAGCGTGGTGGCTCCGGTCGTCGATGGCACAGCATCAAACAGTCCCTTATTCTGGGCAACTAACTTCGACGGGCCTCCAGCAGTTATAGCAAACCTGCAAACCCTGGTCGACGACGGTGGACGGCTGTCCGGTGCTTCTCTTAGTTTCTCGTAGGCGGTCCTCGTCTCCGGCTGACAGTCTTTCGTAGGCTGACTTCCAGGGCGCTTTAGCGAAGGTTAGCAGTGCACGATAGTCCCTCGTAGCTCGGGAAGAGGGCACCTAACGAGGTCCTCTCTGGATCAGTTCTTGAAGAAACAGCAGCTTTCAGATCGACGAAATAGAGCAGCAGCAATACTTCTCTACCAGCAGGGCCTCAAGGTTAAGCTTCAGTTTCATTGTCAGTTTCAACTCCAGCTTCTGAACGAATTCTAGCAGTGAGAGGCCCCCAGATATACTAGTTGATCTCCCATTCATTCTGCTGGGTCACACTTAGGCAACCAATCACTCATAAGGACATTCAGGCAGTCAGCCAGCCAATCAGGCACACAGTGCATTCAGGCCATTCTTCTCCATCCAGACACTCACAACACAGAATGTTGATTCGGACAAGTACTACGCCATTCAACACTACACACTGCATTCATTCCAGTTTCGGGCAGGGCTGTCTCGAGTCATTGTGTCAAACACCAGATACTAGACATCCACAACATAGAATGCGTATTTGTCACACACTCCATTCACCCAGGTCCCACCCACAGGCTTATCCACAACATGCGGTCGTTGGGAAGGCTCCAGCCAGTCTGGTCGGCACTTCCCCACACTACCATATATGGAACTTCCACCCAATAGCCAGTTAGGGGGAAGGGACAGAGTTGGGGCTTCCCGGGACTTCGGGAAGCTCAAGATAACAGGCGATTGAAGGTAAGAGGCCACGGGGGACATCTTGCTTCCATCAGGAATCTACCGATTCCAATGGCAGGGCCTGGGCATCCCAAAATGGAGAATGCTCAGGGCACCTGTCAATTCAGCACGGAGCTGCCACCAGCCTGTACCCTGCTCTGTGGGCCACACACAGGTGCCAAAAAACATACACTAGGGGCACAGGGTTGGACCCCCACACATGAACTCCTGCATGGCAAAACGCGACAGAACACACGATAAAAAGCAGTAAAGGACAAGGATTTTTTGAGGTTGCTCGGCCTCATGGTATCCTGCATTTTTCTGGTGCCAGAGGCCCGCCTGAGAATGAGATCCCTTCAATGGGCTGTAAGAATTCAATGGTCTCAGTTCTCAGGAAAGATGTCTGACCTGCTTCAGATTCCAACCAGTCTCTCACAGGATCCTCTCTGGTGGGCCTGCAAGGACAATGTTCTGAAAGAAGAACCTTTTTGGCAACCATGGCCGGAGATAACAGTAGTGACAGACGCCTCAGTCACAGGGTGGGTAGCCCCTGCAAACTATCTGACACTCAGCGGTTGTTGGTCTCCATCAGAGTTCAAACTACATATCAATCTTTTGGAGATGAGGGCAATTAGACTAGCGCTGAAGGCCTTCTGCCCTCTGTACGGGGAAAGAATGTCCTGATAATGATGAACACAGTGGACATGTACTACCTCAACAAGAGAGGAGATGTAGGGTCTCTACCACTGTGCAGAGAGGCAATGCAGTTCCGGTACTGGGCAATTCAAGAAGAAATCTTTCTATCAGTTCACCTAGCCAGAGAAGAGAACATGGCACCGGAGGCTCTGAGCACAGTGTCCCATGAGTGGGAACGAGCTCAGAAAGTTTTCAAGAGATCTTCACCCTTTGGGGAACCCCTCAAGTAGATTTGTTTGTGACCGAGGTCAACCATAAGTGCGAACGGTATTGCTCCAGGGAATTTTCCGCAAGAGGAGCTCTAGGAGACGCGTTCGTAGTGGATTGGAAGTTTCACTCATGTACATGTTTCCTCCAGTCCCCGTCATTCCTCATGCGATCAGGAGGTTGAGAAGGTTTGGGAAACACATGATCCTAATTGCCCCGGATTGAGCCAGGAGGACGTGATACCCGGACCTTCTGGAAATGTCAATCTTTCCTCAGATGCGTCTTCCACAAAGAGAGGACCTTCTCTCGCGAGAGGAGAGTTGGGTTCTCCATCCAGAGGTGAAGTCACTCAACCTTCACGCTTGGTTTCTGAAAGGTTGAGATATAAGTATTGGGACCTCCCGGATGACGTAATTGAGGTTTTGCTTTTGAACAGAAGGCCAGCAACAAAGTCTTTGTACCATTCTGTTTGAATAAATTCTGCAACTGGTGTAGGGAAAATAATATAGATCTTTTTCCATGTAAAACACTGGGTGTTTTATCCTTTCTTCAATGTTTAGCTAATCTGGGGCTCCAGATTGGTACTGTTAAAGGCTACTTGGCGGCGATATCCATCTTTAAGTGCTTGTCAGAGGAATGTTCCCATTTCAAAATTCCACTGGTGACACAATTTCTGAAGGGGCTCACCAATGTGTTCCCCCATCTCCTTTCCAGGTTCCAGCTTGGGACCTTAATCTTGTAGAGGAGGAGCCAAGTACCTCTACCGGGAGTCCCACCCCCATTTTGCCTATACATTGGCAGCCACAAATTGCAACATGCGCAACGTCTCTGATGGTACCTATACCGCAAAGAGTCCTTGAAACAAGGTATTCATTGCGAAAACCCTATATGATGTACCCGTGAAGAAATTACAGTCTTGTGAAGAAATTTCTGGGAGAAGTGTGAAGATGAGTGAAAAAGAATACTAGTGGTGTCACAAAAAGGAGCAATTATGCACCCAGAAGAGATGCCAATGAATAGAGTACCCAGACCTTATAGAATCTAATGGCGAAGTAAAAGATTGAGCAACATTTCATGAGCAAAATGAAAATTCCACATGCGGAGAAGCACTGAAGAAAATGCAAAGCTGTTTTCCAATTGTACAGATGCAGTAACGCAAGTAGACTAAGTAATCATAAGGCTAGCTATACGTAGTTAATAGACTGCAGGCAGTGCCGCCAATAAATGTGTATAGAATCTGGATGTTCCACAACGCATTTTTAGCAAACTAGGACCCCATGAATAGAAGGGCTGAAAGTGTGGCGCAGTAGAATAAAACAGCTGACGACGAAGGAAGATTCGAGAAGGCTTTTCTGACCCAGTGTCAAGAGTTGGGGCCGCCAAGAACCTGGTTATCTATTTGAGGCGATAAAATGAATGTGAGAAGCAAGATGGGCTCCTGTTGAGGTGCAATGGAAAAACACTAGAAGAGTCAGGTTTTATTCATGTAATAGTGCTAAATACAACAAAGGAGCTCAAAATGTGGTTTCCTGTCATATGGTCAGTTGAAAATAGACTTTGGGCAAGCTACACCGAGACCAGAAGATGAGGCCATGCTCACACCCCCTTTTATTCTCAGGCACAGTGATCCTTTGCAAGGCTGAGTTCAACGGACTAATTGAATGGCAGACAGTAGGAGCGATGATGGATTTTGGGCTAATTGGGTGGGGAGGCATGACCAAGCCAACCCATCACCATCTGGGTACCAGCTTGCGTGCTGCTAGCGAGTGGAATATTCTAGAAGGGTACAAGCGTGCCAACCAATTGTAGAGGGCCATGTAGCAAAGAGCCCTATAGTTTGAAAGCCAATGAAACGTTGTGTATTTTCATGGCACGGAAGATGACTTGCACTAGGGCCGGGCATAGCTGTCCACCGGACCTTAGAGATCCAATCACAGTCCAGTCCCCCATAGAAAGTATATGTAGATGTTCCCCTTAAGCCTATCACATCCCCTAGTAGGTTTTCGTATTTTGCCACATAGTATGACATCAATAATGACACATTTTAACGGTATAAATGTAATTCTTTATGAAATGCTTTGAGAACTCTTGAGCTAGAATGCTTGCGCGGCATCCATTGATGCCCGTTGTACTCCCTGTTTTAAACAATCGGAATTCTTCTTTTTTTAAACAGTTTTTATTAACTTTTTTTGCATACAGAACTGGTGAAAAGTGACCAAACAGGGGGCCATGTGCCCCAACTCCCGCACCCCACGTCCCCTTTCTTCTTCCAATCCTTACATAGGAATTACATGTTTGTTCAAGTAACTCTGAAGTCCGGATGTATCAAGCACTTTCTTTCATCCACCAGGGTGAGCAACAAGACGCCAACATAGACATTCAGATAGTGAATTGGTCACCTAGGTATTCCCATGGCATTTAGTTATCAAGTCGTACAGACAGATGTTTACTAGATTACAGAACGGGGAAAGCAACTGTTGCATATTGCAGGAACTATTCTTGTGGGTTGAGGTCTACCAAGGTCTCGGCTCTCTCAGCTAAGTATATCCGGAATGGTGCCCAGTAGTCCTTGAGTTTGCAGCTGTGAGGGAGCATTAGGTTATACTGTGTCTCCCTCATCTCGCACCTTGACATGGTATTGAGACAATTTTGAAAACTGGGGGCTCTAGTCGCTCCCCATGATCGAGCTTTGAGCGATCTTGCTACTATGGAAGCTATTCCCATGTGGCGTTTCTCAGAGTGCCCAACTCAACCATGGCAAGCAGCAAGGTCTCTGGGGATTGCGATACCCGGGTGCCTAGCATTGCAGATGCCGCCTCGACTATTTTAGACCATAGCGTCTGCACCGGAAGGCACAGCCAAGCTACATGATAGAAGTGCGCTGGGAACTGACCACATCTTTTACAGTTCGGGGGCCTGTCCGGGTAAAGCTTATTCAGGCGAAACGGGGAATAATATATTTGATGTAGATATTTGAAGTGTATCAGGCGAAACCTGTTGGTTATGGTTTTGGTTTGTGTGCATATTGTGTCCCACTGGTCATCTGTCAGTGTGTTCCCCAGGTTGTCTTCCCATTTACCCCTGAAGAGGTTTGCACGAGAGGGTCTAAGTGACCGGGCCATTCCATATAAAGTAGATATCAGTTTTGTGGTGGACAGTGGAGTGGTGACGTATGTCATTATAGGAGACGTGAAAGGTGCATCTGGAAAGTCTGGCCAACTAGCCCGTAGCACCTTGCGCAACCCGTTACAGGAACAGCGTGATGGGGGTCCATTCTCCCCTACACTTGAGTTCGTCCCATGAGCTAAATCTGCCTTCGGGTGCCACATCTTCCATTGTAGTGATATGTAGGTTTGTGAAGTGGTGTTTGAAAATGGCCTCATGTGTAAGTGGGATACCTCGAACATGATATATGGTCATAGAGCGGAGTACCACTGTGCAAGGCCGGCCCATTTTGCCAGGCGGTCCCATGCCTTGAGTATCTTCCAATGGTTGCTCTTCTGTCTTAATGTGATGCTCTAGCATGCCCCATAGCAGTCCCATCAGATCATTTGGTCGTCTGGTTGCTTTCTCGTATGTGGTAAGTTGCCTTTAGGGGACCACCACCAGACAGCGTATTGACCCTGAGCTATCAGGTAATACAGGAGGAGGTCAGGAACATCTAGGCCGCCCTGTGAGCATGGATGACACATTGTGTTGAACGAGACCCGGGGCTGCCCCCAGCCCAAATCAACTTATTCATCATGCTCTTAAGTCGAACCCAGAAGCTTGCGGGAGGCCATATCGGCACATTGTTGAAGATGTATAGTAATTTAGGTAGGACTACCATCTTGGAAAGTGAGATCCTGGCCACCTGGGAGATGGGGAGACGTACTCATGTGTCTTTATGTTCCAGACTCTCCAGGGCTGCCACATAGTTCTCGTCATATAATTTGGTGGGGGACGTGGAAACTCAACCCAAATAGCGGATTCCCTGTGGGCACCACGCAAAGGCATTGCCAATGTCCTGTGTGGTCGCGCACTGGGTAAGTGGGAGAACTTCTGACTTGGACCAATTGATCCGCAGGCCCGATAGTGTCCCTAATTCAGTGATCTCGTCTACGACAGGGTTCAAGTTGGTGTGCAGGTGTTTAACGTATATGAACATGTCGTCTGCGTATAAAGAGACAATGGAGGTATGGGAACAAATTCTTACCCCTCTATGGGCGTGAAATTAACGTAGAGCGCATGCCACTGGTTCGATTGCTAGGGCAAACAATATGGGGGAGAAGGGGCAGCTCTGTCTGTCTAGTACCGCGAGTCGGGAGAATCGCCCCTGATTGTATACGGTTGGTATACACTAGGGCTCTTGGAGCCGTGTACAGTAAGCGTATCCATTGTAGAAAGGTGGTTCCCAGGTTAGCCCGGTGGAAGACCTCAAACAAGAATGGCCACTTCACAGTCCAATGCTTTTTCAGCGTCCAGAGCCGCTACTGCTATGGGGACATAAGGGTTCATGTTATGCATCAGAGCAAACAGTCTCCATAAGTTGTTTTGTTTGGAGCAGTCTGGTATGAACCCTGCCTGTTCTGGAAGGACTAGGCTGGGCATAAATGGAAGGAGTGTATCTGCCAAAACCTTAGCTAGGATCTTATTATCGGTGTAATCGGTGGAGAGGGGCCTATACGATGAGCACTTGCTGGGGTCTTTATCGGGCTTGAGCAGTATTGTCACTAGGGCCGTTCTAGTGCATTCCAGGGGGGTGCCTGCCGAGCTTGTCGCCTCAAACATACTGCGCAGATGGGGAATGAGCAAAATGGGAAAGGCCTTATACAGTTCAGCTGTAATACCATCCATTCTGGGGGCTTTACCATTGGGGAGGGAGCGGATTACTTCGTCTGAGGGGGGAATCGGTTAACATCGTTCCGTGCTCTGGGTCAAGTCACTCCAAGGCTATTTATCTAGGTATTGTTTGATGCTATCGTGGCTGGCTGTGCACTGAGTGGTGTATAGTTTCCAGTAAAATTCCTGGAATGTCTCATTTATTCTCTGGTTGTCCCTGGTGAGTTCCCCTTTGGCCGTCTCTATTTCAACTATAAGGTCAAGGTGCGTTCCTGCCTGATTGCCCAAGCTAGGCTCTTACTAGGGCAGTCACCCTCTCTATACCTAGCGATAACTATTGGGTCGCCCAGGAAGCGTTCCTCACTGGCCATCAGTGTGTGAATTTCTTCCCTTTTCCCCCAGCCAGGCCTGCAGTTCCGGAGAGTCCTGCTGGGCCTGGCGGGTCTCCAACAACCCCAGAATATATACCTTAAAGTTTTCCCAAACAACCCTGGAGTCAGAGACGGAGTCTGTGTTTATTTGGAGGAACTCAATAATGTTCTGGTGGATGTCTTCGCGAAATGTGATGTCTTCTAGTGCCCAGGCTCTGCATCTCCTCCGGAGTTGCTTAGGTGGGGTGGTTGGACCTGTGAATTGTGCCAAGACCGGGGAGTAGTCGGACAGGGTTCGGGGTACGATCTGTTCTCTATGGGTTACACGGGCCAGCTCTGGGGACATCTGGATGTGGTCTATTCTGGAGGAATTTCCATGAAGCCGTGAGTAGAAGGTGAATTCCAGGCAATTGGGATGAAGGATAAGTCATATGTCAATAAGGGCATTGTCTGTCGCAATGGACTTCCATTTTTGGGCCTCCTGTGTAAGGGTTATCTGGACGGAGGAGGACCTGTCTTGGAGCAGTAAGAGAGCTATGTTAAAATCCCCAGCCCACACCACCTCGTAGTCTGGAAATGTGCATAGGCGTTCAGCTCATTTTTGGAAGAAGTCCGAGCTGTCATAATTAGGACCATATATGTTAATAAAAAAGACGGGCCACCCTGCTATTTCCCCTTTCACCAACATAAAGCGGCCTTCCGTGTCCGTTATCAGGTTGTGGAGTTTAAACTCCAGTGATCGCTGTATGTATATCGCTACCCCCCGGGAGTGAGAGGTGTAGGGTGAGCCATATCTGTAAATGCCCCAACCTTCCATTTTTGGAAGTGTATGTTCTTTCCCCAAGTGGGTCTCCTGGAGGCAAAGAACATTTACGTGGTGTTTCCTGGCATAGTTCATAATTAGGCGTGTCTTTTTGCCATTGGTGAACCCCTGTATATTCCATGATAACAAGCTTATGGGTGCACTGGAGGGCTTCTCTCCCTCCTGAGGGTCTGTCACTTTATATCTGGACTGAGGTTTATATCAGGGAGACAGAGCTGTGAATTACCGGTTGTGTACTAGGTGCTTACTTGGTTCCAATCGTGTAGAGTATCCTGAGGTCTTGGAAGAATACTTCCCTCTCCCTTCTCCTGCTCCCACCTAGTCCCTGTAATTTAACTTGTGTAAAACATTGAAGTTCCCATAACACCTCCCCCCCACACCAACACCAGAAACTCTAATCTACCGGCTGTAACGTCCCGCTCCCCACCCTAAAAAAAATGAAACATCAACCCAAACAAGTCTACTTTGCCACTGGGCGTGGGAGGTGTCGGCGGCTGCTGCGCCTTCTGTTGTCAAGAGACTTGTTACCATAGTCATTACTTGCTATTACATTTCCTTCCATGGGTGTCTCCGGCAGCTGCCATATTGTGCCCCTGTCTTGCAGGCACACAATGCCAATAGGTTACATGTGTTTGGACCCTGTATTCGTCAGGCTTGGTTCAGGGGGATCTTTGAGGGGAGGCCCTGGGATCCAGAATGTCCGTAGCAAACCGCTCTGCTGCTTCCGGTGATGTGAAGAACAAAACCTTGCCGTCATGCACTACCCTGAGTTTCTCTGGGATCATCATTGAGTATCGTATGTCTTTTTTCCTCAGGATGTTTTTGGCATTTTGAAAGGGCTTTCTCTGGTCCTGCACCTGTTGGCTGAAATCCAGAAACAGGTGTATTGTTGCAGAACCCCACCACTGCAGGGTCTTTTTTTCTCTTGCCGCCCCTAACAGAGTGTCGCGGTCCCTGTCATTAAAGATTCGTGCTATAATGGCCCTTTCTTGGGCTTCTGGAGGGGGTCTTGCTGCCAACGAACGGTGTGCCCGTTCCACCATGAATAGGCCTGTGACGGTGGGTTGTCGAGGACAGGCAGTTTTTCCACTAACAGTTCCATATTGTCTATTGTAGTGGAATCTGCAACTCCCGTTATTCTTATGTTATTTCTCCTGGATCTCCCTTTGGGATAATCATTTTTAGCCACAACTTTTTTGACTGTTGTAGGGTAACCTCAAGTGTGAGTTCTGCGATTTTGTCCTCTCCGTCTCCGATTCGCTGCTCCGCTTCCAGCATTCTGATGCATAGTTTGTCAATTTGAATCACGGAGACGTCGACTTTGCAGGTTAAAGCATCTATTTTAGCTCTGAGGTTGTCCGTACTACTTTTTAATGCCAATAGGGTTTGGTTTAGGGTTTTCGATGTCAAGGTGAGACGGGCCTGGGTTATCCTCCTGCCGGGGTGGTTCATGGTCTGTTCTAGTAGTAAACTATTTAATCTTCGATTGCCTTTTTGGGTTCCCATTCCAGAGAATTTGCTGCAGGTGGCTGTCAGGGTGTGTCGTTGTGTCCCTCGGGTTTCCAATATCGGTAGATGCCCCTCACAAGCTTCCGATGTCATAATGTTCGGTTGTGGGTTCCTCTGGAGATAGGTGGTGTGATGTGGTCGAGACCTCTGGCATGTCTGATGCGGGCTGATTTGGATCTCTAGACGAGGACACGTGAGAGGTCCGGGGCAATCAACTCTAGAATACCTGGTGGCCCGTTGGGATTCCGCTGATTGTTGTGGGGGTTCTATGGGTCCCTGCAGCCGTATCCAGGGCAGTGTTTGTAGTTTGTGTTCTCTGCATGAAAGAGGAAGCCCTCGGGCACTGTCAAGCCAGACGGAGCAGGGACTGCTGGTGGTACTGCACCCGTCACGTCCTGCCTTCGGGAGGCGGTGGGTGGCTTCAGAGGAGTCTCCCCGGGGGGTAACCTGAGGGCGTTGAGGGGGAGAAGAAACTCAAGGCACCGTTTCCACGTTGTCTTGCTACAAGGATGAGATGGGTGGTTTTGAGGTGAGCGCTGCCCAGTTCCTGCCCCGCTTTTGATGAGGAGTCTCAGTGTTTTGATGGGCATGTGGGTGCTGGCACCGGGTGCCGTTTGCTGCTGTCCCAGGGGGGCCCTCATCGTTACTTGTGCTGAATCTGATGGAGCCAGTGGCTAGGGATGTGACGGTATTGCGGTATACAGTTAAAGATACCGTGAACCAATGAATTGAACAATAATAACCGTCACATTGTGTATACCGTTCATACCGTTAAGTGTGCTTTTCAATCTGATTTGGAAAGGCTGCAGTAAGCAAGTGCTGCGCAGTCTTGGCCTTGCACTGTTGGATGTGCCGTCTGCCAAATAGTTTCAGTTTGAGCAATTTTTAATGCCATTCCATAAACCACACTTCCTGACAAAAAATCAATATGTTTAGGAAGAATAAATACAGTGTCAAGGAGGAAAAGGGTTTTCTTTTTTTTTTTATTTACATTTTTTTTTAAAGCGCTCACACCGTTCGCAGGCATCGCGGCGCTGTTAAAGAAATCGTTTTTGTTTATTTAGTTGTGTCATTGTTTTTGTCTTAGTTGCCTATTTATAACACGGTTAAACACCCAGAGGTTTCTAAGCGCGGACCCGGGGATCGAACCTGTGTTGCTGCTAGTGTCGTTTTGCTTCCAAGGCGCACACGTTGCCGCTGAGCTATCCTCCCGGGACTTTGGGTTGGCGGATTTGGGGTTTATATATTTATAATGGATAATGTTTTCTAAACATATGACAATGGGGGATTTCCCTGGTTCTATCATTGAATTTACATATAATAAGTCACACTGCGAAATTTAGTCATCTCTGTGGGTATTCCCTGCTGTCATACCAAAGGGTAACATGTCCGTGATTACTGAACACCTTTTGGTCCGGAAGTAAACTAAAGGCTGTAACATAAAGAGAGAGTGCGTGTGCATGCGCACAAGCATATAGTACCATCAGACTCCATTGATCTGTGGCATGCAGGTTATCAAGATGGCAACATATTCATCTTCACCAGTAGCCAGTGGGGGAGCTAAAAGCCTAAATGACCACTTAAGAAAAGCTATTCAGTTTGCTTTGCCAGTCGCAGCAGGGCCCCCCCCTCCTCTTCTCCACACGTGTGTTTGCGTTTGGTGGAAGCAAGGGGTGGCATTTCAGTGGAAAGTATGTTGAAAAGCCCAATTCTGCCCCGAGTGCCTGGTTTTGTTTGTGATGAATAATCTGACAATTTATAACCTTTTAGAAAATATTTAAGATAACTCCACCTGCTATACCGCGATAACCATGATATACTGTCATTTGGCAAGAAGGTTATTGTACCGTCATAAAACTAATACCGTGACACCCCTACCGGTGGCTCTCGGTCACTACTAGACCCTTGGTGGGGGCCAGCAGGCTAAGTGTATTATTGTTCCTGGGCAATATGAGGCACAGGTGTCAGGACGAGGTGGGGGGGTCTGTACTTCCGCTCTCTATATGGCAGAGGAAAGGCACAGAGGACCCCAGCCGAGATTCTCTGATATGGTAACGCTGGTCGAGCAATCAAGGCCTAGCTTCTCAGGAGGTGATGCGGGCTGGTTCTTAAGTACAGTGTATCCCCAAGCCCCCACAAAGGAATGTCCACACACTGTATTACTGAAAACACAGTCTTTATATAATTAATATTCAAAGGTTATGTACACTTATCACAATAACGCACTTTGTGCTCCGGAAAATCAACAATGGTAAATATCTACAATTCTACAGTGGTACCACTAATATTCGATTTGAGTGCATTCAACAAGGCTGTGAAAATGCCACACGGATCAATAGCAATGAAACCAGTAATAGAGAGAAGAGAGAAAGCAGACGGATGAAACAATAGGCAGACGACTGGTCCTCGCTACTGGACACAGCTCTGAGTGGAGATCCCCCCACCTGGGCAACCTGTAAAATAACGATATATAAAACAAGCCCAGTCCATATATTGTTCAAGAGTCTCGTTCTCTCCCACAATGTTTTACCCCCCCAATGTACCTGGTGGAGTAGAGTTCGTCGGCGAGGCGTCGACCGATCCTTCTGGAGTGACTCCCTTTAAGGCAGGAGCCACGGAACGTCGAGAGGCGTCGCGGACTCGGGGTTCGGGGTCGGGGAATCGGCGGCCCTTCTTGAATGTCGCCCCTTTCAAGCGGGAGACACGGGGCGCCGAACGTCCGACCGTGAACCGGGTAGAACGACGTCGATGAGGCAGCAGACTTTGATCCGAGCGGTGCTCGTCGACGACAGAGCGTTGGCGTCCT
Source organism: Ambystoma mexicanum (assembly GCF_040938575.1). Classification (NCBI taxonomy): domain Eukaryota; kingdom Metazoa; phylum Chordata; class Amphibia; order Caudata; family Ambystomatidae; genus Ambystoma; species Ambystoma mexicanum. Next base: position 1,100,743,533 of record NC_090937.1, read on the forward strand.
GCAAGGAAGAGGCGTGCGGGGCACCTCGGTGACGATAGTTCTGGACCGCAAAGAGATGAAGAAGAACTGTGGCCCAGCAAGGGCGTCGAGTCGTCGGCGTCTCTGCGGTCTTTGGGTGGCGGGAAACCCACCGGTGGATACTCCTCGGCGCGTCGACGGTCAGGCCTTCTCCCACAGGAGACGGCACGGCGATGCAGACGAGAGCGTCCGTTGATCAAGTTAAAGTTCTTAGGCAAACGGGAGCACGGCGGCTCCGGTCGGCGACGGCGGTCGTCGACAGTGGCGGACAACAGTCCGGGTGCTTCGCTTTGGGATTCCTCAGCAGTCCCCGTATCGGGTCGGCAGCCTGTCGTAGGTCTGTCTACCAGGGAGCGTTGGCAAAGGTCAGCGGTGCACGATGGTCCCTCGTAGCTCGGGAAGAGGGCGCCTTACCAGGTCCTCTCTGGGTCAGTCCTTGGAGACACAGCAGCCTTTAGATCGTGAAGGAGAGCCACGGCAATCCTTCTCTTCCAGCAGGGCCTCAAGGTCAAGCGTCAGCTACTCCAGTTACTCGTCGTAGTGGACTTCAGCTTCTGAACAATTCCCAGTGGTGAGAGGTCCCCAGATATACTATTTGGTCTCTCATCCACACTGCTGGCACACACTCAGCAGCCAATCGTACAGAAGGGCATTCATGCAGTCGGTCGGCCAATCAGGCACGCAGGGCATTCAGGCCACTCTTCTCCTGCTCAGACACTCACAACAAGGAATGTGGATTGAGACAAGTACTCAGCCATCCAACTCTACATACTGCATTCAGTCCAGTTTCGGGCAGGGCTGTCTCAGTCTTTGTCTCTCATGGCAGAAACCAGACAGCCACAACACGGAGTGCGTATTGGTCACACTCCCCATTCACCCAGGTCCCACCCACAGGCGGTACCCACAACATACAGTCAGCGGGAAGGCTCCAGTAAGTCTAGCTGGGCCTTCACAACAACACCATATACGGAACTTCCACCCAACAGCCAGTCAGGGGGAAGGGACAGAGTCAGGGCTTCCCAGGACTTTGGGAAAACAAGGTATCAGGCGATAGAAAGCAAGAGGCCACCGGGGCCATCTTGTTTCCTATCAGGAATCAACTGATTCCAATGGCAGGGCTGGGGTACCCCAAAATGGCGGATACCCAGCGCACCTGTCACATTCAGCATGTAGCTGCCACCAGCCCATACCCAGCTCTGTGGGCCACCCACGGGTGCCCAAAAACATACACTAGGGGCACAGGGTTGCACCCCTACCCATGGGTGCCATAAGGGTATCCCATGGGTCTGTTCACCAAACCAAAAGAGAGAGCTGCACCGCCAGGAGTCCCGCATGGACTTCTGCGCGGAAAACACGACAGAACACACGATAAGCACAGAAAAAGGACAAGGATACGGAGGCCCTGTCCCTCCGATGCATTTCCAGCATCACAACAGGTTCCAGTGCCTGGGGCGTCGGCAGGTAGAATCGTGTCGGCGCTGGTGTTGCTTGCTTCGCGGGCGGGTCTCCACCAGGACGGGGAAGCTGCTCCTGCCGCCAAGCTCCTCCGTAGGGGTCCCAGACGTTCAGCAGCTGTGCTCCCTGCTCAGCCAGGGTGTTGTAGCCGGATACCCCGCACTGGGTTTCGTGTACTATTCCCAACCGCAGCAGAGCTCGGGCTGTGGCCTCTGCCCGGGTAGGACTGGAGTTTGTGTGGGCCAGTGACGTGGCTTCTGGGTTTGGTCTACTCCAGCAGCCGCCACGTTTACTGTTCGCTGGGGCACTATGTTGAGGGCGCTGCTCAATCCCTCTTGGGCGGTCTCCAGGCGAGGGGTAGGAGGATTGTGATCCCCGTGTCACAGTTCCTCTCGGTCATGGGGGAGGTGCTCAGAGTGCTTCAGGGGTTCACGGTCCCCCTCGGGGCATCCGGCAGTACTCGGCCCCACCCTGACCGACCAGCAGGAGAGGGTACAATGACTTGTTTGGGATCAGGCGATTCCATTAGCAGGGCCAAATATGTCAGGTTTTGGCGCCAGGGCCGCCGATCTGGGGGGGAAGGGCCTCTTCAAGCAATGTTAGCTCCTCAGCGGGGCTGGGCTGGGACTGTGTGTAGATCTAGGGTCTTGTGGGGTTCCAAAGGTCTGTGTTGGTTCCCACTTCATCACCAGTTGTTCTTCTGCTTCAGTGACCGTGAATAGGGTTGGCAACTGCCGCAGATTAAAGGATATTGAGCCGGATATTAGAGCCTCTAACTGTGCGCTATCAGGCAGCGGCCATTTCTTGAGCCGCGCAACAGCGCCCCCAAGACCATTGCAATTAAAACAGTTGTGTTTTGCCAACTTACTGAGTCGGTCTGATTATTGGTGTCAGTGTAAGATCTGCATCCCCATCCATCTCAGATACTGTTATCTTGTCTTAAAGGGACTATCGGGTCAATCTGGTTCTAAAATTCCCAAACCTTTAAAACCATTCTATTGGTAGCTCTAACTTCAGCCTATAGAGTGAGCGAGTGGCAGGCGCTTTGGTCCAAGCCACCCTTTACTGCTTTCCACAAGGGTAGGGTTGTTTTAAGGGTGAAACCTTCTTTTTTGCCCAAAATCATTTCTGATTTTCATATAGGTCTGAAAATTGTTCTACCTTCTTTCTATCCACACCTCATCCTGGCAAGGAGGAGGAACGACTACATAGGTTAGACCCTCTGAGAGCGATAAGCAGTGGTCGAAGTGTACGAAAAGTAGTAGTGGAAATATGCTCCCTACTGGCTTGCCCTGCTCCCCACAAAACCTGTCACCACGCCCCCTACCAAGCACTATACAAACCCCCAAACACATGCCTGCTGTTTAATAGAATGTTCAGTGCAGTGCACTGAAGTAAAAGTTTCAACTGCTTCCTACATTTTTATTTGAAAACGAAACCATTCAGGAACCGTTTCTTTTTAAAAAAAAATGTAAGTATAGAAACAGTAAAACCTAATAAACAGTACAGGGGCAACGCTCCAAACTGCTCCCGCCCACTTCGACCACCAGCGTTAAGCTTTTATATATCAAGAATGTCTAGAACCCATCCAAGGAGCAGGAGCCCCACCGACGAGGCCCCGACCCTGCAGGAGCAGCGGGCCTGCCTAGGAACGCATCCCAGAACAGCTGATGCATTCCGGTAAGCGCTGCACTTCACTGCGCTATTTTCTGTAACTTGCCTACTGGCCCATGCATAATTTCTACTCGCTTGATGCCAGATGCCACATAAAGAAATCAGGGCGATCCGCAGCCCTGCACCTGAAAAGCACGCTTTGTGCTCTTTATCTCCATTAAGGTACACGAGGTACCGACTCCCCTCAAGATGGCCGACGCATCCATGCCTGCAACCCTTGTTGCTCGACCAGGCTCCCATCAGTAGCCCCTGCCCCTGCTGATTGGCTGCTGAGCCTACGACCTCTCCCATTGGGCGCCGGCAGGCGAAGCCGGCCCTCTCCCACCAAGGCCCTTGGGAACAAAGCCATCGCCTGTTAGCTGCCTGTGAGCAGTCCTAGAACCCATCCAAGGAGCAGGAGCTCCACCGACGAGGCCCCGACCCTGCAAGAGCAGCAGGCCTGCCTAGGAACAAATCCCAGAACAGCTGATGCATTCCGGTAAGCACTGCACTTCACTGCGCTATTTTCTGTAACTTGCCTACCGGCCCACGCATAATTTCTACTCGCTTGATGCCAGATGCCACATAAAGAAATCAGGGCGATCCGCAGCCCTGCACCTGAAAAGCACGCTTTGTGCTCTTTATCTCCATTAAGGTACACGAGGTACCAACTCCCCTCAAGATGGCCGACGCATCCATGCCTGCAACCCTTGTTGCTCGACCAGGCTCCCATCAGTAGCCCCTGCCCCTGCTGATTGGCTGCTGAGCCTACAACCTCTCCCATTGGGCGCCGGCAGGCAAAGCTGGCCCTCTCCCACCAAGGCCCTTGGGAACAAGGCCATCATCTGTTAGCAGCCTGTTTGCTGCCGATTCTGCCGTATGCCAGACCCCCTGGTCTTCCAACATAAGTTTAACAAGGTAACCTACTGTGCACGTAGCTCTACTGCACTGTAGAGACCACAACGAATGAGGCTTTATACAAACATACCTGAACCTTGCTGCAACTGACTTCCGCCTCAAAATACCATCTTCCTGCTGTACCTGGTCAACCTAGCGCATCCTCACACTCTTAAATAATACTGTGTACATCCTGATCTCTACCACCCCTCGCCCTACTGAGCATTGACACTGTTTGCCCGCATTTGTACCTTATGCTTATTGTGTTATCCCATTCTTCTGGTGATACCCTCTGGCCTCATGTGACTGTGATGTCTCAAACCCAGGTGCTACCACAAGTACTTTAGCCCAATTGCAATGCCATATCTTAAGTAATGGTCAAACTTGTGGTCGACACTCAAAGTATCATTCATTTTGTTAGACTGCTCTTAATACCGCATTTTACAGTGCCACACTAGCAATTGCACTTAGACTGCTACCTCCTGCTAGACTCGTGGGTATACTACTTACTACAACAGTAACTCAGCCAGCCGTCGATAACTATACTTAGCCTGCCCTCAAAGGGGGCCGCCTCAGACCACCTTCAATTGTGTTGTGCCTCCTGGTAGCTTTAGACCACCTTAAATTGTTTCATGTATTATAGTCAGACTACTTCTAATAGTGCTGTGCCCCCTGGTCACCTACAGACCTCCTTAAATTGTGTTATGCCCTATGGTCGCCCCAGACCACTTTAAATTGTGTTGTGCCTCCTGGCAGCTTTAGACCACTTTTAAACTGTGTTGTGCCTTATGGTCGCTTCAGACCACTTTTAAACTGTGTTGTGCCTTATGGTCGCTTCAGACCACTTTAAACTGTGTTGTGCCTTATGGTCGCTTCAGACCACTTTAAACTGTGTTGTGCCTTATGTCTTATGTCAATACTAGATGCTATGCTGCAATATGTATGCATTTTTAGCCATGATTAGGACTTTCCAAGTCAGGAGCCCTGCTGCAGCACACCTACCCATTAGAAATAACAGGTTTGCCCAATCTAGGTGCCTCTGTGATAGTACATCTGCATCCCAGTCCCTACCGGATTTCCCAAATACAGGTGTTATCCTGCCATTCTCACAACATGCGCGATACTAAGACCTGCTTCTCACACATGCACTGGTCCCTAGCCTGAACTCTCTTAACCATCGCCATAACAATGGCCCTTACCAACTCTACACCGTGCAACCTGCAAGAGAGAAACTTGCGACTTAGAGCTAGGCTGCCACGACTCTATGACATCAAAAATAAAAGAACCAGCCCACCAGTACCCACACACACCTCTACAGCCAATAATCCTAACCTCCTAGACTTAGCGACGATAAATCGTCCTGAACCACTTAAGGACCTACAATACAAACAGAGGAGTCCCATCCACCCTAATCCCAGATCTGCCAAAGATAACACTACTACGCCGACATTATCAGGAGCCCTTATCAATGCTAGGTCCCTTATAGCACACAACACTGAAATTGCTGACATACTGGCTTTGGACAATTTAGATTTCCTTACTGTCACGGAAACCTGGCTCCATGATGCAGCCGGTCCTGCCCTCATGACTGCCATACCGGATAATTACAATATCCTAAGAGTCGACCGGCCTAATAGCAGAAGAGGCGGTCTGGCCATCATAACCAAAACGCAGCTAGCTGCCAGACTCACCCCACACCTAGCAATCACATCGTGCGAACCTCTCTCAGCTAAAATACCCATCTCAAATAACAGCATACTAACGGTACTTCTAGTGTACAGACCACCAGGCCCACTAGGCAACTTCGAGGAAGACCTATCTAGCCTCCTCACTAACAGCATCAAAGACTCCACTCAGCTCCTTCTACTAGGTGACTTTAACCTTGGCTTTAATGACGCTGAAGACAAACAAGCCCAACCTATCCAATCCATTCTAGACAATCACGGCATTACCCAAAATGTCCTAGCTCCTACACACACAAAAGGACGCACATTAGACTGGATAGCCAACCACAACTGCAACATTACCATCTCTAGTATCCTACCTCAAATATGGACGGACCATCATCTTATATGCTTCACAGCCAACATCGAGCCCCCCAAACCTAACAAGAATAAAATAGCACCCCCCCTGCCTCCAAGAAGTAAAAAAGAAATCACAGCTGAAAAACTCCTTCCACTTCTCCTACCTACTCTCACAGCTAGCTCCAATGAATCCAACCCTAGTGAGCTAGTTGAGTCATTTAACAACTCCATGACCAAAGCTCTAGACTTGATCGCCCCTATCAAACTCCATAAAAGTAAACGTGAAACTCACCTTAACTCCTGGTTCACCCCCCATCTCAAAGAAATGCGCATCCAAAAACGCAAACTCCAAGCTATTTGGAGGCAGACTCCTTCTATTGACAATAACACCACACTTGCGAACTTCGCCAAAAAATACAAAAAGGAAATAATTCAAACTAAAAAAGATTCTTTCAATGATAGAATCAGTAAAGCAAACTCAAATTCTAAAGAGCTCTTCACCATTCTCCGTGAATTGGAAAATCCCATTGCCCCTACAGACAATGTCCCCAAGGACAAATCTTGGTGCACCAGCATGCAAAATGCCCTAGCAAATAAAATCGCCACCCTTCAATCTAAAATTGCTAAGAAAAAAGCCTCCCTGACCCCTAGTGGAACTCACACCACCCCACTGAAGGAGATATCCAGCACATCCACCCAAAATAACTGCAAACCCTTCAAGTTTACCAATATTTCCATATTGGAAACTGAAAAGGTCATTCTATCCCTCAAACCATCGAACTGCCAAGGTGACAGCTGCCCTGCGCAAATCATCAAGGATGCAGCCAGAGATCTAGCACCCTTCATCTCGAAACTCATCAATGCCTCCTTTAACACGAGTACTGTACCCATTAACCTCAAAGAATCCTGGGTTCTGCCCCTACTCAAAAAAACAGACACTCGACCCAGCAATCCCCACTAACTACAGGCCTATTACTACGGTCCCATTTCTCCTTAAAATTATCGATAGAGTAGCCTACCTCCAAATCCAAAATTATTTGGAGACACACCAACTATTAGGTTCACGGCAATCGTGCTTCAGACCACTGCACGGTACTGAAACGGCCCTCATTGACCTCAAACCACAAATCGACGAGTTGAAGGATAATGGCACCACAGCTATGCTCCTCCTCCTTGACCTATCAGCGGCCTTCGACCTAGTGGATCATACAGTATTATGTAACCACCTAGCGTCCGCCGCTCATTTCTCAAGCGAAGCTATAGCATGGATACAATCCTTCCTAGCTAACCGTACGATGAGAGTATTCTCCCCTGTAGCGGCAGCGGACCCAATCCAGATCACTTGTGATGTCCCACAAGGCTCATGTGTCTCCCCCACAATGTATAACATCTTTACTAAGCCTCTCTTCGACAAACTTGACAAACTAGGAGTAACCTATACCAACTACACGGACGATACGCAGATTCTCATACCTCTATCAGGCAACTTTATCGAAGACACCGCTCTAGTAAACAAAATTTACCTCCTCATTCAGGCTTGGATGGCCTCCCATGGCCTCTGCCTAAATGACGACAAAACTGAGATATTGATCTTGGGTTCCGCTCCAATCTAAAAAAATTGAGTCCCAACTATCGCAATTTCAATATAGATGGTAACACTATCAAGGTGGCTACTGAGGTAAAAACCCTAGGCTTTTACCTTGATTCCACTTTATCTCTTAAAAAACAAGTTAACACCCTGGCATCATCTACAGCGTACACCTGTAAATAAATCAGGACTTGTAGACCTTACCTTTCTAAAACGAACTGCATCATGCTAGCTAACGCATTAGTAATGTCCAAATTGGACTATTGCAATGCCCTCTATGCAGGTGCCAACAAATCCATTATAAAGAAACTGCAAATCCTCCAAAATAACTCTCTTAGAGCAGCCCTTGACATACCACGCAGGGCACATATTTCTAACATTAGGAAAGACCACCACTGGCTTAAAATCAGCGATAGAGTCCTGCTGAAGACATTATCGCTCACCCACAAAGGGCTCAACAACACAGCACCCCCTTACATCTCGGCCAGACTGACCAGAAAATCATCCAGTCACCACACTAGGGCTTCCAACCTCGACCTGCTCGAAACTCCTAGATTCAGACGTTCTAAAGCGGGCGGAGCAAGCTTCCCTGTCAGAGCTGCCCAGGCCTGGAATGCATTGCCCATTGCACTGAAAGCTAACATACCCTATTCTAACTTCAGATGCAAGGTAAAAAACTGGCTCTGGTCCAACGACAACTAATTCTCATGGCTTCCAACGCCCACGATACCCTTGAAACCTAATCTAAGATGATTCTGCTCTCACACCTTTACCTTGTAGTACTTTCTCTCAATACTGTAGCATGTTAGCCTTTCATTCCAACTGCTTGCTTTGACATGTATGTACCGCATTGCTATGTTTTTTATATACCCTGTATGCAACCTAAGCTTAAATAACCTTGTACCTGCTGCACCCGGCTACCCCTGGGTTTTGTGCGCATTATCAAATAATAAACATAAACATAAGCTTCCTATTGATGACCAACTTTTCATTGGATGTACAGGACATAAGCTTGGTCAGGCTGTTACCAAACAGACCTTATCCAGATGGATAATTCTGGCTATCTCAGAATGTTACAGGCTGGCAGGGAAAGACCTACCTGAAGGTTTCTTTTTTTTAAAACCTTTATTTTTTTTTTACAACATAACAACTCAATTAAACTCAATGCACAGGTTACATCCCCCCACCCTCATGGCTCCCTCGATCCCCCGGCACTTCCTCCCATTCGCGTAGTTGTCTTTTCCATCCGGGAGCATTTCAGTTCTTTTTCCTCCTGCCGTAAATGTGAAGATTTGGAATCTTTAAGGTGTGGGATTTGGGGCCAGGCTGCCTGATGAGCTTGAGTCAGCAGTTGATATCAGATATGCAATATATGGGGCCCTGATGTCTGGTGGTCTCGTGTGGAGTGGCAGGGTCTTTATAAAGTTTGTCTCCATGTCCTGACTGTAGGTCACGTCTTTGAGCCAGTCTTGAAGGTTCAGAGGTGGCCCTCTACCCCAGTGCATTGCAATTCTTCTTCTTGCTAGGACTAGTAGTAGACCTGTCAGTTTACGGACGAGGGGCGGGAGGTGTTTAGTTAGACCCAAGAATGCTAGAACCGGGTCCACCTCCAGTCGGGTTCCAGTGATTGCAGGGATTTTCTCCAGCACAAGTTCCCAGAAACGCGCTATGCTGGGGTACGTCCATGCCAGATGGAGGAAGTCAGCTTCTGGGGCTTTACATCTGTCGCATATTGCTGGGGTCGCTGACCGTTGTCTGTGACGTTTCGCTGGTGTACAGTATATTTGGTGGATAAAATTGAAATGAATTTGTTTATACCGTGTATTCAATGAGACTTTTTGTGTTTGTTTTACGACCAGTCCACATCTGTTATTGTGGTTTGTAGGGTTCTTTCCCACCTCTTTTTTTGGTGCTTGGGGGGGTAGGCGCCGTATCGTTCAGTAGTGACTTGTAGATTTCCGAGACCAGCCTTCCATTACCTTGTGATTGGATTACTCTGTGGAGAAGTTGCCATGTCGGGGTTGTTGAGGGAACGTGGGCAGAGTGTTTTGTAGTGTGTGGCGGAGTCTGAAGTATGTAAGTCCAGGGCGTTGCTGCCTCCCCTCTCTCTGACTTGTTGTGGGGTAATAAAGGTACCTTCGACAAAGAGATCTTCAAGTATTCTTATTTGCAGTTTGTCTGTCCAGTTCAGGTATGTTCTCTCTGTAGTTCGGGTAGCCCTGCTATGAATCTCGCTGGAATTAATGGAGAGAACCTCGTTTGGACGTTGCACTTTATTGCGATCGTTTTCCAGATAGAGTGCGTGACCTGGACTATGTTAAGTGTATTGTGGGGTACCTGGAAATTACCCATAATTAATGTTCTGACGAGAAAGGGCGTCGCCAGTGCCCGTTCGATTTGGACGTGAGGTCTAACAAAGTCTGTAGCGTACCAGTGCCCCAGAAATTGGGCTTGGGCGGCCCAGTAGTATCGTTCTGGATCGGGTAATGCCAGGCCGCCTCTTCTCACAGGTTGTATGAGTGTGGAGTATGCCACTCTTGCCACCTTGCCCGCCCACACCAAGTCAAGTATTACACTCCGGATTCGTTTTAGGAATTGCTGTGATAATAGAATAGGGATATTTATGAAGAGGTACAGAAGCTTGGGGAGGATCACCATTTTCACTAGTGAAACACCGCCCCACAGGGTGAGTGGGAGATGCTTCCATCTATTCACCTTACTGTGCAGTGCTTCCATCATTATTCCGAAGTTGTCCTGCATGACATCCACATGGGAACTGGACAGTGAGATACCGAGGTATTTGTCTTTCGATAATTGCCAGTTGAATCCGAAGTCGTCGACAAATGTCATTGTGGCCTCAGTTAGGGGGAATATGATAGACTTGGAGTGGTTGATCTTCAGCCCTGAGAAACTGCCATACGTGATTATCGTATGCATTATCGGACTTAGGTTATCTACCGGATTGCGTACGAAGAGAGCAATATTATCCGCGTAGAGAGAGACTGCAAATTTATGGGGGCCGATTGGTAAGCCTCTTTGTAGGTGAAGGGCTCGGAGGTCTGACGCCAGGGGTTCCATTACTAGCGCAAAAAGAACTGCTGACAATGGCCAGCATTGTCTAGTTCCTCTTTGCAGTTGTATTGCTAGTGATTTGGTGGTTCCCATTGTGATGATGTAAGACGGGTCTTTGTACAGCAATGCTACAAGTTTGAGGAAGTAGGCGCCTAATCCCATGCAACGCATTACCTCAAATAGGAATGGCCATTCGATCGAATCAAATGCTTTTTCCGCATCTAACAATGCGACTATTGCCTGTGTCTCAGGGTCAAGTGCTGCTATCGCTCCAAAAATCCTCCTAATCCCAAAGGAGGTGTTGCGTATGAATCCCACTTGATCAGCTATAACTAGGCCCGGCATGAGTGGGAGGAGTCTGGCGGTTAGAATTTTGGCAAGTATTTTATTGTCTAGGTTTATCAACGAAATCTGCCTGTATGAGCTGCAATCTTCATGTGGTTTTCCTGTTTTGTGGAGTAGGATCGTAGTTGCTTGTCGTAGGGTCTGGGGTAGCGTTCCGGATTCTGTCGCTTCCTCATAGACTTGTAGGAGCACTGGGGCCAGGAGGTGGGCGTGTGCCTTATAAAATTCACCAGTTAGGCCATCTGGTTCGGGGGGCCTTCGTGTTGGGGAGATTTTTTATGGTTGTAAGGATTTCCTCCAGGCAGATAGGGACGTTCAGTGGTTCTCTCAGCGCTTTGTCTGTCCAGTATAGTTCAATATTGTTTAAGTATTGGGTACGATCCGCCTGGTTTGCGGTGTATTTGGTACGGTATAACTCTTGGTAGTATGTGCGGAATGTTTTGACAATTTCTTCTTCTGTGTGGACTAGTTCTCCTCGTTGGTTTCTTATCCTTTCCACTAGGGTGGGTTTCCGCTCAGCTGCAATTAAGCATGCCAGTAGGTTTCTGGCCTTCGCCGTATTGCCGGATTTTGTAACCTCGGAAGAGGAACTTTATTTCTCTTTCCGCTGTTGACGTGAACTTGTCAAGTTCCTCTTTTAGAGTGGCCAGGGACCCATTGTCTTTTGATTGGGTGTATTTTAGTTCCAATTCTTTCAATTTGGCTTCGCTGGAGACTAGTTCCCTGCGGATAGGTTTCAATATGCCTTGTTCTTTCCCTAGACATACCCCTCTGACATAGCATTTCATGGTCTCCCAAAGAATACCAGGAGACGTAACTGATGCCTGGTTGATTTCCAGGAAAGTGGTCAACTTGACACGCAATTCATCTGCGAAGACTTGGTCTTGTAGGGATCCTGGCTTAAATCTCCATTACGGTCTGCTTTTCCTGCAAGCAACCGGGTTGTATGTAAGCGTCACGGGGGAGTGATCTGATAGGGTTCCCGGGAGAATCTGGCAAGGGAATTGGAAATGTGTCTGAAACTAGAAAGTGATCCAAGCGAGAATCTGTATTGTGTACCCATGAGTGAAAAGTGAATTCTCTGATGTCCCAGTGTGTGTGCCGTCAGATATTGATCAAATTGTAAGCGGCACAGATTTCTTGAATTTGCTGACTGGCTTTGGAAGGTGGAGCCCTAGCACCCTGTGATTTACCTTTGTGTGGGTCTGGTGGTGTGTTAAGGTCGCCTCCCCAGATGATTGTGGCCGACCCCACGGACTTGAGGTGAGTCATCACCCAGTCAAAGTTGTTAGTGCCATCAGTGTTGGGCCCATAGGAATTGACTAGGGCGACCTCCCTCCCCTCTAGTATTCCACATAAGAGAAGTGCTCTACCTTCTGAGTCTTTTTCTGCTGAGATGAGTTTGAACTTTATTCTTTTACTTATTAGGGTAGCGACTACCCTCGCAAATGAGGAATATGATGAAAAGTACCTATGGCAGCCCCAGTCTCGGGCCCAGAGCTGGGAAGGAGATATGTTTCTTGGATCATGGCTACATCGATCTGGTAGAACATATAAACAGGTAATTGTACCCTTACTAACAGTATTTCAAACAAACTAAAATAATGAGCGGGACAGATGCAGGGTTTTAGGTCTGTCCACAGGTTCAAAGTATGGTCTCCTAAATTAGAGATCTAAGAAAGAAATTAATCTAGAGGTAATAACCACTCACCGTATCTGTATATTAAATGTCAAAAAACAAAAATGTATTTTCTTGAACATGTGATATTGACTAATATATGGTGAACAAAATCGATCTGGTGTCTTTGGAGGTACTGTATTATTTTCCGTGTTTTTGCAGGTTGGTTTCCCCCTTTAATATTCCACATGGCTAGATTAACCATAGTTCTGTGGTTGTTTCATCTTTCTGGATTTGTTTCTGATTTTGGGTAATGGTGGGTGCTTTAGTTTTGCTGTCTTTTTGTTTGGTGGTGCTTGATAGACGGTTTCAATAGCAGACTTCGGAGTGGCCGGAGTCATACCACCGGAGGTGGCGGCCGGGGGTATTCGGGTTTGGTTCCTGTGCCTTTCCATAACTCTAGAGAATTCCCTTCCCGCACACGGGCAACCCCCAACTTGCCCGCAGATATCCCTCCCCTGCGTGGGCAACTCCCAACTGGCCCATGATGAACCCTCCCTTAAGAACAAATAGGTAAACATTCCTGTGCTTGGGGCGCCAGCAGCCTTCCAATGGGGAAGGGCTCCTTTAATTCGCAGGATATTGTATCTGTGGTGTTCATCTTGTGGCAGTGGGTGTGACCAGATTCAGACTTCCTACTCTGCTCAGGAGTTGGTCTATGGTGGGTCTCTCCTCATCCGATCTCTGCGTTGTGGTCTCGGATTATTGGAAGCAGGTTTACAGCTGGCTCGGTCTAGATAGTCCTTGGCTTCCTCGGGAGTGGTGAAAAATTGAACTCTGCCGTCATGCTGGATGCGTAGTTTCGTGGGAAAAGTTTAACGGCTCATATGACCGCCTTTGAGCCTGGACGGCCAGGGAGAAATCTGGATAGAATTGGATGTTGTCTCCCTCGAATTGGAGGTCCCTTTTTTCCCTGGCTGCCCTGAGTATTGAGTCACGGTCTTTGTAATTTAGAAGTTTCACTATGATTGGGCGTGGGTTTGCTCCTGGGATTGTTCTTGCGTTGGGGACACTATGTGCTCTTTCAACCACGAACAAGTGGGAGAGGGTCCCAGTCCCAAATAAATCTCTGCAGATCTTTTCGACATGTTCTTCCATTTTTATCCCGAGTTGGTGTTCGCTGACCCCGATGATCCTAATATTGATTCTTCGCGAGCGTCCTTCTAAATCTTCATTTTTCACACTCACGACTTTCATTTGAGTTTCGAGCGATGAGACTCTCGAGGTCAGAGAAGTTGCACCATCCTCTAGATCAGACACCCGCTGCTCGACTGCATCCAGCCGGTCTTCATGTTTGTCTAGGCGATGTTGGAGTCTTGTCAACTTTGGAGAATAGTGCGTCCAGTTTGCTTCCCAGGCCGCCTATTCCAGATTTCAGGTCTAGTAAGATTTCCCTGATATCAATGCTCTGGGGTTGTTCCTCCTCTTGGGTGTCGTCTTGTGTAGGTGACCCTGGCCTGCTGCTGGGTTTGGTTGACTTGGCGGAGGAGCTAGATTCAAAGTTTAGTTTTCTCTGGGATTTGTCTGTTTTTCCATGGTCGACTTCGAGATGTTCCCAGTTGGGTCCTGGTTGCTGGGTTTTTGAGATGAGAGTGATGAGAGCGATGGGAGCGTGGCAATGTGGGCGCATCTGGCGTTCTGTGCCCGTGAGGAGAGCGACTCAGGGGACCTGGCGGGGGGGGCACCGCTAGTTTTTTGTTAGTCAATGCTTGAGTGAAGCAGGAGGTTTGGGCAGCGCCCACACTTAGTTCAGTGCGGAGATGGACTTATGGGTCAGTTGGCATGTGGACAATATAATTCTAGGGTTCCACTGACAAAGGGTACTGCGGGGGGGTCGCTGCCCTCTCAGTTGGTGTTGACAGCGAACAATGTGTAAAATATGCGTGGATTGATTCCCCTGAGGTGCAGATTCAGCTGAGGGGTAGCCTCCCGGGCTGGTACAGGCCTGCTGTGATCGTGTCCATTCATGAAGGTAATTGCCAGGGAGATACTCTTTGTCTGCTCACTGTGGTTGCTGCTGCGATTTGGGTCAGGGGGCAGCTGCTGTGTCACCGCGGGGAATCCTGTCTGGTGTTGTACAGCGCTGCACCCCTGTTTCCCCAGCCCCCTGCACCCCTCCGCAATCCCGGGGGACAGAGGGAAGGCACGCAGCGTATGGTCTTTGTGGCTTTGTGGTGGAGGGCTCGGTGCGGCACCCGACCACTTGTAGTTCGGTGCACCGCGCCTTGTGTGCGTCTCCTCTGCGCCCCAGGAAGGGTCTACCTTTTGCAGCATTTGCTGGGGGGAGGACGGCGGTGTCCGCCAAGGCGTAATATGGTCCCAGCCCCACAGGGATTATCACGCGGGCCGGCCGGGGTGCGCAAACAGCCAGCATATGTCCAGTGCACACCGGCCGAGGGAGTGGGCGTGCTCCACCGCCCACGCGCCTGGGCTGCCTCGCTCCTACACCTCCGCCCCGGAGGGCCCATCTGTAGTCAGCATCGCTGCCCCGACGTCCCATGTCTGGTCAGCCGTTGATGTATGTAGCAGCATCTGGAGCGTTCGCGCCCTCCTCCTCTCGGGTGCCCAAGCCGACCTCCTCTCCTTGAGTCGACACAGGCCAGGCGTTGCAGTGGGTTCTTCCTCAGTGGCAAGCAGGCCTCCCGCAGCCTGGCAGCTCACTCCTCGCGGGTCCCTGCTCCTGCAGTCACCCGCAGCGATGCCAGCGAGGACCTCCCTCGCAGGGGTTCCCGTGACACGCGGGCAGGCAGACCCTAGTCAGCGGCCCTCCCGGGATAGCTAGTTCGGTGGAGATCGCACCAACAGCAGCAATACTGGGTTCGGTCTGATTGGCAGCATGTCTCGCAGTTTCTCACTAATAGGAATAGTTTTTATGTCCACCACAGACATGCAGATTACTCAGGATTCATAAGGAGCTGCACGGAGCTCTCATAGGGAGCCGCCATCTTGGTCAGTCCTTTAGCGCCCTCCAACCTACCTGAAGGATTAAGGGCCCATTCCGCCAGGGGCATGGCTACCTCAACAGCACTGCAACGAGGTGTACCAATTAAAAACATTTGTGAAGCGGCAACATGGTCTTCCATCCGCACATTCACAAAGCATTATTGCCTGGAATCTTCCCTTGGTCAGGATGGTACTTTTGGCAACGCAGTCCTGCACTCCATCCATGAAAATATATGAATTCAAATTCTACTTCCTCCTCCAAACCAAATACAGCTGTGGGAGTCTGTCAAAGGTGAGGAATATGTGGGAGGACACAATCCATTCGAAGAAAAAGTTACTTACCTCTGGTAATGTTCTCTTCTGTCTCCCACGTATTCCTCATCGCCCTCCCATCCTACCCCTCAGTAGAAATTCTCATGCTATTACAGCTTCCGTTCCAGCAAAGCTGAGTACGGTCACTCCTGTGTTTTGCGGGTATATCTGCTGTTAAAAGGGGAAAAACAGAATTTAGGCCAACTGGCACTGTGCATGCTATATATGCCTTCGATGATGATATCCTCAACAGAGGCCTTCGCAGGACATCGACTCAACGCCATCAACGCACAGCACCCTCTGCCGAAAAATTATTTCCGAAGCAGCTGAAGCTGGACAACAAGTGTCAAAGATGAGGAATATGTGGGAGGAACATCCAGTCGAAAGAATTTTACCAGGGGTAAGTAACTTGTTCTTCCCTGCTGCGGCATCCCGGAGTGGCCGCCATGGAAAGGCAGAAGGGACTACATGTAGTCCCTTCGCCCCTTTCATGGCGGGCATTTTTTTGGTTAACTTTTTTTTTCCATTGGTTTTAATGGCCGCCTTTGAAAGGGAGAAGCGACCCATCTCCCTGGTGTCCATTTTCTTTTTGCTCTTGGTTCTTGATTCGAGAAACGGTTGCAGCGCTGTTTCTCAACTTGAGAAAAATTGCTGTTAGTACCCTGGTACAACGTGCTGGGGTACTAATGGCAGTATGGCCCTCAGAGGGGTGGCATTAGTGGTTGGGTAATGCCCCTGGGGCTCCGATAAATCACTTTCTTCGCTCGGGCTTCTAACTATGGCCCCGAGGGCATTACCCATCCGGCAATGCCCTCCATCCGACGGTCATATTGCCTTAGTAATGCGCAACACAGTCAACTCACTGTATTGAAACAGCATACACATTTAATTAAACACTTGTGTACGAGCACGATAGAAATAAAATATCAATCAATCAATCAATAAAGGTACATCTGTGTGAAAACACACATTCTGGGGTATGACGTCTTTTCATCGTGGTATGTTTTTTCGCTGGGTTTTTTACTGCAATTTTTTACCGAAAAAACTCATCGGTGTGGGGTTAGAAAAATATATATATTGGGTGTGGGTGTTCAGGGATATATAAAAAAATAAAGGGGATGGGGAATCGGGGGGAAACCTCCCATAACCCCCCCCCCCAAAAATTTGCTGAGTTTTTTCATTAAAAAATCCCACAGTAAAAAGCCAGTGAAAAAACATACCCCGATGAAATTACATGGAACCCATTCTGGACAGCTAACAGCGCACCAAGTTCACAAGAATGCAAGGTGGGCGCTATACAAATATCTATAACGCAATATAACACAGTGCACGAAAACATAGAAATCTTTAGCTGACCGGTGATTGGGGAGTAGTCCTCAGATTTGAAAAGGGTTGTCTGTAAGTAATTCTAACTATACAAATGGATAATATGTATTTTCCCGTTCTCGCCCTGAGCAGTCGAAGCATCTCTTTAGTTTCCTAACGAATCAGCCACCGACCTTTCAATATGTTTGATTTTGTGATTTAGATCAAAGGTTTTCTACGAAGGGCCACTTTTTTTTTAAGTATAAAACGAAAGGAAGCGAGTATTACTTACAGCTGTAATCACAGTGAGTTTGGTTTTCATTTTTTTTGTAGTTCCCAGAAACCAGAGTTACAGTTTCTGCTTCCCTTTGCAGAAATGTGCTATGCTGAAGGATCAGTTTACTGTTTGTTCTGCTGAAAGAGAACGCACTTTAGGTAGTGGATTAGAGTGATGTTGCTGTGTTTTCTTGCCCCATGCAGTGTCCTTTCCTGCGAGTTGCTTTATTTTTCTTGGAGAAGCCGAGTCAATGAATGGAAACTTGCAGCGTGTTATTCTGTCTAGAATCCCAGACAAGAAATGCTGCAGATTTTCCTTCATGCCAGCTCACTTACGGTACTGCATTCAAAATACACATCTTGAAAACAAACCCCACTGAAGTAGCAATTGGATAATAAAATGTCCAGCCTAAATGGCAGGGCAGGGCCGAGTGAGCAGGAACCGCATCTTCGCCCAAAGTGGGATTCCTGTAATTATTGCTTACCAATGCCCTGTAGACCTTAATTAACTATTAAGAGGGGATCCAAGTTGAGGCCTGGAGCTTTTGGCTCTGGCTTTTTGGAAAATGCTGAGACCCAAGTGTTACCCAGCTCTCAGAGATAATTTAAAGGCAACCCCAGACAATGAGGACAATGAACTAAGTAAATGCCCTATCAAGTTCACCAAAGAGTGCTCAATTAACCTGACACTCATAGCCAGATGTATAAAGGCACTTTATATAGCCCACAGTTTTGTTTGCTTATTTGTACTTGGAACTACAGGGTAGGGTGTTACATCAAGGTCAAGTTCTGCATGATTCTTTGCATCCTGTCTGATTTTTATTTGATTGGATTTTAACATTTACATCGAGAAGGATGACGTGAGAATATAGAAAACTACAACACCTCTATTTTCAGCAAAAAGTGCTGCTTACAAGCGTATATATAGTCTAAACCTTTCCTCAATTAAGAAGATGGATCTTGATTGCCTTTCGGTTATGTATATTTACGACAGCTAAGGAGGACGACGACAGACCATATACACTAAGATCAATAAGATGGTCAAGTGATCTTGGAGGGGTCGAACGGAAGGCTGAGGGACCACTGCAAGGATCCTCCCCTAGCTTTAAAAAAGAAAAGTAAACAGAGAAGGGATTAGCCCATCATCTGAAACATGGTAATTTGCTCTCTCTGCCACCATTACACTCTCCTGGACCTCCCTTGTGATGGCGAAGGGAAAGCCTGGTAACCTACTGAATGTTTGACGGTGAGAAGTTAGTCCATTGGTCAGAGCACCAGTTCCCTCTCCATAAGGGAAAAAAGAAAAAAGCAAATCAACCAGTACGAATGGGGCTAACCAGGACGGAACAAGGGCTCAGGCTATTGGAGCAGGAAGGACATAATTAATAGCAGTCACTCCAAAGCAAACCAATCCAAATGGAAAATCCAGGAGCAGAATCCTCTAAAGTCCAGGGATGTAGAAACAACAATCCGGTACACCAAATCCAAAAGGAGAACCAAAAGGCTCAATGCCTTTACCCCACCCATTAGTTTCCCCAACCACGCAAATGTGAGGAGGAAAAAGCCTCTGAAAAAGGTACCAGTCTTAGATATTATGCAGATTTCTCGAGAGGAAAATTTGGCAGGGTCTCCCCTTGCTTGTAACCTGAAATGTATGTTGCTTAACACTAGATCACTAATAAAAAATGCTATAGAGGTAGCTACCCACATTGCGGAGCGCAATCTTGACATTTGCACCCTCACTGAGACATGGGGGCACGATGCAGCAGGCCCCTCACTATCATTGGCTGTACCAGAAGGCTATTTCATGGTTAGACAGGATAAAGCAGACAATAGAGGGTGAAGAGTGGCCCTGATCATTAAGTCCAATCTTAAAGTCTGGGAAAGTAAGACAGAGGATTTTCCTGGAGTGAAATCTTTGCTGGTGAAAGTGGGTATAAGTGCAGAAACTATACTTAACATCCTTCTTTTGTATAGGGCTCTGTCTCCAGTATCTATTTTTTCGATCACAGCTTTGTAATGATCTTTTAACCCTCCTTAAGCCTAAAACAAAATTTGTCTTTCTCTGAGATGGTTAGGCATCGACTTGGACAACACGGCAGGGTCCCTAGACATTGCATTGAATGCTTTGGGTTTCTCACAGTTCAAAAAAGAACCAACACATACAAAAGGACATACCCTTGATTGGGGGTCACGACACACAATTTAACTGTATCCAATATGGTAGTCAGCCCTTGTCCATTGTCGGACCATTTTTGTGTGTATTTCTAGAGTTGTATAAATCTTTTTTCAAAAAGGTGGGTTGAGCCCAAAGTTCTTGTCCCGGTAAGATGTTCTAACAAACTGACTCCAGAGAACCTTAGCTCCTGGGCCTAGACATTTAAAATATAGGAGGGTTGGACAAGATGGCAGAAAAGTTTATGGCTAGCTCCCCTCAAGATGGTATTCCAAAGGAAACACGCAAGCAACACCTGGTTTAACGATACCTTAGGTGATCTCAAGGCAAAAAAAATCTAACTTTTTAATGCTTGGCACAGAGCAGAGATAGTGGCAGCTTAAATGATTACAAAGAAGCAGCCAAGATGTACAACTAGCCACCATTCAAGGCAAAAAAGACTCTCTAAACCTTAAAATTGCTAGTGCAGCTTCTAACAGTAAAGAGCGCTTTAAAACATTGAAAGAGCAAGAACATCCTAATGGCGCGATCCAAGACTCTATCCTTAAGGATGTAATGTGCTGTACAAGCATTCAGGATGCTATGGGCAGTAAATTAGATAAGATGAAAAGGTCCATTGAAGAGAAAAAACTCCTCATGAATATAAGGATTCCTGATGCCTTTCCCTCTTTTACAAGTTGTAAGGGGGATCCAGGCTCTGCTGTGATTAAGAAGGTATACTCTCCTGTACTTATATCGGCAATCACAAAATGTGTGAATTCCTCCTTTGAGCAGAATTGGGTAGCCAATAATATCAAAAATGTTTGGCTCACTCCTTTACTGACAAAGCCAAATCTTTGCCCTGTGACTCCCGCTAACTATAGACCGATTAACAACACTCTGTGTTTGTTAGATACTGGATATAGTGGCTTACATTCAAATATCACACCACCTCAACAACGCCCAGATTCTCCATAAATTCCAGTCAGGTTTTCGGCAGGTTCATGGGATGGAGACTGCTTTGGTATCTTTAAAATCGTAGTTGCTCCAATCAATGGATGAAGGCCAAGTAGCCCTATTGATGATTTTAG
Organism: Ambystoma mexicanum; assembly: GCF_040938575.1. Classification (NCBI taxonomy): domain Eukaryota; kingdom Metazoa; phylum Chordata; class Amphibia; order Caudata; family Ambystomatidae; genus Ambystoma; species Ambystoma mexicanum. Next base: position 1,100,764,345 of record NC_090937.1, read on the forward strand.
ACCTCTCTGCGGCATTTGACCTGGTGGATCTTGTCCACCAGGTTACAACACTATGTCCATTTTTCAGCACAAGCCACACAATGGGTTGATTCCTTTTTGAGTGGAAGACAGATGAGGGTAGCAAGTGAGACCGCAGACGCTAAACCTATTGCCTTGCTTTTCAGTGTCCCTCAAGGAGCATGTGTTTGCTTGTTTTTACAATGTTTTCATGATACCGTTCTTTCATATATTGGAACAAGAAGGGATCTTCTTTGTTAATTATGCGGATGACACTCAATGTGTCATCCCCCTCACGGGTCTATATAACGAAGATTATCTAAACATCAATAGGGTATACCAAGCCATTCAAAGATGCATGGTTCTGAATGGAATGGCCCTGAACTGTGCAAAAACAGAGCTCATGCTGGTCGGTACCACCACGAGATTGGCCAAACCTGATCTATCGTATAAATAGTTTAGTGTAGATAACTGTTTAATAGAGGTCAAGTCAAAAGTTAAGACCCTAGGTATCTATCTGGACAAAAACCTGACCATGAAGGCTCAGGTAAATAGCTTGGTCTCTTCCTAGTCATGAATGTGGAGGGCGGATGACTACGGAGGGCGGATGACTACGGAGGGCGGATGACTGCGGAGGGCGGATGACTGCGGAGGGCGGATGACTGTGGAGGGCGGTGAGCGTACAAAGCGAACGAATATGAAGAGCCAATAAATGTGGTGGACAAACAAATGTGGAGAACACATGAATGTAGAATGCGGCTGAATGAATATGGAGAACACATGAATGTAGAAAACGGTTGAGTGTAATGAATTTAGAAGTATTCCCAATAGCCTCGCTGAAAAATTGATTTTATAGTGCGCCCAGTAGCCTCACTGTAGAAAATTGAATTTAGATACGAGTCCAATATCTTCTGTGAAAGCTGCATTTAGAAGTGCTGATGAAATGAATTTAGAAGTGTTCCCAATAGACTCTGTATGGAAAATTGTACTTAGAAGTTCGCCCAGTTCCCTCTCTGGGAAAGTTGCATTTAGAAATTTGCACACTGAAAGAGCATATGACCCATCACACCACACCCCACGCTTACTCTCTCCTTACATCACCACTCAACTAGAACACAGAGATACTATGACACCATTCGGTATAACTGTTCTCATACGAACATCCACCGCTTACTCCACATCATTCTATGTAAACACTGCTGGTCCCACACCCCCAGCCAGGCGTTTTCCTCAGGCCTAACGCAGCCACATCCGTTCCGGATAAATCCTGCCAGAACGAACACATTCTCCTGATCTCTCAACCACCACACCTACCGATAAGAAGCAGCTATTACACGTGTACCGCACAAGCTGCACACATATCCGGTGCTCACACGCACCTTTTGACTCTCCCTACTCTCTCTACTGATCTGAACTTCGGTTCCCAAGGGCGTTCAACCTACCAGCGCCTTCAGACCATACCAATGGTATATAAGGCGCTATATAAGTGCAAAATAACAATAACAATAACAATAACAATATTTCATTAAGTTGCTAAGACATCTCCGCCCATTTATATCGGAAAAGAATGAAGAGACCTTAGCTAGAACTATTATTGGCTCCAAATTGGATTACGATTGCTGCCTCCTTGTAGGTATTGCACAAACGGACCTTCACCGGCTCCAGATTATTCAGAATGGAGTGGTCGGAGCAGTGAAAGGAATTGGACGCAGGGACCAGATCTCAGATGCAAGATGGAGCCTACATTGGCTGCCAATACATATAAGAGTGCGCTTTAGGTTGATTCTTATCACCTATAAATGCCTCAAAGGGCAAATGCCATTTTACTTAATTGAGGTAATTAAAAGGAAACACCACACCAGATCTCTATGATCTAACAACACAAATGTGCTAATTACTCCTCGATACAGCTAGCTAAAACTCGCAATGGTGCGTTCCATATAGCTCCTCCGGCAGCATGGAACACCCTGTCGTCTGATATCAGAACTATGATTCTATAGAAACCTTCAAGAAAACACTGAAGACCCTACTATTTTATTAGTTTCCCTGGCACTTCTATGTCATATCGGTGGTTATTTGTGTTAGCCATCAGGTTTTCTAGGTTCATGTTCGTCAGTTATGTTTGTTTTCTGTTTGTGCCCTTAAGCCTTAGGGTACCGGGTGCGCATTACAAATTTATAAACCTAAACATAAGCATAAACATAAAACGTAATCCAGAAGGATGTCCAAAGTCGAAAGCCAAGTATTCCAAACCTAGGCAGCAGGAAGCGACAAACTAGATAGGAGAACTCGAAGCGATGCGGAAGAAATAGCGACCAAATCACTGGAAAATCCCAAACAAGAATGTGACTTGCAGACAAAAGCCAAACCGTTGTGAAGCGCTTCCCAGAGGGACAGTAGAAGCTTCAACGTAGGCCTGGCATCATATGCCGGCCGCATTGATCATGTGAGTGGGCCATGTGTGTCACAGTAGGATGATGCAACAAACAATGTGCAGGGCATCTTGTATCTCCTAAAGGCCAAGGACGCCAGTAGACCTGTGGGATTGTGCTCCACTGCATGACGCTTTCGTAAATGTGACAGATGAGAGAGGAGGGGAAAATCCAAGGGAAACATTTTGAAAGCTGCAGAGCCTACATCAAGGCATTGCTATTCCCTGGTATGGGTAGGTGAATGGCGGTGGTTTAAGATATCCTGTACTGTGAAATAGCTGCACAGCTGAGTTATGGACAATCCGCAGCCACTGAATTTGCTAAGGGAGAAGGTCAGCATAGTTGGACTGCCCACTGAAATTCCCTATGGATGAAAGGAAGGGTCTGATTCAACTGATGTAGTTTCAATAAAGAGGATTTCAAAGTTGCCCCAATTTGTGCATTTAGGCTAAGGATAGCTTCCCAAAGTCCCCTTGTTTTTGGAGGGCGGGGGGTTTAACCTTTTTTAGAGTATTTTACCTGGTGACCCAACAGGACTGGTGGGGGAAGAGAAGAGGCTGTGTTGCTCAACAGATAATGCAGTCTCAACAGGAGCACCACTATTTTAGTCTTCCATGAGTCCATTGACATACATAAGAGTCTGTTTATCATCAGCACATGGGTGCTATTTGAACCCCAATGGGTCAAGTAATTTCAGGAGCAGAGGCAAATAAAAGAAGACACAGTGGGGAACCCTTCAGAACCTCACTGTCAACCATCAATAAAGACAACTGATTATGACTTAATTTAGATCCTCTGTTCATGTTCTTCATAAACATATCAGAACAGGATCAAGGGGGTCCTTTGTACAAAGGCTAACTAGAATAACCATTTAAGTAAGAAATCATGGTTCATGGTAATCAACTGTGGTAGCCAAGTCAAAAAGTATGAATAGAGAAAGGACCCTTTGCTCTGCCTGTGTGAGGATATCATCCCAAACTATGAAAAGGGCAGCTTCTGTGCCATGCTTTGGGTGAAACCCAGATTGTGTTTAATGGCCAATAAAGTTGCAATTTCCTTAGAGGTCATTGAAAAAATGCTGTCCATTGCCATACGGCAATACTTCAGCAATACTTCACATATTCCCTGCTGGCGAAACAACTCGCGTATGAGGAATTTTGCTGCTGATTTGGCATTGGGGTGAGCACAAGGACCTGCCTCAAGCCAGCGGGAGAAGGGCACACCAGAACAATCATATAGCGATAATTTCATTTATTCATCATATCAATATAATCAATATGAAGATGGCGAAATGGCCCAGAAGGATGAAGCAGCATAGCTTTCACTGTTTTTTGTGTGTGCTCCACAGTATATTGCTGACACACTGCAAGTTGGAGACACATTCTGACACACACTCCTGTAAATTGGGAATGCACGAGTTCACCTGTAAATCTGCCGTTACATACTCCTTGCATGTGTGTGTGGGATAATGTAATTGCTTAAGGTATTTATAAGCAGTTCTAATGGCGTAACAGGCTTTTCTGTAATGTTCGGTCTCCAAATTAAACCTGTGAGTGATAAAGAACACCCCCTTTTTGTCCATAATTCTTGCTCTTGTTGATGTGCACGTCCCTGTAGTTGTATTATTTGTGTCGGGGTAAAGCATTGTGGGGGTTCAGTTATTTGCATTTGTTCTGTTATATTACTAGATATTGCTACTATCTCTAATAGGTTTGGTGAATATGCTGCTTCTTTGGCTGCGGTGTCTGCTACATTACTACCATGTGCTATCATGTCTGTTGCATTGGTATGGGCAGTGCATTTTACCACCGCCACTACTGAAGGGATCGATAATGCTTCAATTCATTTAAATAATGTATGGGAATGCTGTGCTGGTAAATCGTTGGACCTTTTAAAACTCCTCCTTCTCCATCGAGATATTCCTAAATGTACTGTGGAGGTATTGTATGCAGAGTCAGAATAAATAGTTGCAGGGTGTTCTTTATACAGCTCTAATGCTGAGATTAGTAGTATTAGCTCTGCTGCTTGTGCTGAATAATGTGAGGGTAATCTTACTTTTGCTACCACTTCATACTCCCCATCCTCACAGTGTATTTTTGCTGCTCCCGTGTATCTCAATCCCGTACTCTGATCGATCAGTGATGACCCGTCAATGAACACTATCTCTCCCTACTCTAATGCATCTGCCTCAAAATGGGGTATGCCCTTATAGATGTCAGTGTATGTGGAGCAATCATGTACATAATCACCTTTCTCCATGGGTTCTGCAATGAAAGTAGCAGGATTAACAACAATTTTAATTGAGGGATTTTAAAGAAACACCTCATAGCCTGACGCACGCAGTGTGATTTTCCAGAATTGCAAAAAGGGAATGCTGCTACATAAAGAGTCACTGAACATCCCATGGTAATTGTTGATGATTTTTTCTATTGTGAAGGCTGCTGCTGTTCACATGGGAAATGTCCTTGAATTAATGGCTCCAAAAGCCACTATAGTAGTTCATGGGATTGTGCCCTATTTGACTCTTCTGAGTGAGGACAGCTGCCATCACATACCCATTAGAATGGGAAAATAAGAAAAAATCCTTTTTTTATAATTTGGCGGGCTGCACTGATCACATTTCTAATTTCATGCAATGATTCGGTCAACTCTACTGACTAAATAAGGAGACTTTTCTCTTTTTGTTCTTTTAGCCCCTGTAACCGGGCCTAGTTTAGGTAGTATAATCCAATATCCGGGATAGGCAATAGTTGCACAGTCCCAGAAATGGTTGCATTTCATTTACATTGGTTGGCTGTGGTGTGTTTTGTATTGCCTCAGCTCATTCTGGTGTTACCCTCCTTCCTTCTGATGATGATATTTCTCCCAAATAAATTACTTCTTTCTGGCAATGTTGCAATTTGTCCATTTCCACATTGTACCCCCTTTCTGCTAATAGTGTCCAAAGCATCACTGACTCTTGTCTGCATTTGTCTTCATTGATGCTGCACAGCAAAGGGTCGTCAACATATTGTATTACACCACTTTGTATTTATAAATTTCCCAAGTCCATTTGTAACACTCTATTGAAAACACTGGGTTATTCACAGTACCCTTGTGGTAAACGAGTGTGATGAAATCTGCGCCAGCAGTACGTAAACGCAGTAAGATATTGGGAGTCCTGGTGCAACAGTATGAAAAAGAAGGCATTTTTGAGATCAATCACTGTGAAAGGAATGGTGTCTTTAGGGATATTACACAAAATGGTGGCTGGGTTAGGACCCACTGTAAACTCTGCTTCTACTATGGTGTTTAAAAGGTGGAGGTTCTGTGCAAATCTCCAACACCCCCCTTCGCTTTCTTCAGTGTAAATGGCCATATTACATGGGAATTCTGATGTTTTATAATGCCCTGTTGCCATAATGCGACAATGGTGTGATATATTACCTCATCTGCCTCCCTTGACATAGGCAACTGTCTCACCAGGGGCAATATTGTCCCTTGTTTTTAGTTTAATTCTGAATGCTCCTTCTCCCTTCAGGAGACATACATTGTGGTGGTTGCTAGTTTATAGCTCTTTAGGCACTTTCTCCAAATCTTCCTGAAAATATGGTGACAATGTTTTGGCCAATAGTACATTCTGGGGGACCTCTCTATGCTCATCTGTCAACTGTTACGGCATGAATAAATCATCTCCCCATTGTCATTATCTTGAAAAAGCTGTTTGTCAGTCAAATCATTCAAGCGCAGTGTTGGATCATTGCACAAAACAGAGCAGCACTCAATGCCCTCCTGATCGGTCTGTGTAATATTCCTCTGTCTTCCTTTGTTATAGCTGCTTCTAAATGTACTATGATAATTGTTCCCAGTAGAATAGCTCTAGAAACTGCTAGCCTAAATAAGCATTCTTTGGGCAAACCCAATATTTTATCTTCAATTCTGTGCACCCCTCCTAATAGCACCTGTACTCCATGGAGAAATACAACTGAGCAAAGTGGCACCTCGCCTATTCAGCCTCCAGCGCCTGTCGCTTTTCTGACTGGGGAACCTCCCCCTCTAGGTCGACTTGCTCCTTCTCCATACGTGGCTCGGTCTCCCATGAGACTACATCAAAAAGGTTGTAGATCCACTAGCTTCCTCTGCTGCAGCTCCCAGACAGTGTTTGGAGCCAGCTGCTGGTCTGTAAGCCTGCGTTACGCTCGCCTTGTCTCTGTGGAGGCATTGGGTCACGGTTGCAGCCCTCCCTGAACTTGAATCACCCCCTTCAGGCCTCTCCCTCAGTAGAAAAGCTGTGAGCGGTGGTATGTGGTGATACTGCTCCTGTGAATTATGGAAGATAAGCTCTCCGTCCTGCTACTTCTGGCAGGGGTGCGTCGAATGGGATCTAGTTCCTTCACTGATCCCTGATAAGGATTAGTCCAGTTCATCTGCGACTATGCTTCTCCTTATCATTGGTAAGTCTTTCTTGAGCTCTTGTGGCGCTGTTCGTTCTGTTTAATGTCTTTATATGTTGCTCCTATTTATGCCCGCAATAATGTCTCTCTTCTGTTTTCTTCCCTTAGATGGAAATGCGGCCTCAATGCAGCTGTGAGACGCGAGACGCGGCTGGATGGAAGATGGATACTACCGCAGTGTTCGACAGCAGGTAAGTGATGGTTTAAGGAAAAGCGCAAAGTATGGCGAAGTGCAACCTTAAACTGACTGTTTTTTCGATGTCTCACCTTGTCTTCTGTTTTTCCTTGCAGGCGCTGCTGTCGACGATGGAGTGTGTCGTGTTGCGGTGCCAAGATGAAGATTTCGGCATTCCGGAAAGCGTAAAGATGAATACTTGGTTCGCCGAAGAGATGTATAGGTAAGAACAGCTTCCCCCAGTTGGTAAGTATGCTGGCAGGAAGCAGGATGTCCAGGAAGCAGGATCTTCAAAGGTAAGTCTGACCTCAGGCGATGGTGAGCGATACAGTGCTTGCAAGTGCAGAATAACACAAAGCGACTGTCTTGAGGATTGGGGCATCTTATATAGCTGAGATCGTGGGCACGCCCATTGGGGCCGGTTTACCAGCCACACCTTGTCACTCCTAGAGACTGAGCACGTGCAAAGGCAATCCATTAGCAGCCACACCCAAGAATACACTTCGGGCTGCATAATGGATGGAATGGTCAAGGTTAATGCATCTGAAGTGCTATGTCCATAATAAAAGCTTTTTGGTGTTAAATGGATGCTCTTGTTTACTTCGTTCATGAGTCAGGCGCAAGGACAGTGTCCACCGAGGTCTCCTGTGCATGCGACCCCTGCATGCCTGTGCCCCTGACTCCATGACCATGACAGAATGCTATTTTGTCAGCCAATGGGCCTGCTTATGTTGGCCAAGTCGGAGAATGGGATAATACGTCCTCTCCCACCGGTGGCCATCCTGGAAGCTCTGTAGGAATATTCTTAATCCAGAGACATAATTTGTTTCTGTCACTTCATGTACAATGGAGTTATTAAATGATGCCAATTGTGCATGAAATATTTAGATCTAGATCAGTATCCAGTTTTGGGATCAAATACATGGTTCTAAAATTACAAGCAACAATGTATTTACAGTGGCCATTTTGTATGTATTTTTGTGTTACATTTTATGCTACATTTCATCTGTGTATGACTTGGCTCTGTGTCAACAGAAACCATCTGAAATGAAAACCATTCTGTTAAATTAAGCATCATTTTATTGGATTTATTTTCATTAGCCCAGGCTTAATGTATTCCAAGGTCAGGAGCTTGATTCTATATATGTATGTATGTATGCATCTGCTATTTAAGAATGCACCTAATGATCTATCAGTCACTGGAAGTGTTGTATTTTAGATTATCTTAAAAATATAAGACCATAGTTTTGGAGTTTGCCATGGCAGTCTACTCGTATTTAAATATTATTTTTTGAAGTTTAGTCCATTGTCTTTGGTAAACACAGATGATGCCTTTTAAATCTTTTAGATACTGATCAAACTAAAGGGTACTGGGGTCTGGGCATTCCTGCTTCACAAAAGAGTTGACTTTTCACAGTATCCAGTGATGTAATCACTGGAAATAACATCAAGGGTGACACAATATATTTTTTAAAGGCACTACCCAACACTTTCCCCAAATATTATACGACTGGAGTTTGTTTATATAACTGCACCAGTTCTAAAATATGATGGGGATGGGTGTTTAGTGCTTTTGAAAAAAATATCGAGTCACCCTCGTGGTTAATTCCCACGATTATATCACATGCAACCTCTTTGCACAAACAGATACAAATGCCGGTGTTAACACCATTAGCACCCTGCGGCTCCCTCTGTGATGCTGATTTTTGTTTAATAGGGAAGTGTTTTTGTGCTGTACAAATGCAAAATATGTGCTGAGAAAATAGAAAAGGGACATTTTCTCTTTTCTAGTTTCGGAATGTGAGGTGGCTGTGTAGGACGTCTCGGAACTTGTGAAGGGGGCATCAAAAGGCAAAGTGTGGTGGATGTGAAAACCTGAGAGAGTTACGCGAGAGGACATTTTGTAGGGGCAGGTGGTGCCTGTGGGGTGGGGTAAAGGTGGGACCAGGGCAGACTCACCATCGTTTGGCTAGTCAGGCCACTGTGGAACATGGTCAGTTACCTGAGCTTCACACCAGACTCACCATCTGATTGGCCTGTGCCTCCCCCAGGATGCTAATGTGATTTTGTGTCTCAGAATCTTTCTTGCAGTCAAGAGCAGTTACTTCTTCCACGATTTGCAATTGTTGGTGCTGAAAGAATCTATTATTCTTTCCACCAGGCATGCTATATGAGTCAATGTCATGACCTTCATTCCTGATTTTCCCTGCTGATTTTCCATTTGTACACAAGTCCCCCCTTTTTCAGCCGCATGGTACCAGAAGGGTTTTAATGGGCCCCTAGTAACAGTCTTGTGAATAGATTTCAGGAATGTGCGCATGTCAGAGGAGACATTTCACATGCTTATAGGATTACTGCCAGTGGGATGGATCTCTGACTGTCCTAAATAAATCTCAGTAGCTAAATAAAATACTGAGCTGAAGAATATTACCAGTTAGATATTATTTTAATTGCACAGACACTGCATCACAAATTGCTGTTTTGACTTTACACGTCGCGTGTTTTGGCTACCTCAACTAACCAGCACTTTCAATGCAGGTAGAAAGTTATGGTTTTGATAATCTTTAACTTTTTACATCTATTTTCAAAGTTACATTTGTACTGACGATGAGGCCACATAAAGCCCAATGTAACATCTTCCGACCATGAATATGCTTAGGAGACAAAATCACACGGAAAACAACATATTGGCAGAATGTGAACATAGTGTATTGAAAAACTAACAATTGCTGATATGCTCGCTATAAATTACTAAAGTTGTGTCAAATGGTAATACAAATATATATATTTTACTAACTATGATGGTTGTCAGATATGCTTTCTAAGTTCGTTCTGAGCTACAGGGCTCTGCTATATGAGCAGAATCAATTCTGGGCCTGGTAAGTTTAAATGATTTGGTTAGGATCAAACATGTTGGTCAAGTGGTGAAACCGGGATTTGATCACAGTCTGCAATTTAGGCATTTTGACTACTTATCTATACTGCTCTTGCTTGTACAGATGTGGGTTATTGTGTGATTTCTCAGTGCTAAAATAATACTCTTCTAGAGATTTTACAAATCACATAAGAAATCATCCCAACAAATTTTGAAACATTATAGAAATATGTTGAGCAGAAAGAGCATGATTTTAGCTTTACTTTCCACATGCTAACTGAGTCTAGAATTACCAGGATGCAAAGCAATAGTTGCCTAAACAAATCAGCTCTGGTTTTTACAACTGTACTATAGAAATAAAGACACTAAGTGAAATGAAATTAACGATAAGGTAACCTGTTTGTGGTCATTATTCAGTTCATTATGGTCTTTATGTATTCCTCCCATTTTTAATCACTGAACATTTGAACTTCTTAAGAGACATCCTATTAACAGTACTCAGTGCCTGTTACCCACTCACTGCTGGGTTTTCAGTCCTCCAACACTAACCGCTCCCCATTTAAAATCTGCTGTGGATAACAAACATATGTTACAAGATGAAATGCAATGTGAAAAAATGAAAAGAAATACAGTTTGTGAGCTAGTCTCCGCAAACTGTCTGGGAACAGTTGATACTGTGTCCTTAAAGCAACTGGATCCTGGGCATCTGCCAGCCGCTGATGGCCACAAAAAATATCCCTGTCTACAAAAGCTTCTGCTTATCCCCACATTCAGATGCACACAGCATCAATGCTCATGTCTCGGCTTGTGCCAAGCTGAAGTGACTCAGCAGATCATAGAAAATCTTTGTGGCTGTGCAAACCATGGCAAGGCGGTGGTGGCTGCCGCTGTTAGCAATGATGCACACTGACCCTGAAGCCACCCCGCACCTCACAGAGTGTTAGCTTAACAGGAAGGGGAAGGCTCGAAGGTGATTGAGTGCAAGGCAGAGACGTTTTATGGGAGGGCAAAAGGGGCACTTGCCCAGGGCGCCCACCTTGGAGGGGGCCCCACAAAGCTGCCTGATCTAAAGAAGTAAGATTCCTTTGTTCACCAGACTTAAATAGCACACATCAGGATATTGTATTGAATGGTGCTGAGGCTCTAAACCTAATGCCTGTCTGTTTTGGCAAGTAGATTCTGCCTCGATCAATTAATCATGTAATGCTTTCTGTGGTCACTATGGTATATACAGTTTGTGTGTTCCTTGCGGCACAACTCCTGTAGCATTCTTTCTTTCGTGTGGAAATTATGTTGATCATGTGCAATAGCCAAATTTGAAATGCATATTGGTAAATCTAGTGCCACAATGGTTCAGAGGTTAGCTCAGTGTGTTAAGCACTCATTGGAGAGATATGTATTCCTATGCAAGAATAGAATAGCATATTCATGTAAGGCTGGCTAAGCCTTTCCTATGTCTGAGGTTTATAAACCTGCCTTGTATGTACTTGGTCTTGCAGCACAACAGATGCTATTATCAGCAATGTACCTGCACCAGATAGGGGTTGCTAGAAAAACGAACATGTCATCCTTATGGTGAAGGTCTCGAAATTGGTTTGTTCAGATGGGGTGTTGTAAAACCTAAGCAATCACCTCCAACGATGAGCATAAACTGTTAGTTCAAGAGATGAATAAGTATCCAAATTTGGAACCAAAGCATTCCTGCTTGTATCCTGGCTTTGCCAGTAGACAATGCAGTGATCCTGGTCAAATCATCTAATATCTCGTACATTCGTACATTACTGTACTGTCTTCTGTGAAGTTTGCCTCCTCGCATGCTGGTGGCATCTTTTAGCCCATGACTTGATCTTTCTTCTTATGTAGGATATTTGAGTGGAAGAGGTGGTAGACAGAAGGGAGTGGATCAGATGTGCACGGCTCGGGCAAGCATATTTTAAAGTCTGCTCGTTTGGCACAACGCTTTGCATTTTTGTAAAAGTCAAAGGTTTTTCTGCACCTTTATAAATGACAATTTCACAAACCAGTGTTTTGGAACTACGTCAAGCTTTAAAATACAAAAGACCAACCCAGATTAAATCTGTTAAATCACACTTATTGGTATGCTGGTACTTGTATACTTCTCTTGATGATGGAAGAATGAGGCTAGAGTCATTCCGTGTTGCATCCTTCTATAATATTTTGTTTTTAAAAATGGTCATGTTTGGTAATGTGATTGATGTACTTTCCAAGTCCGTTTTTATAAAATGAGATTATTTTAGTTCATGGTAAGAACTGGTAATAAAAGTGTTCAAATGCAGAAATTGCAGAGTTGCCACAAATCCCAGATTCACCCCTTGAAAACAATGTCCCACTTCTAATCCTGGTAGTTTCTAATCTGCATCCACTATCAATGCAATGGTATGTGTAGCTTTCTCCTTCCTACCAATTGTTCTCCTCTATCCATGCTTGAGCACGTTTGCATTCTGCGATGCAGCAACTGAGTTCTCTGTCTATTCTGGGCTACATACAGTACTGCATTAAAAAAGTCTCTTGAATCTATCCTACAACAGAAGTAACCTCTTCGTAGACTGATAATGCTGGCCTTCAAATGGTACTTGTTTATCATTCGGATTAGAGCAAGAATGAAGAGGTTAAGGGAACTTAAAGGAAGTAAACATCCTTATTTTTAATGCTGTGAGGCAGCATATCAACCTATGAGTTGTGATTGCAGCAGGGGACAGGGGAAGATATTCTTGATCACTTAAATCCTTTGGTTTGGTGAAGGGGGGGGCCCAAAGATATCCATGCCCAGGGCCCCAAAAGTGCTTAAAATGTCCCTGTTGCAAGAAAGTCAAGTATGTGAGTTTAAGTGCATAAATGGCATCAGGTGGGAACTGGAAATAGAGGGGACCGAGCTAGAAGCAGCAAGGCACACCCACGCAAGGCAAGCGTACAAACCTATTCCGATTGCATGGTGATGTAGACGGCCATGTTGTCAGGGTAGAGTTACATGGAGCATCTATTCATTTAAAACGCTACCAGGGACCACGAGGGGTTGGGCTGCTAGAAACTTACTAAAGCAACTCCTTGCAGAGTCCAAGACCACAAGGAAGCCTGGGGTCAGGATGGTCTGTGGACGTGCTTAAGCCATTCCAGTCTCCAAAACTGGGGGCGAATCCCGGGTAGAGAGAAGATAAAAGCGGCCTCAGCGCTCAATAATGAGAGGTCAAGAAAGTGGTAATGAGACACCCATATGAATCATTTCTTATGCTGGGGCGAGGCTTGGACACCACTTTAGTAAATAATCTGAACCGTGCGGCCTTCCACAGAGCCCCTGTAACTTAACTCCTACCAAAATAAAGAAACTATAGCCTTTCGCTACTAATACTAAAGTTGTTCGTCTGTTTTTGGAGGACATAGGGAAGGAGTTGGGGGCAAACGAATCGGCGGGGGTTGTTTTAAGATATCCGAGTTAATTGTTACACGTGCACTAGTGCGCGAGGCAAGTTCAGGCTGTTGAGAGGTGATTGTGTGCGGCCTCTACTACGCAAGTTGCTGGCTGGCGCAGCTGAGGTTCAGTGACCGCATCTGCGAAAGAAAGTTGCGTTGATCGAGCTCTGTGCCCACTCGTCGTGGCCTGTTTTAGTCAAGATGCGCGTCCCCTTGGACGTCCAGGCTCCGCCTCCACCGTTTACAGATCCTCAAGAATAATTGCCGACCTCCTCCGGCATTGAACATCTGGGGGACCCCTTGCACAGCTGCAGTGGGGACGCTAATCGGGCGCAACCGGCCCAGACCCTTTGCTGGACTTTCCGTTGACAGTTTGCACTGAATGGAAATGCACTTTTCATAAATGTGTTTGTTTTATTTATAAATGTTGCACAATTTCTGTGACGTTGCTTGCTAATGGAGCTTCACTATGTGGCCATGTGCACTTTTATTTTGAAATGATGTCCATGACCTATCTTTTCGCCCTGCTGTTTTCAAATTAGGGTCATTCTACTCACTTAATCCTTCAGGCACCACTAAACGTGTTTGCACACATGGCTGGAAGTCACAGTAAGAATGAGGTCCTTGTGTTGGCCGCAAATGCATGTGTCTGCTGTCTGACCTATGGCCCGCACTTCCTCGAGTTATTAATTTGATGTCACTGTGTAACCCCGGGAGAGCCGTCTTCCACAAACATTTGCTCTCGTTGTGCGTGTGCGGCGAGCGACAGGTTCCAAGGGCTCTCGATTCGCAGCGAAAACCAACCCTAACATGTGTCTTTTTATAGCGAATAGTTAACGACAATGTTATTTCCTTTAATTCTTCGTTAATGCATGGAGCAAATCTAGTTAGGCCCATTTTGCAGTAGGTTGAGTTTTTGGAGAGCCCTTTGGGCTGATGCTGAGTAAAGCGAATTATACCGCCACGCTCTGAATAGAATCTCTTCTAGGCGCTTCCATGATGAACAGAATACTCCAGTATTTTTTATGGCACCTAATGCCGGTGTTTATCTTTTTTCTAAGTGCTTACAATGTTGATTGATAAAGAAAGAATGGCAACGTGAGATACACGGATTTTCGCAAGCTGGCATATGTTGTGAGGCGGCTGAGGCCCCTATAAAACCTCTTCTCCTCCCATGATGCTGTGAAGTATTTACAAAATATGGATTGGCCCCTGATTGAAAAGATGAGCAATCGTGACATTGAACAACATCGAGATGTATGTAACTGCAATTTATTGTAGTGCTCTCTGGGAAGGCCATGACTCTTTCTCATGTTAGCTATGCGCATGCTAGCTCATCGACAGACAACAGAGCTTGATGTTAACAACCAGTATTTACAAATATACATTATACCCTTTCCCGATTGCCCCACTGCCACTCTTCACCTGCAATGCAAACATACAAACACGCCCAGTACAGTTCGGCAGTTGCTCATCCAGTCCTCTTTTTTTTTCCTTTGCATTTTGGGACTTGCAGTTTTTCATCTAGGACTACAAGTCAAATAAAAGAAAGAAAAACATAAAACTAGACAGGATGTGCATCTCCCGAAAGACATAGGGCATGTTAAGAACATTAAACCATGTGCTCTAATCTAGTTCTGTGAAGGAATCATTTATTATGTGCAGCTGCAGCAGAATGCTTTCACCTGACCGGTCTATTTTATTTTGCCCTACAGTACACGAGCACCTGAAATAAATACATAAGCAGATACATCAGACACAATGATCATCTCTTTGGGGCTATGCTTTTGTGTTTTTTTTTTTAAACCAAAAAGGTCAACTCTACTACTGGAATTATGAGATTTGGTTATATAGCTCCAGAGAAGAATTCTGAAATAGTATTAATGATACATAAACAATATGTATTTTCCCTGGTAGTATTGTATTTTAAATTTAACAGTTTTTGGACTGTGCATGATCTTGTATTTCTAAAAAAAAAAATGACAGCCAACTAGAACACAAAAAAACCTATGGCTGTGTGGGTTGTAACCGACATTCGAATTGCCCTCCTTTGGACCGTCCGTGATGCTCCCCTCGGACCTACTTCTCATCTAGACCTGGCAGCTAGTGATATCTAACTTTTATGAACCATGTATAATTTACGATTGTGTACATTACGAATTTTCTCAGTATATGTCACACATAACTGGAAAAAAAAACCTTGTGAATTGAATTGGTCTTCCATTTCCTTCTGCAATTCCTCACAGACACTTAATCCCTGATTTTGTGAGAAGCTCATAACTGTTCACAAAGATGTAACCAATATGGGGTCACTAACGTCCTGAGAGGCCAGGCCACCACCCAAAACACCTTTTCTGAAGAGCTGCAGGTCTCCCAAAGGCTGGACACATTGATGATGAGAAGAGGACAATGAGGATCTAAAATGAAAAAACAGAAGGGGTACCAGAGTCAAGAGACCCAGCTAAGCCTTAGGATCTTCTGGCGTTCACACTCTGATCCTGGATAGAGTCGAGAAGATTCAGGACAGCGGTCCATATTCTCAACGCGTTCTGCAACAACTCAAACTACACAAGCTTCAAAAGGAAGTTAAAACAATGGCTCTGGGACAATGCCACAATGCCACAGTGCCACACAGAACATACACTATTGGCCCTAGACCAGGGGTGGAAGCAATACCACCTATGGATCCGCCACTCATACTGTTTCTTTCACAGATGCTCATACGTTGTAGAAATGTTGTGACCGTCACCCATGTCTCATCACTGTTAGCCAATGATACTATTGATGTCCCTGCTATGCTCTTACCTCACATGAAGGTTGACCTAATAGGGAGAAAATATAATTTGATGAGGCTTATCTTTTTTTTCTGCTATGTATAGCATGAGCAGACCCTCTCCTTGTTCATCGCTTAACACTACCAGGCGTTTGGAGCAGCATGGCTTCCGATGAGGTGCACTATCCTAACAAAAATAATACAAGGAAGGGGAAGACCAAGAAAAAGCAGTGCTACGTTCTGCAGGTGGATGAATACATGATGATGAAGTGGAAGTTCTGTCTGGTGATAAGAAGATGGAAGTGCAAATTGAATTGTAAACATCTGTTACAAAGTTGGAACTGTGCAAATTCTTTTAAAATACAATATCCTACAAAATACAAAATGAAAGTCCACGAATACAACACGAACCCAGCAGCCATTTAATGATAGGTAAACTCTGTCTGCGGGGAGGGGGACGAACATGCAATGTAGCTCAATGAATCTGATACACATCCTAATCTGCAGAAGTCTGGGATAATCATACAATGATGGTGCAGGAGAGGGGACTAAAGAAGAGGTTGTTCTTTGACATGTTAGAGGAACTGGTACGAATACATGAGATCATGGTTAATTGAATTGAAATAAAACACAATAGCAGGCTCTCACAGATTTACCCAGTGATAATACCATTATCTTAAATTGCTCCATAAAAGTAACACCATAATGATGAACAATAGGGAACTATGCAGGCAGTTAGAAAACTCTCCTCCTCCCACTACTGATCCCCCCCCCCCTGATACTCTCTGCCTCAACTACTACCCTCCTCCTCCCACTACTACTCTCCTCCTCCAACTACTCTCCTCTTCCCACTACTACTCTCCCCTTCCCAGTACTGCTCCCCTCCTTCCACTACTAATCCCCTCTTCAACTCTCCTTCCAATAACTATTCAATCACCCTGCTGCGGTAAGGATCTCAGGCTATCTCCTTTCACGTTTCTTGGCGTGAGTATAGTGCTGGTAAAGGACCCAAAAAAGCCAATCAATCAAAATGCTACACAAATAGGTACAATGTTTACAAAAGATGGTCAGGGAATCCAATTGATGAAGATATATCAGCAAAGACTTCCAAGTTTATGGGCCTGCGACAGAAAAACGTATGTCACCCGAGGTGGTAGTTCGGGAACAAGGAACCACCAGCAAGCATTTATCCTTAGAACACAGAGATCGAGAAGGTTTATATTTTTTGATTTTAGCTACAGGATCAGCAGGAGCGTGATCATGAATACATTTAAAAACCAAACATAACAGTTTAAACTGTATTCGCTCCTGAATTGGGAGCCAATGAAAGCTCCTCCTGAAGCCTGATGTTGGATTTTTCCTGGACAGTGAAGACCAATCGTACTGCAGAATTTTGTGATCCCTGAAGCCATTGAAGTTGGTATTTAGGTAAGCCAATCAACAGGGCATTGCAGTAATCCAATTTAGTATTTATAAGAGAACCCACCTCCATTGGGCGGCCCCTCTAAGAAATGAGTGGTATCAGGGGTTTTAAAAGCTTCATCTGATAACAAGATTTTATTATCTGATTTACCTGGAACTTGCTGTTCATACATGATTTCCAAATGACACCAAGATTCTTTATCGTCCGGGTGTAATCAGCAGTTTGTCCAAACAGGGTAGGACAAGGTATCAAGTCTAAATCTTTGCTTAGTTTATTCTTGGGGCCAAAGACAATAATCTCGTTTTTGGATGCATTTAATTTGTAGCATATTTTCCTGCATCCTAGTTTGTATTTTCTCAGCACATTTCACCATACACTCAATTGCCACCGCCGGCTGTGTAAGTCTTATGTACATTTACGTGTCATCCGCATAGGAATGATAAAACAAATTAAACTTGGCAAAGATATTCAGTTCTCCAGCATGGGGTCTGGCATGGATTCACATGCTCATGAATATTCCCCGTCGTCAGGCTGGGAATCCTCGGTAAAGAAAAAACCAGTATCAGTTTCGTTTCTGATCTGTCTTTCGTAGTAATAACCAATCACTGGTCTCTGCGTCATACTGACCACAGCCAATGACTGCCCTCTACCTAAGCACCGCCTCTGGCAGCCATCTTCAGATTTTTACCGCACGTTCATGTGTTGGGATCCTCGTGCTATTGCTCTCGAGCGTTAGTGCTATTTTTCACGCTTTTTTCACAAAAACTTCGATTCTTTCGGTCAAAAGAGCCTCAAGCTCCACCGATCCTACATCCGATCAACGGGGACCCGTGTCGGATTCGTCTGCGCCCCTCAAGGGTGAAGATTCGTCGAGCTACACTTCGGAGGACTCCAGAAGCTTCTCAGGCCCGGTCTCGGAGATGGCCCAGGAGAAGGGTAGCTCGACGCCCGGAAAGCTGTTCAGGGTCTGCCCTGGATGCCAGCTGCAGAACGTCTTTAAGGAGGACGAACACTCTTTCTGCCTTTACTGCCTTCATGAGGACAAGACGCACGTGGAGAAGGACTGTGCGTTTTGCGGCAACATGTCGGAAAGGACCATGAAGGACCGCCATCAACGTCTCGCCAACTGGCTGGAGGGTAAGAGCCCGTCTGGCGAGAAGAAGAAGAAATCCGAGCGGTCTTCTAAGACCTTTGAGGGCGCCCCGGCGACGGGGGCCCAACATAAGGCCAAGCACCGCGAGTCCGCTGGCACCGGGAGCGCCGAACGGTCGGGCTCTACGGGCGCCAGGCAGGGCGCACCCTCCCCGGCACCATCAACCACGAGCCAACGCTCTGGGTCGGGTAAGAGGAAGGCCGAGCACCCGGCGAAGCTCCTGGAGAGGCCCCGGTCGAGCTCTAAGGCAGAGGAGGAGCGTGGCAGTGCCCCCTCCCTCAAGGATAAGGCGGTGAGCGCACCTAAGGTGGTGAAGGCCTTGATCCATCCGACCAAGCCCTCTATCGAAACGGTCGCGGCGGCCCTGGCCCAGCCTGTGGAGGCTGCACCAGTGGTGGCGACCTCAGGGCCCAGAATCTCCCTGCCTCCTCGGAGGGAGTCTTCTTTTGTGCCCATCGATAGGACCCCCGTGAAACCCTCCGTGGGGAAGAAGAAGGGGGGGCAGGGCGTCGTCGTAGATTCGGCCTCAACCTCAGAAGAGGAGCTGATCGAGGTCTTAAGCCACGGCCTAGGCGTGGAAGAAGGCCAGCCCGTCGGAATGGACCCCGACGCAGGTGACGACGACGACATCGTCGAGGATACCGACGGAGCCCCTGCTCGCCCGTCGGATTCCCCTCTGCCAGCGCCGCAAGACAACTCGGCGGCCATTTTGTTGGCCATACAGTCCTTATGCTCCGAGATAAGGACGAGGCTACCGTTACCGACGGAGGAACCTCTCCCGTCGGGGGATCCAGAACCGGGACCTTCTGGTGTTCCCCCTACCAAGAAAAGAAGGATCCATCCACCACCTCCTTTTCAACCGTCGCGCCCCGTCCAGCCCTCCTCCCCGTCCACCCGAGGGGATGATACGGGGACTGACACGGCAGCGACGGGTACGGACGACGAGGCATACGACGAGGATATTCCGTCGTCGCCTCCCACCAGGGCTTCTCCGCCCGACGAGATCGGATCTTTCCACTCCATGATCTCCAGGGCTTCCGAGCTTTTCCAACTCTGCCCTGAGGAGAAGAAAAAGGAAGGCTTCCTTTATCAGCGGCGCGAGGCCAAGAGGAAGACGGTCCTCGCAGTGCCTCTGTTGGACGACATTTGGGATGAGGGCCTTTCCCTCCTCAAGAACCCTTCCACGACGCCAGCTAGAAGAGACCGGTACGAGAAAAAGTACCGGGTCCCGGACACGGCCCCCCTATGCCTCCGGGCGCAGCCTACCCCGGATTCCGTCGTCTCCGCGGCAGCCAGGAAGAAAGTGGGGGGGGGGTGCGGCCTCCACATCGACTTCCCCGCCGGACGGCGAGGGAAAGAAATTGGATGCTATGGGACGTAGAGTCATCTCGTCGGCAGCGACGACGATTAAAGCGGCCAACGCCTTGGCTATCGTGGCTCGCTACGACAGGGAGCTGTGGTACAAGATAGCTCCCCTGCTGGATTTTCTGCCGGACGACAAGAGGGCGGAGGCCCTGGAGATCCTGCAGGAAGGTGAGGTGGCCTCGGACCACGCCATCACCGTGGCGACGGACATCGCCGACACTGGGTTCCGCCAGCTGGGCAACGGCGTTTGCCTTCGACGTCGTGGATGGCTCAAAGCTACGGACTTCCGGCAGGACGTCCAGACCAGAGTCCTGGACATGCCCTTCGACGGGAACAACCTGTTTGGGAAGACAGTGGACGATTCCCTTCAGGCCATCAAGGCGGATACTGAGACGGCCCGGGCCCTTGGAGTTCTGCAGCAACGACGGACGCCCTTTCGGAGCGGCGGAGGCAAGGGCGCCTCCAAAGGTTCCGGCGGCGGTTTCGCTTCCTACCGTCAAGCGGCCCGCTCGTCGTCGCAAGAGGCCTACAGAGGACGAGGCAAGTCTAGCGGACCCCACCGTCGTCGCCAAGGAGGTCAAGGCGGCAAGGCCGCGTCCAAGCAGGATTGAACCGGCCGTGGGGTCGGGCCCCCACCGAAGCACCCCGGTGGGAGGCCGGCTGGCGGGCTTAGTCAGCGTGTGGGAGTCCATCTCCACCGACCGTTGGGTGCTGGACGCCCTGGCCCGGGGCCAGGCGCTCGAGTTTCAAAGAAGGTGCCCGCGCGTCCCCCCCGTGGCCAGGAAAGAACTTCACGTCCCTCAACTTCTCCTGGAGGTAAAGGCGATGCTCAGAAAGGGCGCCATCGAACTCGTCCCAAAGAGGCTTCGGGGCTCCGGAGTCTACTCGAGATACTTCCTCGTGAAGAAGAAGACGGGAGGATGGCGCCCCATCCTAGACCTGCGACGTCTGAACAAGTTCATCAAGGCGCAGAAGTTCCGGATGGTCACCCTCCAGCACGTCCTGGGTCAGCTGGAGGAAGGAGACTTCCTATCGTCGTTGGATTTGGAGGATGCCTACTTCCACATTCCCATCCTAAAGGGGCACCGAAAATTCCTCAGGTTCGTGGTCCAGGGGCGTCATTACCAGTTCAAAGCCCTTCCCTTCGGACTACGGTCGGCACCCAGGGTATTCACCAAGTGCCTCGCACCGGTGGCGGCGCAGCTGCGCCGCGAGGGGATTCACGTCTACCCCTACCTGGACGACTGGCTCATCCACGCCAAGACGAGGGAGCTCGCCGTGGTCCACATGGCAAGGACCGTCCAACTCCTCACGGACCTGGGATTCTCCGTGAACTACGCCAAATCCCACCTGGTGCCCGCACAAGTCGCACTGTTTCTGGGAGCGAGGCTCGACACAGTGTCCCTTCTGGCCTCCCCGTCGGAGGAGAGGACCAGGACCATCTTGGGCAAGGTGCAACGGATGTTGGTGGCCGACGCGGCCAAAGTGAGGTCCATCAAGTCCCTCCTCGGGATGATGTCTTCCTGCATCTACCTCATTCCCATGTGCAGGCTCCGGATGCGCCCGTTGCAAGAATTCCTGGATGCGCGCTGGATCCAGACGACGGGCAGCTTCGAGGAAAGGATCAAGCTCGACGAGAGTTTCCGACGAGCGATACGGTGGTGGGGCACCCGCGCGCATCTGACGGAGGGCATGGACTTCCAGACCCCAGCCCACCAGGAGACTGTGACCACGGATGCCTCCCTGGAAGGGTGGGGAGCGCACACCGAAAATCTGCACCCAAGGGGACTCTGGCTCCCGACGGAGAAGTCCCTGCATATCAACGTCCTGGAGCTCCGTGCAGTGTTTTGGGCCCTCAGGTCCTTCCTTCCGTCCCTCAAGGGCAAGGTGGTGAGGATCTTCACCGACAACACCACCACCATGTTTTACATCAGGAAACAGGGCGGAACCAGGTCCCCAGCGCTGTCCAAGGAGGCGCAGGACCTGTGGCATTGGGCCGTCGCCCAAGGGATTTTTCTGGTGCCGTTTCATCTGGCAGGGATAAAAAACACCATCGCCGACTCACTCAGCAGGGAGCTGCGCTCGTGCCACGAGTGGGAACTACGGCAGGATCTGGTGGATCGCCTCTTCCGACGGTGGGGCACACCCCAGATCGACCTGTTTGCGACGGCGACGAACACCAAGTGCCGGAGGTTCGCCAGCAGGTTTCCCCAGACGAGGAGCATGGGCGATGCTTTCTCGTTCCCCTGGGAGGGCCTGTTCCTCTACGCGTTCCCTCCCTTGCCTCTGCTAATCCGGCTCGTCAACCAGCTCAAGAGGTCACGGTGCAGGATGATCCTCGTCGCACCTGCGTGGCCGAGGCAGATATGGTTCCCGGACTTGCTGGACTTGTCAGCGTCCCCGCCGATCAAGCTGCCGGCGGACGCGGATCTACTCTCCAGGGAAGGAGGCGCCATCCTCCACCACGACCCGAAGTCGCTGAACTTGCAGGCCTGGCTCCTGCAGCGCTAGAGTTTGGAGGATACGACATACCGGCCGATTGCAGAGAGGTTCTTGCAAAGGCCAGGGCGTCCTCGACTCTTAAATGCTACGGACACAAATGGAAGAGGTTCTCTGTCTGGTGCCACGCACAGAAGATTAACCCTCTACGGATTACGGCTCCCCAAGTACTGCCGTACCTGCTGACGCTGGCCAAAGCTGGTCTGGCACACGCGTCCATCAAGATTCATCTTGCTGCGATCTCCCGATACACCAGAACCACGGGGCGGACGTCCTTGTGGTCTCATCGTCTGGTGAAAGAGTTCATGAAGGGACTGTTCAGATCGTTCCCGCCGGTGAAGGCTCCGGCCCCGGCGTGGGAGCTCAACGTGGTGCTGACCAAGCTCATGGGACCTCCGTTCGAGCCTCTGCACTCGGCCCCGTTGAAGTTTCTATCGTGGAAAACAGCTTTTCTTGTGGCCATCACCTCCGCACGACGAGTGGGAGAGATCCAGGCCCTTTCCTGCAAGGCCCCGTACTTGACTTTCCACGACACGAGGGTAGTGCTCAGGACGCACCCCTCCTTCATGCCCAAGGTACCGTCGGACTTCCATCTCAACGAACCCTTGGTGTTGCCTGTGTTCTTCCCGTCGCCTTCGTCGCCGGCTGAGAGGACTTTGCACTCGCTGGATGTGGCTAGAGCGCTGAAGTTCTACGTGGACCGCACGAAGTGTTTTCGGAAGACGTCACAACTCTTTGTGAACTTTGGACCTGTCAATCAGGGGAAGGCTCTCTCGAAGGCTTCCATTTCCAGATGGCTCTCCGGCTGTATCATGTACTGTCATCAGTTGGCAAACCGACCGCTGCCTGGCCGTCCGAGAGCCCATTCCACCAGAGCGATCGCAGCTACCACGGCGTTCCTTTCTGGTGTGCCCCTGCTGGACATATGCAGGGCTGCTACGTGGAGGTCGACGCACACCTTCACGAAATTCTACTGCGTCGACCGGGATTCCAGGGAGGAGTCCAGGGTCGGCCAAGCAGTGCTGCGCAACCTGTTCGCCTGAGGTGAGCCTGGTGAGGAGGTAAGATGCTTAATGTTGAGTTTGATGTAATGCTTAATGTTGAGCCTTTGCCACCTCCCGTGGTTGTGCATGTGTGTACTGCTATGTATTCTTTATTCATGAGCATGTGAATCCATGCCAGACCCCATGCTGGAGAAGGAACAAGTTACTTACCTGTAACTGTTGTTCTCCAGCATGGGTCTGGCATGGATTCACATGCGAACCCTCCCGCCTACCCCTCTGCGGCTCTTCACTTGGTCATACTGCCACTTTTACGTGCTTCCAAATCTGAAGATGGCTGCCAGAGGCGGTGCTTAGGTAGAGGGCAGTCATTGGCTGTGGTCAGTATGACGCAGAGACCAGTGATTGGTTATTACTACGAAAGACAGATCAGAAACGAAACTGATACTGGTTTTTTCTTTACCGAGGATTCCCAGCCTGACGACGGGGAATATTCATGAGCATGTGAATCCATGCCAGACCCATGCTGGAGAACAACAGTTACAGGTAAGTAACTTGTTCCTAATGCACGTATGTACAATTTAAACAATGTTGGAGGCAGGTACGAGCCCTGTGGAACTCCACAGCTGATAGGCAAAGATTCAGACAGATATGAACCTGCCTTAACTTGTTGCACACGGTCGAACAAAAAAGATCTAAACCATTGACTGGCTAAGTCTGACGTCTGCGCTATGCACAAGAGTCTGGTTAGAAGAATATCAAAATCCACCCTATCAAAGTCCGCTGACAAATCGCGCATGATTAGCATGCTAAGTGGGGGAGGAACGCCCAATGATGTGACATGGTATGCCCCCTTTCCAAATACCCCTGTCCCATCCTATTTTACAGGATATTCCAACTTCCCAGACCCCCCCTTTCCTACACAAACACTGATCTGAGGAAGAGGAGGTCTGATGCTGAAAGGAGTACCACCCATGCAATACATTGGACGTGTCCCTCTAATAAGATCACGCAGGGTCAAGCACTTGACCTACATACACCTGGTACCTATTAGCTCTCCCCACATGGTTAAAAGGTGGAACACTGAGACAGACACTGAGCAAGGCGATGCACGAGAAGGAGCAGTTCTTTCAGGGCGACGGCAAACTAGGCAGAGCAGAGCGACAGGCTGAGGGATGGAACAGAGGTACGGATAAACCTTGACACCCCGACGAGAGAGAGTTAGCTCTGAAGGGCCTTGAAGAAAGCCCAGCTAGAGAAAAGTGACAAACCTCTTTAATGTTTGTAGGACACCAGCCGCCCTACTGGGTGAATAGCAGAGTTGGGGAGGTGTAGCAGCAATTGTGATATCAGCCTTGACTTCAGGATCGAGGTTGCAAAAGACGAAAATTAATTAACACAGCCGGTGAATTGATGAAAGCAATGAAAGTCTGGTCTGTGTTGCATGAAACTTGATGGCAACAGTATCAGAGGAAAGCATTGTAAAGAACTGTAAATTAAAGATACAATTTAACAGAGTGGTCTGGCGAAAGAAGATTGCCCAATTGAAAGTCGCTGTGAAATGTCTGATGCCGTAGAAGCAGCAGGATGAGAAAGAAACTGAAATGCAATATTTGAACTGTTGGATTTGATCCTGGCAGAGGGAAACCTGGATGTGAGAGATGTCTTTGAACTTTGAAATAAGTACTGTGCTCGAAACTACATTTACCAAAAGGCCTTGCTGTAGGAGAGAAAGTGATGTTTTAGGAAAGAAGGTTGAAGTGGTTGTGCCGAGGTAAGAGCAAAAGCCTCACAGTTTTGAAAGTCTTCAATAGCGGAAGGGAAAGTGAAAGGAGGCTTGAGCCCGACAGAGGTAATCCTATGAAGGTGTGTTTGAAGCTTGGGGAAGGGAAATCCCAGAAATTGTTATTGTAAGGTACCTGTACTGAATTGTGGTAACCAGAAGCAAACAAACTTTTGTTGAACTGTATTACAAGCTAAAAGGTAACCTAGGCTGGAGTGAGAGAAAGCCGAGAGCTCCAGCGGATAAACTAATGACTTTCTTTCGTGGAAGGCCAAGTGGGCCCTGGTTCACGAAACAAACTGCATCCTTGTGTCCGATGCCAGAGTGTGCCGCAAGGTCCACATGTGCCACCTTACTCCGTGCTACAAAACGTGGGGAAGGAAGTTTACTCAGCCATACTGACATTTCTTCTGAATATGGAGTTTCCTTTTTCCATTACCCATTCCCTCTACACATTTATTGTATTAGAAAGAGGACAGGCCTTAGGTTTATTAGTATAGGCCATTTTATTTTGACTAAGGACTGACTAGGACTGTATTTTCTTTTTGTTTGCTGGTCGAAAATACTCCCATCTTTGTTATAGGGCAAGATGGGAGTTTTCCAACCCCTTTTAAACCATCAGTGAAGGTTTTGAAACGTGCAGCTGTTGTGTCAGTGTCTACTTGTGATACCATGCCTCCCTCACAACACTGATAATCAATAAAAATGGGATAATAGTGATGCATTTAATTTTGGCAAAATACACCAAAGTCCTATCAGGGTCTTCATAAGATAGTTTGTACCGAGATTAAACAATTTCCTGTTGGATGGTAAATTAGAATTCAGGCAAAACACTGAGAAAGCCTAAGCTCAAAGGAACTGCAAAAGAGAGAGCAAATCTGTCACCAAATTCCAGGGGAAACTGTCAAATAAATGGTGGCGTGGCATGTTTGGGGTGAGCAGGTGGTGTCATCTCATCTTCTTGGCATTGCAGCAGTCTGGGGCCGCATACCACTCTTACCAGAAGGCTCTGGGGAATGCGTGCGCACAGCCTCGCAGCTGCACACTTAAGCCGCCATCTGCCCGTGCCAGGTGCAGATTATTGTGGATCAGGGCACGGGAGGACGCTGTTACGGTGGAGTAGAAGGGAATCCTTTCTGCCTTTCCAGGAGCGGTACAGGTAACAGCAGGGGACGCGGGCCATGTAGCGGTGACTGCCTAACTGGCACATTCAGCAGTGAGGCATCCAGCATCGTCAGGGTAGGCTCACGGGGCACGCCGACCTGAGATAAATACCCAGCAACCATCATTTCATATATAATCTTTCACCCAAATGCACCCGTGGCCATTGATATTAATCATGTGTGGGGTAGCTTGTTAGTTTTGAATGTGTTCAGACTTTTCAGGGTGATGTAAATCAATGAGGGTAGAAACAGCAGACAACAGTTAGAATGGACTTGGAGAGAAATTCAGTGTGAAAGCTCATTCACACGTTCGTTCGTTCGTTCGTTCGTTCGTTCGTTCGTGCGTTCGTTCGTTCGTTCGTTCGTTCGTTCGTTCGTTTCATGCTTTGCCAACAGTCCAAGTGTACTGTGAGTTAATGTGGAGGAAAGCACAGCTGTTTGCTCATTACGTATTCATGTTCATGTGCTGTCTGCTTAAATCCATTGTCCTAATTGTAGCATGATGAATTCATGTTTTGGGAGTTACTTCCTGCTGTTGGTGGAAATGAATGCCAAGTGAGGATTATAGGTTAGTCCTCCTAGCAGAGAAATTAAGTTATAGGTCTTGAGTGGAGTGATATGTGAGGCACATTCATGGTCCATATTTACAGGTACAGGAGGTAGGGTGTGAGGGTAGCTTATTAGAGTAGCAGATGAGGTCAGGTTGTAGGGGTATTTGCTGCAGGGTATCAAGGTGGTTTTCTCTTCCCCTCAAGCACCTGTTACTCACCGAACCGGAAGGTGTACTTGATCCCGACCTGGATCGAGATGTAAGATGAGCTGTAGAAGTCTTCAGAAAACCCAGGTCCCCTGATTTCAAAGAATCAGGCTTCCTCTTAGAGAGGGGCTCTTTTTCACGACGTACCACTCTGCTATTATGTAAAACAAGACAGAATAGTCTATAATGCAAAAGAGCGGAATTGAGCGCACCACCAAGCAATTCTGCAAAAGATACATTGAGTATAATGCCAACCTGGTGTGATAGGTAAATATACAACTATTAGATACAATAGAATCGCTGGTACCTGAGGTGGAGGAAATGAAGGCCTTGAGAGGAAGTCCCGTACCAGTTCAGTAAAGTGTTCAGAGTTCAAATGAGTTCAAATGAGGAATGACAACGAAAGGATAAAATAACAAATGGGAAGGTTAGTATAGGCAGGACAACCCGAACGGCACGAAGGACGCACTAGGACCGGGTTGGTGCAAATCTGGAAAGCGTTTGTGATGCACTTTAGTGGAAAATACACATCATCTTCACAGAAAGTAACACAGTCAAACAGGTAGGTGAGGTAGAAGTAAACCCTTAATTTAGGCAGGGCTGTAAAATAGGACTTAACTGATGGGGCACGAGGAAAAGCAAGCAGCAAGTGACACTTACGATAAAGGGAGAAGTTCCTTAAGTGTCGTTGAAGTAGCTCACAACGGGTCTGAGCGTAACGCCGGTAATCCGCTGGAAGCAGGGGCGCTTGCTGTAAGAAGAAGACTGAAGACTGGAATTCCGTTCTCAGCGGGGAAATGGCGTGTCGCAAACACGGCATAATGACAGGCTGAGCGGGGAGCTCAGCAGGAGCTCGGCAGTGTATTGGAGACTGCGAGCGGATTCAAAACCAAGGCAACCAATACCGAAGGACAAATCCAGGAAGCAAAACAGGGGACAGAAGCCAAGGTCTGGTAAGGGTAGATCAAAGTCAAAGCAGGATACACGGAGAGTAATCCGGATGGAAACCAGCCGTAGGGAGGCTACGAAAAGGAACGCCGTAACGATCAATTAGCAGCAACGAAGCTCCCACGGCTAATCGCTTTAAGGAACAAGGGGGCGAGGCTTCCATGTAAGCGAGGCACGTCTGATCAGCTGACTAGCAGATCTACGTGACCCAAACAGTTTCTAAGGCAATTTGTAACGCTGCCAGAGCGAATTCCCTGATTGCGAGATACTCCATGGGAATGTTCTTTTCGGTAATGTCCTTTGCTGCTGCTGTAGTGTAACAGCATCTGCCGCCAAAAACGCCGGCAACCCCCGGGCGGCATGGAATTCCCGTAAGAGATCGGGGCAATGCAGGTTAGATAGAGGCTCCCAAGTACGGTCCTCGGGCCCAAATCCCTTCCAGTCCACCAAATAGAGGGCAGAACCCCTCGAGATCCTACAATCAAGGATGCGGGAAACCTCATACTCCTCCTCCCCATCGACCATGACGGGAGCAGGGCGAGCAGGCAACCGAGTGGACGGAACGACTGGCTTGAGAAGTGAAACATGAAACACTGGATGGATTCGCCAGCGCTCAGGAAGATCCAATTTAACCGCGACCGGATTGATCACAGAGGAAACGCGGAAAGGACCAACAAAGCGCGGTAACAATGAACGTTTACCCGCAATACGCAGGTTTCGGGAGGACAACCAAACCTTCATTCCAATTTGGTAGACCAGAGCTGGCAGCCGGCGTGCGTCCGCCGACTTCTTGGCGTGCTCCTGAGCCCTGAGCAGATGGCATCGTACATCCCGATGAACTTGGTCTAAATCTCTCACACATGCCAGCGCAGCAGGCGAGGCCTCAGGTAAGGGCAGAGTCAATGGTAAAGACCTCGGATGTAGACTATATAAGGCAAAAAAGGGAGACACTCCCGTAGAACTGTGCACGGAATTATTATATGCAAATTCTGCTTGTGGCAGGGCGGTATACCAGGTCTGTTGGAACTGAAGACAAAGACATCGTAAATACTGTTCAATAGTGGAGTTGAGTCTCTCGGTTTGGCCGTCTGTTTGAGGATGATAGGACGAAGAATATCTGTCGTCAATTCCCAAAGAGGTAGTGAGAGCCTTCCAGAATTTAGAAGTGAACTGGGTACCTCGCTCTGAAACAATGATGGAAGAGAGACCAAAATACCGAAAGACGTGAGCCATGAATAGTCTGGCCAAACGAGAAGCGGAAGGCAACCCTGAACATGGCACAAATATGGCATATTTAGTGAAGTAGTCCACGACTACCCATACGGTATCATGACCCTGGACAACTGGTAATTCCACAATGAAGTCCATTGATACCATATGCCAGGGTTTATGAGGCACTGGTAAAGGACGCAATAAGCCAACTGGTCTGGATCTAGCAGATTTGCACTGGGCACAAATAGCACACGTAGTGATGTAATCCTGCACATCGTGAGACATGTTAGACCACCAAGCCCATCGCCGTAGGGATTCCAGCGTTTTCTTTTGACCTGGATGTGCGGCAACCACAGAATCATGAGACCATTGAAGTGCCAATAGACGAGCCCGACCAGGAGGTGTGAAAATACATTCTTGAATGATGGGTAACCCCTGAGACAGGTCCATGTTAAGTTCCTGAACCTCCTTCGGATGTTCGATTACCCATTGCGCAATGACATCCCGTAAGGAAGATTGTACCATGCATCCGCAAATGACCTTGTCAGGGAGAAGCATAGGAGGTTCGGATTTGGACGTGTTAGCCGCCGAATGGAGACGTGAAAGTGCGTCAGCTGATACCTGAGCCCTGGCAGGACGATAGAGGATGTGAAATTGATATTGAGAAAAGAACAAATGCCACCTGGCGTGTCGAGCTGTGAGACATTTCATAGACTTGAAAGCCAAAAGACTTCTGTGATCAGAAAGCACAGTGACAGGATGACGCGCTCCAAGTAGATGTCGCCACTCAGCGAAGGCATCCCTGATGGCCAACAACTCCCGTTCCGTGATGGAGTAATTCCTTTCATAGGTTGTTAATTTACGAGAAAAGAAGCCAACAGGATGCATTTCCCCAGTCTGTGGGCATTCTTGGGACAAGACTGCTCCAATAGCGGTACCGGAGACATCCGCTTCCACATAGAAAGGTAGATCAGGGTCATGGTGTTTAAGTACAGGTGCAGAAGTAAAGGCTGATTTCAATTGGTCAAAAGCCAGTTGTGCTGCAGGTGACCAAACGTATGGGGTTTTGACACTGGTTAGTGAAGTTAGAGGCGCTGAAAGAGCAGAGAATCCGTGAATAAACCGTCTATAAAAGTTGGCAAATCCCAAGAAAGATTGAAGGGACTTAACTGTGTTGGGTGCTGTCCAATCAAGTATGGCCTTAACTTTGGACTTGCTCATGCTCCATTCGGCGGCTAACACGTCCAAATCCGAACCTCCTATGCTTCTCCCTGACAAGGTCATTTGCGGATGCATGGTACAATCTTCCTTACGGGATGTCATTGCGCAATGGGTAATCGAACATCCGAAGGAGGTTCAGGAACTTAACATGGACCTGTCTCAGGGGTTACCCATCATTCAAGAATGTATTTTCACACCTCCTGGTCGGGCTCGTCTATTGGCACTTCAATGGTCTCATGATTCTGTGGTTGCCGCACATCCAGGTCAAAAGAAAACGCTGGAATCCCTACGGCGATGGGCTTGGTGGTCTAACATGTCTCACGATGTGCAGGATTACATCACTACGTGTGCTATTTGTGCCCAGTGCAAATCTGCTAGATCCAGACCAGTTGGCTTATTGCGTCCTTTACCAGTGCCTCATAAACCCTGGCATATGGTATCAATGGACTTCATTGTGGAATTACCAGTTGTCCAGGGTCATGATACCGTATGGGTAGTCGTGGACTACTTCACTAAATATGCCATATTTGTGCCATGTTCAGGGTTGCCTTCCGCTTCTCGTTTGGCCAGACTATTCATGGCTCACGTCTTTCGGTATTTTGGTCTCTCTTCCATCATTGTTTCAGAGCGAGGTACCCAGTTCACTTCTAAATTCTGGAAGGCTCTCACTACCTCTTTGGGAATTGACGACAGATATTCTTCGTCCTATCATCCTTGGCTGGTAAGATCATATCCCAGGAATTCCACCTCAGAAGCGTGGAATACACATTTTTCAGCCTTTGCAAATAAGTGATTCTCCCTCAGGCGCTGAAGTACGATTTTGACATGCTGAATGTGTTCAGTGAGGGTGTGAGAGTAAAACAGGATGTCGTCTAGATAAATGACGACATATTGGTCAGATATGTCATGAAATAGATCATTCATGAAAGCCTGAAAGGTAGCCGGAGCATTACAAAGCCCAAAGGGCATCACCAGGTATTCGTACAGGCCGTAACGTGTCTTGAATGCCGTCTTCCACTCGTCCCCCTCTCTCATGCGGACCAGATTATAAAACCCTCTGAGATCCAATTTGGTAAAAATCTGTGAGGAACCCAGTTGATCGAGAAGAACAGAAATTAGTAGAAGCGGGTATTGGTTCTTTATGGGGACTGCATTCAGGGCTCTGTAGTCAATGCATGGACGCAGGTCGCCCTCTTTTTTAGGCACAAAGAAGAGTGGAGACGCTGCCCATGATTTGGATGTCCTGATAAAACCCATAGCAATACACCCTTCCTACAGGAATCTTTGCCCCAGGCATTAAGTCAATGGGGCAGTCGTAGATCCTATGGGGGGGTAGTGTTTCAGCCATGCCTTTGTCGAACACATCCAGGAAGTCGGCATAATCTGTAGGAACAGACGGTAAGGCGACAGTAGCAATCGCCCCGATGTGCAGAGAAGAGGCAAGGGCATTGGTAGGAGTATTCTGGATAACACCGTGCAGAGGCGTAGACTGAAGATTACATACAGTAGATGGAAACTGTATCTGGTGTGTTACCCAATCAATAACAGGATTATGGAAACAAAGTCATGGAATACCAAGAATGACCCTATAAGCTGGAGCTCTGATAACGTCAAATGTAATGGTCTCAGTATGTCCGTCATTGGTGCACATGACCATGGGTACCGTCTGATGGGTAACCATTCCAGACACGAGGGTAGAACCATCTACCGAATTTACTGTCTCAGGTTGTTTTTTGAAAACCAAATGGATCCCTGTAACTGAGACGAAACCATGGTCAATGTAATTGCCCGTGGCACCTGAATCAACCACGGCCTGGGTCACAATGGACGGACCGGCTGTCAATGAAAACGTGACAGGGAGATGGATGAGTTGAGACGAACCAAGACAAGATGAGTCCTGACTTGAGTCTCCCGACGTAGGGACTCTATCTACTGTCGGGATTTGGCGTTTCCCGCCTTTCTTTTAGGCTTTTTTGGGCACTCTGGTAATAGATGGTCAGATGCACTGCAGTACATGCAGAGATTGTGAGACCTGCGATAGTCCCTTTGAGCAGGCCTTAATGGACTCCTAACAGCACCGATTTGCATGGGTTCAGGAGGAGGCAGGGATGTTGAAACCACTTCCGCGGTGGGTAGCACGGGGTTAGCCCTTTTCTCACCACGCCTTTCTGCCTTTCGGGCGTCAACTTGTAGTACCAAGTCGAGTAATTCCCCAAAGGCTGTAGGTACAACAGGAACGGTGGACAGAACATCCTTAAGTTCCTCAGAAAGTCCTTGATAAAACACTGCAGCCTTTTTCTCCTCGGGCCAATCAGTTTCAGCCGCCAGCTGGTTGAAACGAGCGAGATAAACCAACAAGGAGGAATTACCTTGTCGATATTTGAGTAGTTCCAAATCCGTGGCCTGGGTAGTTTATCGGGTGTCAAACACTTTGCTCATCATGTAAAGAAGAGCATCGCAGTTGCACAATGCATGACTATTGGATTCAAGCAGGGGATTGGCCCAGGCTGCTGCAGTACCACCTAAGTGAGAAAGGACAAAAGCCGCTTTGGTAGTGGAAGTAGGAAAGGAGGCAGGACGGCGTAGGAAGTGCAATTTACACTGATTGATGAACGTCCTGTATTGTTTGGGATCTCTCAAAAACCTTTTTCCGGAGGAGCCAATGAGAACTGGGTTGTAAGCAACACAGGAGTGCTTTCTTGAACGGGTGCTGGAAACCCAGAACCTGAAGCCATAGCCCCAGCGCCTGCCTGTGCTGCTGGAGTAGTGACGAGAGACTGAATTGCATCCATGCGTTGGCGCAATGCTTCTTGTGCACTTGTTAGATCGGTCCGAAGATCTGTGACCATCTGCACAATTTGATTTAAAGCATCAGTAGTCTCAGTCAACATTTCTTTTAAGGCTGCTAATTCTGTTACTCACCGAACCGGAAGGTGTACTTGATCCCGACCTGGATCGAGATGTAAGATGAGCCGTAGAAGTCTTCAGAAAACCCAGGTCCCCTGATTTCAAAGAATCAGGCTTCCTCTTAGAGAGGGGCTCTTTTTCACGACGTACCACTCTGCTATTATGTAAAACAAGACAGAGTAGTCTATAATGCAAAAGAGCGGAATTAAGCGCACCACCAAGCAATGCTGCAAAAGATACAAAAGCTGTTTTGAGTATAATGCCAACCTGGTGTGATAGGTAAATATACAACTATTAGACACAATAGAATCGCTGGTACCTGAGGTGGAGGAAATGAAGGCCTTGAGAGGAAGTCCCGTACCAGTTCAGTAAAGTGTTCAGAGTTCAAATGAGTTCAAATGAGGAATGACAACGAAAGGATAAAATAACAAATGGGAAGGTTAGTATAGGTAGGACAACCCGAACGGTACGAGGGATGCACTAGGACCGGGTTGGTGCAAATCTGGAAAGCGTTCGTAATGCACTTTAGTGGAAAATGCACATCATCTTCACAGAAAGTAACACAGTCAAACAGGTAGGTGAGGTAGAAGTAAATCCTTAATTTAGGCAGGGCTGGAAAATAGGACTTAACGGATAGGGCACGAGGAAAAGCAAGCAGCAAGTGACACTTACGATAAAGGGAGAAGTTCCTTCAGTGTCGTTGAAGTAGCTCACAACAGGTCTGAGCGTAACACCGGTAATCCGCTGGAAGCAGGGGCGCTTGCTGTAAGAAGAAGACTGAAGACTGGAATTCCGTTCTTAGCGGGGAAATGGCTTGCCGCAAACCCGGCAGAATGACAGGCTGAGCGGGGAGCTCAGCAGGAGATCGGCAGTGTATTGGAGACTGCGAGCGGATTCAAAACCAAGGCAACCAATACCGAAGGACAAATCCAGGAAGCAAAACAGGGGACAGAAGCCAAGGTCTGGTAAGGGTAGATCAAAGTTGAAGCAGGATACACGGAGAGTAATCCGGATGGAAACAAGGCGTAGGGAGGCTACGAAAAGGAACAACGTAACGATCAATTAGCAGCAACGAAGATCCCGCGGCTAATCGCTTTAAGGAACAAGGGGGCGTGGCTTCCATGTAAGCGAGGCACGTCTGATCAGCTGACTAGCAGATCTACGTGACCCAAACAGTTTCCAAGGCAACTTGTAACGCTGCCAGAGCGAATTCCCTGATTGCGAGATACTCCATGGGAACGTTCTTTTCGGTAATGTCCTTTGCTGCTGCCGTAGCGTAACAGCACCCCTACTTATCTAATCACGCTACCCTAATCCTTTTTCCAGTTTCCCTAATTCCCCTTTCCGATCCACGTCTTCCCTAATCCCACTCCACCCCTGCCCCGTCGGCTGCCTCAGGGTTACCTGTACTTCTAAAATCCAGGAACCCGTGCCAACCACGGTGGGAGGGTCGATTCCATTTGGCTTCTGTGGTTCGGTAGAGAGTGTCGACACCCTTCCCTTTCTGGTCTTGACAGAAACTATGACATTTCTAAGTCAGTTGAATTTGGATGCTAATGACGTGGATGATGGACTAATTTTTCGGAGTAAAGGCTCACTAATCTATGAAAAGCCATTTCAGATTTATGGGAAAAAGGCAGTTCTATGATCAGATTTCAGAGCTGAAATATGACAACCTAGAATTTATAAATCTGGTAGTGAATATGTGGTTTATGGACATGATTGTTGGTACATATTGTATTAAGTAGCCAGCACAAATAATATGATGATGTTATATGTTACCATCATGAAACAAATAAATAATTTCCAATGGTGATTCAATTGGCAGAACACTGGGAGCATTGTTCGGTGTCCAAATTGGAAAGAATCCCTAACGTGTCAATAGAAAAAGCGCGGTTAGAGGCCAATTGGATTAGATAATTATATACTAAAAAAGAAAGGCTTTGTCAGTGGTGAAGGTTATCATCTATTTCTAGAACCACCATAATATCATTTAGCAGAGTTATTTGCCGATTACCAAGTAGAGAAAAAATGATTGAGGGAAAATGAATAGACAAGTAAACTCACTGTGTGAGCACTACATGATCTACAAGTTTTACCAACTGATAGGGAGACGTTTTAAAATAATGAAACTGATGAATAAGCCATGCAAATCTCTGTAGAGGAAGAAGCCAAACAGATCTTGAAGATCATTTAGGAAGAGATGATCTACCTCCCAGGAATAGTGTAAGTATCATGCAATTTACAATAAATAAAAACCTGAGACTTAAAATGAAAATCATAAGCATTATGCGCTTACATGTAATAATGGAATTGGCCATAATTATGTATTTTGAAGAATCGTACAATAATCTGAAATGCTAACTGAACCATTATGAATCATGGCTATGCAAATATGACTTTAGAACCAGGGACTCCACAAGCATCACGTACTTGAAACATCCAACACCTTAGACTCGAACTGATAATCAAATCGGGAGCATGCACTTCAGCTACATTGATAATCCATTTGATCAAATAAATGAATGGACCTGATTGGAACGAATAATAGGCAACTTCAAAATGTACAGAATAGAATATCTCGAATTGCCAAACTGAACATTTTGCAGTATGAATTTGCATACAGTAATTTGAAACAGCTGACGTTACAAGCATGATGTACACTGCTCAGATCAATGCAAATAACAATTCCACATGACAAGACACTGTCATTTAAATGCCGTAAGCTATATAAACGTGGAAGCAAACAAATATTTGCTTTGATATGTCAGACGAAATATGTCAGGTGGTTAAAAACAAAGTTGTTCCCAATTCCTGGATTAATAAGGAAAGAAAAACCAAGAACAAGGTTAAGAGCTTATCAACCTGAGAATCGACCATTGTGCACTTTATAAGCAATGTTTTAAGGAGTAGTTGGCATTATGAACTTCATTCAAACAAATGCAAATAGTAAATAATTATGGTTACAATCTTTGGAAGAGAGACACTATTGATGCTCAAAAGAATGGTAATGAGAAATTTGCAAGATCTGCAAATATTAGAAGGATTACGGTTTGGGATTTTTAGTGCGGGTATTGAGGGATACGTCTGAGACACCTCTGGATGCAGTGTACCAATGGGCAGCAGTAGTATTTTTCTTTGTTACTTTCCTATTTTTATGAATTTTTAAAGAATAGAATATGTCTTCACAGTACAGGGATCGAAATTAAGATTGGATAAGCAGAAGCTAACAGCAGCTCCTGAGTAGCTGGGATTAACCAGTGAGCAGGAGCTACCACTGGGGAACCATGACCTAGTACATAGTTGCAGGCAAAGTGAATTACTGCATAAGATGCAAACCTAACATTTTATCAATTATTGATGACCCCTTATTCTTTAAATGTCATATAGATGTGTCCTAATGCTCATTTATATATCGTCCCAATCGCACAAAGTAAATATCATATAGGTGGCTGTGTTCGGTACCAGTTAACTTGGGGAGCCAAAAGTAGCCCCTGGTAGTTGTTGGTGTCAAGGTAACCAGGCTACAAGCAGGAGCTAAATAGCTCCCAGCTCCCTTCAATTTCAAACCCTGCAGTGCTACAAATAAATATGTGATGATCTGAGCCCTGTTGCTTCACTGCAGATATAATTTTGGTTGGTTTGCTTGTTATAAAAATAATATTCTAACACAGCGTGTTTCTCTACAAGTCTTGATGTTGCATTTCAATGAGTTTCAAGGAATACGTAATTACTGCTCAACTTTTATTGATCAGGAAGTGTCTGAAGAACTGCTTTAGGTCCATTCATTAGGAGCGATCGTGTTAATGGACAAGGTGACATTTTTTGTAAAGTAGTTCTTTATTTGTACGCCAAAAAAAGCTGTCTATATGTTTCCCAGCCCTATTCTAGAAGAAAAGAAGAGAGCTGTAAAAGAGTGCTCGTCAGGATGGCCTACAAAATAATCAAAGTCCGCCGTCCAGAAACCTGTTCTAATCTTATTAATGTCTCTACCATTATAAACTAAAGAGATTGTAACTTTAACAAAGGTAAAATGAGGGCCTTTTCCCAAACCAAACAATGGTGGCTGGTATCTGAACCAACCCTGATGTTTCTTTATCAGAACTAAGATCTTAACACAATTTACAGACATCCCCAGAATCTAGATTCAGTCACCAGTTTAAAACACCTGCGGCCACTCACTTCTCTTTTGTATACCAAAAGGGATGTGACATCGGACCTCCATTGATTAAAGGTCCATTAATTACATTGCAATGAAGAATAGGTACTCACTGGCTTTGATCTCTATTCTCTTAGATGAGGTCAGGTCCGCTCACATCTATATGAATTTCGACCTCAGGGGAGAGTATCATTTTATTTGCGCACATGCTGAGGAAATAGAGGTGAAGTCATTCAGGAACAGGTACATCTTGTTTTGAATACCTGCTCTCGGCCTTATGACTGTGTAACACCCCAGCAGCATTTCAGCACTTCGTTACTGATGATCTACGAAAACCTGAGTAAAGACCAAGATGAAATGCTGGTGTATTTTCCAGATCGCTAGTCTAATCAAGTCCATGTTAAGAAGATACTCCAAAGACCTGGGCCATTTGTCTTCCTGCCAAATTTGAGAAATCTGTTTCCACACTTGAACAGTTGAATTCCTGGTATATTGGGCTGTACCCTAAAATCTTAAAGGCATTGCAAAGTTTCCGAGGATTCAACATTTTGTTTCGTCAAGGACTTTTTCAATGTGGTGTTGCGTTCTGTATCGATGGTTTGATTTTTGGTTTTAAGTTATTTGTATAGCACACAAAATGAACCAAATCGTATCTGGGTGTTGATTGGATCTGAATACACTCAAGCGAAACACTGCGAGAAAATAATATTTATACCAAATTCCAGACATCATATGATAACACCATCTTATGCCAGTTACTGAAACAAATGGGTCTTTAGGGTTTTGCGAAAGAGGCATAGATTTTTAATTGCCTGAATTTCCAATGGAAACTTATTCCATAACTTTGGACCATATACTGCAAACCTACAATCGCCCCTAAATACACAATTTGAAGGGGTAATTTGCAACAGCAATTTATCACAAAACGCAGCTGTTGAGCTGGTTGATACTGACATATTTTCTCTGAAAGATAACTAGGAGCCAGCATATTCACATATTTAAAAACAAAGCAAAGCACCATAAAGTCAATACGGTCCTTCACCATGAGCCAGTGTAAAGATCAGCACAGACATGAAATCGGAGAGGACTTTCTCATTCAGAAAATCAGTCGACCAACTGTATTTTGGGCCTTCTGCAGTCTCTGGATTTGTGTGGATGGAATGTCTGAACCTACTTATTACTAGACATATTACAGTTTTCTCTGCGCTGTATTTGGCAACACAATACTCACAATTGTTCATACAAGTGTGGATTCACCAGGGCTACAACCACCACTGCATGGTATTTTGCCAGGATGAACGGGAGGGCCTGTTTTAGGATGCTCAAAGTGCTAAAACGGACTGCACCTTAGCGCCTACCTGAGCTTTACTCGCCAGATCCTCCTGCCAGATACATCTCAAAAGTTTTATTTTAGGGGCAAATGATAAATGTGAATCCAAAAAGCATGGCGACCCTGGGTGCCTACTACCTTCCAAAAGGTGTTTATGAGCCGAACAGTGCTACCTCTGTGTTTCCAGCGTTCATGAGAAGCCAATTGGAAGACCTCCAACCTTTGACTTCTTCCACCTTTCCTATTCTGATGAACACTTGTGTCATCTGAATAAGAGTGACATTTCACTCTATGCTTCCTCAAGATGTCCATCAGTGATCTAAGATATAGATTGAAGAGAAGGGGGAGAGTGAAGATTCCTGTGGGACCCCACAGTCCTGTGGAAGGGAATTTGAAAGAAACACACATGGTCACCACATGCCCAGCAAGCCTTTGATTTGTTGAACCGTTCCTTTACCAATGCATGGATGTTGTTGGAAGCCAATCCCTTCCTTCTATTCCTTGTAGATGTGGGTGTCTCTTGGGTCGCTGTCGGTACCATCCTTTCCCAGCGTTGTCTCTACTTTAATTAGCTCCATTCCATGGCCTTTCATTCCCGCAATTTGACTCCTTTTGGGGGCAAGTTATACTGTCACAGAAAAGCTGCTCCTCTGTGTTTGCAAGGCTTTTCTTTCACCTCGTCTGTGATGGTGTTATCTGGCCACTCCTTTCACTCATCTGTTGGGAGATGAGAGGCAGAATGATCTGGTCTCAGAACCAATTTTACAGGCCAGATAACACCAAATGTTAATTATTTATTAAATGCGTTTTGTGGCTATGGGCAACATATAAAAATGTCCTTCAGAAAATGCAATGCTTCAGTTACTTTGGTTCTAATCTGGAATATAAATTGGAAAAGAGTACAGTATTGCACTACTGAGTTCTCTTACATGACGCACATGTTTAGGTTTAGTACAACAACTCTGTAATCTGCAAGTGTGAACTATTGATGGAAGCTTCCCCTGTGATGCTGTATATATCGCACTCCAATCTCTGAGCAGTAAGACATTGGAGCCTGACTTATAAAACAGGGGGTTTCCATGGCTGTAAGTACTACCTGGGACTCTTCGTTGACTGAACAAGGTTATATAGATGAAACCAAACTGCATGATACTCCAATTTTTTTAAAATTTACTCTGCAAAGTATATGTTCGTGCATAACAAGTTCACGAGCGTTCTTGTGTTCTATTTGTTGAAGGACCTCATTCCAAATTTGAAACCTTTTTTGGAAATAGGAAAAAACTGGTGGCAGTACGCATTTCATAGAATAGTGTGTCTGTAGATTAATCTAGAAAAATGACCATTGGCACTTTTCCCACTGATTAATATGTATTACATGTTATTCCACATTTTATTTACATTTCTACAGAAACAATTGCGTTGTTTCCTGCTGTCTGGGAATGTTGCTTAAGCACTGGGGCAGTCTTGGGGGATTTTAAAGATCAAGACATGTTGTTCGAAATCCAACTGACAGAGTGAAGGGCGGTTCAATGCAGCTGCAGTACCTGTGCTTAAACTCGGCCCAGTTATAATATGTTAAGTTACTGGGATGTATACCACTCAGCGCTGGTCTTTTTACGGTCTCCAGCCGATTCGGCAGAACCGAAAAAGCAGTGAATGGGTTAGGTTAGTGGGAACAGAGAACGAATGTTCAACAGTACTACCTGGTTACTGTGTGTGAGCCTGTTCATAGGTTTTTATCTTGAAGGTATAGAGGCAATTGTGTTCAGATGGGAGCTTCTTGTGCCCATAGTGCTAGCGTACATTGGCCAGGATAGTGGTATGTAAATTGGTTTTATAGGTGTAGGGTTCTGTTGCTTGATGTTTTAAATAGTTCTGTGTTAGGGCTTAGCTGGTTTGCCTATAGAGCGTTTGTGTGGGTGATTAGCAAATTAGTGCAGGAAGTTAAGGGCAACTAAGGGCGTCCATCTGATGTGGCAGGCAGCAAAACATAATAGGCCATAAATCACCTTTCTGGACCCATGCAACAAAATTTCAGGGACCCCGTGACCTTGTCTAGAACCTTTGAGAGAATACAGTAGGCAATAATTAATCTGGTGCAATGATTAATCTAGAATGCCAGGGAACAAATTACATAGGGGGCAACAATGAATCTAGTGCATACAATGCATACAGTGGGGCAACAATCTATGACAACAGTTAAGTGCAGTGGAGGTCGAGGAGCTCAATACCCTGGGGAAACAATCTAGTTTATCTGGGTGCAAGATTAATTCATGATGTAATACTAGGCAACACATCCTAGTAGGGCAACATCTCTTACCTGGTCGTTTTGCAGTTTTTGGCTCCTAGCTAGGCAGTTGTCTGGGCAGGACTTCTGTATAATGGTGAACTGACAAACCAGTGTCTCCATCTGAGACTGTAAGAGGTGTTTTTCAGAACATCCTCTATTGAAACTTTCTGAGAAGTCAACTTTGTGATCCAGCACGGTTTACGCTTGAGTCTTACCAAACCCTGTATGGTCATATGGCTGAGCAGCAAGGTTTAGACTGAGAAGGTAGGGGTGGTGTGAAGTGCAGTTAACAACGACGGAGGAAGTAACAGAGGTTCAAGCAGGGAAGGGCAACATTTATTAAAGAATAGGTGACATCCTGCTGCGCACCCTACTAAGGTAAGTACAGTACTAGAAACATGTATACCCTTATACCTTGGTAACACCAGATGGGATGCACACCACTTCTTAATTACTGAATTCAGCAAAGTGTATACACTGTATGGTTCCTCAAAGCGGGCAAAGATGTTATACATTAAATCACAAGCCTTATGAGTTATAAGGTACCCAATGCACTAAAAATATTCATAGGAAGTCACACTCTACTCTTTCTAGTGTTCAGGTTTGCTGCAGGTAAATCACCCCAGTCAAACAGGTAGATAGGGCTGTTTGAAGGCACACGTTCTATGCCTCGACCAGCTCAAGCATAGGAAACAGCAGGGTCCAAAAGGGAGTTTGAAACAGTTTGAAAGCCAGACTTAGTGAAGAGCTGAATTGATGTTGCAAATCTGCAAAAGTAAATCTGCCTACTGAGGACAATATTGGCTACCAGTCCCTTTGTCTTGAGCAACAGTTGAAAAATACTCCTAACCTAGGCTCCACAACCTTTGGCCTGGAAAGATAGCTACTTTTAAAGATAGGCGTAGCCCAATGTATTCCTCTTGAGATAGGGGTGGTTAAAGAGATACAAGCAATCTCAACCCCCATGCCTGGAAGAAAGTGAACAAGGACTCCAGATGATTGGGAATTGTCTGGGTAGACACGCGTCATATTTTTTGGCTGTAGTGTGCTGATGGGTCATGGATCTGTTTTGTAGTAGGCTTGGCAGTTGCCTATGCTGTAGGCCAACTTGAACATTGTTTCTCACATCGAGACAGCCCATTGGAAGAGGGGCCTTGAGTTCTTTCTGGAATTTCAGGTGGTCCTGTTGATGTTTAAGTGGTGGACTAGTTTGTTCCCTGCGGGACATAGGGCTCCCATCATATAATTTATCTTTGAAGATGAGCAACCTTTGCATTTGGTTACAAATCTTGGATTACAGATTACGTGTCTGTGTTAATGAGTATATTATTTCATCATTTGACCCATAGGCTTGATATTTCTTGCACAGCATTTGACAATTAATACTTGGCTCTAACAGGAATTATTGTGAGGACTGTAAGGCAAGTGTACTATGACCAGAGAGTATTAAGCAAAGCGCAAATCTGTCTGCTCAGTTTTGACCTCCTTCATTTGCTTAAAGGTTTTGCAGTGGTGGGTTTATGTAAAATGCTCTTGCAGTAATCCATCTTTAATATACTCATTATTAATAGTTTCACTTTGTGGGTAAAGCTGATCAAAGCTCCAGTGATACCAATTCATAGGAACAGTGCAGTCAATTATTCAGTAGTTTATGATTACTCCTATTGTTTTTTAAACCAGG
Organism: Ambystoma mexicanum; assembly: GCF_040938575.1. NCBI lineage: Eukaryota > Metazoa > Chordata > Amphibia > Caudata > Ambystomatidae > Ambystoma > Ambystoma mexicanum. The sequence goes on from NC_090937.1 coordinate 1,100,807,351, forward strand.
TCAACCCAAGGCATGAGAAATGAATGTCGACAAATAGGGAACGTTTCTCAACACATACAATGATCAATAGCAGATGCCAACCAAATTTTTACTTATAATGGCATGCAAACATATTGTGGACATCATAATACAAACACAGTTTAGGCAGCAGGGTGTTATGTGATGGCCAGCACCGCTCTCTCTATATTCCTCTCAGATTAAAGAGCATTTCTTTCTTAAGAATGTCAGTCATCAGGGCGTGGCCAAACTGGGGACCAATGCAGCGCAGATCTCCTGGAGCTCTTGGGGAGACTCAATAATACCTATAACATGTTGAATTCCCCATCTGCCATGATTTACTAGTCCCCTTTCCCCTCCTGGAGTCCCGACAAGAAGGGATTAGGATAAGCACCACACAGCCGAAGATTAAGCAACTAATCTGGAGGACAGAGCCACCCTCGCCATTTCCAAGATGGTGCCCTTCTATCATCCATAGACGTGGTTCACGCTATTTTCCTGAGCAGGTGTTGTCTTTTCTGGGGAATAGGTTGTGATGGTACTGGGTTCCCTTGCTGAGGTCTGACTGATGCGGAGAGCTGCTTCCACTCTGCCTTCCACGTTACCGTGGATCTATCGACCTTGACTAGTGAAGTGAACAGGTGGAGCTTCGAATTGGGTCTGGCTGCCTGAGAGTCGTGGACCACGGAGAGTGGACATCAATCATCTATCTTCATGGGTGACACCAGCTGATTTGCCCTCAACAGCTCACTGTCCCTTGGCTCTACGAGGGAAGGGCAGTTCAATTCCATCATGGGGTTGTGGAGGGCAGCCCTCTTTGCCCTCACTAGCTAAGCCGACCCAGCATGGTGCCTCTGGCTCCCAGGACGACAAGGATCATGTTAGTGTGGGCTTGCTGGAGCCGGATTCTCCTGCTTCTCCTGGCCCAAAGATTCATCACTGGTAAGCCAAGCTTTGAGTAGTGGAAGTTTTTAACATTTTACAATAATGATAATACGAGCAGTGTCAAGATCGAGCTGAGGCTTATTATCTCTTTGGCCCTATGGCGGTCAACAGTGCTAATGGAAATTGGGTTAGTCAGGTATTCAGGGGGCCAAGATTTAAAACAAGGATTTAAAGTAATCAATGAGCCCTCCTAAGCTGGAGGATAGTTGGCGTATTGTTCAATCAAGTACTTGCCAAGAAGGCAGTCAGAGTTGTGCATGTGCAGTGATAAGGGTGCTGGGAACGAGCGTGCGGGAGATAAACTGGGTTTTTCCACTATTAACAGGATTTTTCCGCTCTTTGCTCTCCATGCTTACTGTCTGTCCTTTGGCCAGAATCGGTTGGCAACCAGAGGTGGACGGGGATTTGCTCCCTATAAGAGAAGAGGTATCTGGGTAGTAGAATAGAATTAGATTCCCGGGTGATGAAGTCTCGCTGAGAGGGAGGACACTCCGCTGCAGACCCCGTTAGCACATGTGATCTCTCTGCCTACCTGCCTTGGGACTGGGAAGTGTTGTCGTGGCTGAGATGATGTTTTCTCCTGCAACTGCACTAATGGTGATGTAGACTATCATCATCGCTCTTTTTTGTGTTCATATCTCCATGTATAACCTATTATCTTGTATTTCCATGTTTAGCTGTATATCTGTGAAGTGTGAAGTGTGAATAAACGGCCTGTAAAGAGCCAATTATATTCTAACTGTGAGTCTAAGTGTATGTTATTGCTTCCCTGAGTCCAAGAAATGTTGGTCTGTGTTATCTTTTAAGTGGTTTCTAGGGTAATTACACATGACAGAAAAGCAAAACAGAAATACAATTAAGCTGCGAGTTCTGCTGAACCACCTTCTCTTTGGTCCACCTTGCCTAGAATCTAGACTGGGACGTTTGCTAGGATTTTCACACCCTGACATCAGATGCAAGACAACTTCATAATAATGTAGGGCAAAAGATGGGGAGACATAATCAGTGTCAAAGAAAAAAAAGGCAAAGAAGCCATTTGAACCCTCTGCGGTAGCACTGAGAGCAGTGGGTGAGGCTGCCTTCATTTTCTCATCAGTTAAGCTAGATATATCCCAGATGTACCAAGGTGTTCGCAAGGACATTGGGCAATATATCCACTCCTGTAAAGAATATCTAACAAAGTATGACTTAAAAAAATTCATCCAAGGAGTGGAAAAAACGGATGAATGAGGCCAAAGATTTGGTATACGAACATGCATATGAACAATCACAGATGATGCAACAAGTCCATATGCCTGACGACGTTAAATATCAATTATGGACAAATTAGAAGATTATGAGACAAAACAACACCCGGATGAGGGGAGGCCCAAAGATGATTACTAATTCACAACTCAAAGAATATACTCAACCTTGGTTTTGATGTATCCATGGCCGGACAATGCTTCTGACATAACATTAGATAGGACCTATAGAGTATTCTCCGCATTTCAACAACAGGTTAAGTAAAAGATCTTGTCCAAAACAAGAACCCCGAGCACCAGGAAATTACATCGAACCCAGTTCTGCCTTTATCAGGACTCGGCTTCCTCAACCATCTCTATGCTTTGGCAAATGAAATCAATTATGTCATGGCTGCAACAGAAACCGGTCCAGTATCGTCGGGGTTTCCCCTTCAAGATTGCATTTATACTAGACAACCTACAACATCAATTTTACATATTTGATGCAGCGGCTAAGTTCTTGAATATTTCTACAGAAGATTAAGACCCCGGTGAATGTCCATCGCAGCCATCATCCTAAACAAGCTCGGCTCTATTGGACAATGTAAGGGGCAGACGACGACTACGATGACAATGATGACTTCACTTAATTCACAGCTTTTACTCTCATCTTCTGCTTATCATACTTTCTAAATCTGTTTCATAAATACTTCTCTCTTTTACTGTCCCCAACATAGTTTTTTTCCTTTGTCAGTTGGGTGTTTATTGATTTCCTTCTTCAACATTCTAACTGAGGCTTCCTGGGAGCACTTGCTCCACCACACTCCATTAATGGAAACTTTTCATGATGTTTAATTTGTTTGTATCCACAGTCTCTCCCCCAGTCATAGGGAATGTTGAAGAAAGTTAGCTCAATATATGCTTATTTGGTCAAATGTATTGTACTTAAGTCATATATGATCAATTTGTAGTAAAGTTATGTTATTACCCTATTTGGATCCTATGCTCACATCACACCATTACTTTGATGGTTTCAATGAACAAAATCTACCCATGTCCGGGTGGTCTTTCGTGCATATTACCCTGGAAGTGGGGGTTCAAATTGAAACTTTTGTTTTTACCTAGATGATCAATATTAAAATAATCTTAAATGAACATCGGTCTACCTCTGCATCCAAACAGGTGGACTGATGGGCAGACATAGCTGTACTCCAAGAAACGCACCTTCTCCCCAATGACAAATATTAAAACTAAGAATGTTCCCTTGTTATTTCATTGCATTCTTCAAAGGTACAAAGAGTGGTTTCAGCTGTATTAAGCAATGACTTGGGTGCATCAATAGGGCTTAAGTGTGGAGGCCAGGAAGATGGATATGTGGGCTTACAATTGACCCTAAACAACTGAAAACTAACTAACTTCTGAACCAATGGGCTAAATGATGACAAAAATCAATTTTTATAAAGATCCAAAATGCCCAGTTCCAGTCGGGTTACTTTTTTATGGAGGGGGCAAGGACCTGAAAGTTGTGTTGGACCACGACCTTGGCCAGTCCAGGGTAAACACGGTTACTATTCCTCTCTCCTTATCCCTAGCCAACACAATTTCAGACTTGGATCTGATTGATATATGGGGTAAAAAAACTCAATTTGGCGACATCACATTTTATTCTAATGTTCATAAGACTTATTCGAGGCTGGAATACCTTCTGATTCTGAGAGCTCTCATTTAGCATATTAAGGCTACAGATATTGATAACAAAATTGTTTTTGACCACTCACCTGTTTACTTGATTCTTGGATGCTCTTTTTAAACAGTGAGGCTCCCTCGCTCATGGAGGCATAACAGTTCTCTCTTACATGATGAAGTTCTGGTAAGTGAAGTTGAAACAACTTTTAAGAATTATTTTATAGAAAACAATCTCCCCACTATTGTGATTGAGGTAAGATGTGAAGCATAGAAACTGGTTGATGGGGTGGTTGGTGGGGGATGCTTAACATTAAGATCACAGCGCAAAAGTGGATTAAGAAAACTACCCAGCAAATATAAGACAACGAAATCTGAGATCTAGAAGCTCAACATAAAGCCACCATATTACATTTAATATATATACTGTTAAGAACAGATAGGGATACATTGCAGTATTTGTGGGCAGCTGACACTGCATGCGGACTTCTCCATACTACACAGTTTTATTTTGCAAACTCAAATAAAGCTATTACAGTATATGTTTAATAAACACGCCCCATGAATTCAATTCTACTGTACAAAAAGGACAGGGCCTCAAGAACAGAACTGAGGAAACCAAAATACTGATTCTAGTTGATTATTTCACCTCCCTATTCTCAGCTCAAGAGCAGATCTAGGTCTAGCCTATAGCTATTTGTCAAAAATGTAACTTTCCGTTTTTATCTCACACTTAAACGTCAAATAAACAAAGAAATGTATCGCAATTCACATCAAACATCAACAGTGATATTTCTCCTATGTTCAGTCTTTCTTGGTTCCCAGTGTGAAATCCATTTCCCCAGGTTACAAGGTCAATTCAGTTCCAATGTTCAACAAAAAGAAACCAGGAAAATTCAGGTTTGTAATAAAGTCTCAATTCAGTTCTTGGTTCCTTACGTGTGTCACAGGAAGGTTTTGTTAACCAAAGTTCAAACAGAAAAGATTCTCTTCTTCTTTGAACAGCTTTCCATTTCATAAAATGGCATCAATGAAAGAAGAAACACAGTTCCTTGTTAAGTTGAAATAGACACAACTCTTGCTAAACGTAAAGGAACACAACTGCTTGTATGATTCAAAGAAACACAGCTTCTGGTTATTAAGCCCTTCTTTATAGTATTAGACATCCCAGTTTATATCTTTGTCAGGATGACTTCACAGCACTTACACATGTACCTGAATCACTCTCATATCAGGTAGACTTCTAAGAAATGTCACCATGTGGGTCTACTCGCCTTTGGCTTTGGGAAAGCCTTGTTTCACTCCTGGCCGGAGCAACACTTGTTTCCCTCTTGGCTTTGAAAGTGATTGCTCTCTATACCTCGTAATGTTACTGTTCAGTCATATATTGTTATATACTGTTCAGTTATATTGTTTTCAACTGTGTTATAATTTATTCAGAGACTGCTCTTCATCTCAGAATATGTTTTTTGGCACACGCAACGACTGTCATCTGATTTCAGCAAGTTTATCATTTTAAAAAAAGGTTGCACTGCATCTTTTCTTTATGCGAGTAAAATTATGTTGTTCACTTTACACGTAAGTGCTTCTTTTCAGACGTCCCATTGTCAATCGGTAATCAGTATCACATCGCTTTTTCTCATATGCGAGTGATTCCATCTGGATACAGCTGCCTGTCCATATTCGCGCAAGGCATCAGAACACTCTAACTTCTGTATTTCTCTCTTCGTGTGCTGCAGGTCTTCTATGACTTCTTGCTTCTTTTTGGACCCACACCGTTTCTCGTTGAAGGTATCTTCGGTCCGGTCACGTAATTAAGGAACTGCTCCCACTCCTGAGACCCGCGGCTTCACAACACCTTCCAGCCACTGTCCAGGCATGCTTCATGATGGACAATCTCTACAATTAGGTTTCCATGGGAAAAGCAGTCTTCCTTCATGCCTTCCACTGTGCAACCTCTGCACTTCAGAGTTTGGGGAAACAGGACCCTTACAGGACAGGCAGTTGAAATCTGCTTGATGAAAGTCCTGGCACCCCTTTTGTTTTCCCACTTCTGCCTGGATTGTCAACACTGTGCTTTCTTCCTTTTGCTACTACTGCTGTTGCACATACTCCAGCCACAGCTCTATCTAATGACCTGCACCTGAGGAGGCCTTTTAAGCCTCTCTGCCTCTCAGGTGTGGGTGATTAGACTTGAAATGCTGACTACTATTGCAACATTACTCGTCAGCCCTCTTCCTCGTCCCAGTACCAAAGGGATTATGGGGCTTGTAGTCCTTAACAAAATTAGGTATTTTTGTTAACGTCTTATTTTTAAAGGTAGATTTATTTACCTTAAAATTATTTAAAGATAAATCACTAGAATTCACTTTTAAAAAGGAAGGCAATTGGTTTAAGCATATATGTATTGATTCCCTTTCACTGTACCTTTGGGAGTAAGGGGAATTTTTATCCTTAGAGGACTCCAATGGTCTTTCCTTCCTTGGGGTTTTAAAGATATTATATCCGCTTTATCCACATCCACACGTTTAATTTGTGCTTCAGATACATCATAACGACAATAGGCCATTCCATGTTTTGGCATCTTTAAAAGGTTCTTCCCTTTTAAGGATAAATACTGTCTTCTATCATGGATTCTCCTCACCACCCTGCGCCATGTCTCCTCCCAGGTGATCCTCCTGCAGTACACCACCCCCAAGGTCAGGATCAGGAAGCGTCTGACTTCCGTGGCCACCTTGGAGGAGATTTTAGGCAGGGTTTTAGTGAGGGATCATAGGACTCATCACAATTTCCAGAGGAGGTTGCAAAGTTAGACAGCCAGATTGCAGTTGAGGAATTATTTATATAATTGAACATCTTCCCACAAACAAAACTTCAGGCCCAGATGGTTTCTCGCAGGTTTTTACAAGAACGTTGTTCATATATTAGTCCTCCAGGTGGCTGCTTTATTCCAAGGTTTTAAAAATCCAAAAAATATTCCTCTCTTCATGGGCGAATCTGCGATATGGTTGCCAGGCAAGCCAAATGGAGAACTGCCATTGCACGCCTCTTAGCGCCCAATAGCAGTTCTTAACTATGTTGCCACGTTTTCTCTAAGGTACTCGCATCCAGACTTTAATCTATTTTGCCCAACTTGGTAGATGCCGAACAGGCTGGATTTATTATAGATAGGGGAACTTGAGATAACATCATATATCAGATGACTCATTATTACGTCAGTAAGGTAATACTAAAACTAACTTGTTGTGTGCACTATTTTTGTCAATACTGGAAAGGCATTCTACTGGCTAGATTGGTCCTATATACAGAAAGTATTTGCCAAATTTGGGTTTGGTCCTAATTTTAAAAAGTGTGTTCTCTCAAACTGTAAGCATCCCACTGTTACATGGAGGGTACATGGAGAATGTTCCCATGCCTTTCCAATCCACCAGGGTACTCCCAGTGGAGCCATTAGCTGAATCGACACACCAAAACAAGAGACTACAAGGAATCAAGACAGATGACATATGCAAAAAGCAAGTTCCATTTGCTAATGATTTCATTTTTATTATGAATGTCTCAATCTCGAATCTACCATGCATAACACATGAGTTTGTCATTTCATGCCGTTTCTGGCATTAAAATTAACCCGTCTAAATTGATAAATAGGCCTGAATTTGAAGTAGCTTGTACAATCAATATGATATACGTATGCGTTCCAATGGGATGATCTAAATTGGAATATTTGGTAATATTTCTGAAAAACTCCTATAATTCACTATAGCAACATAATATACCTTGGATCCTCACTTCTCTTTTTTCATGATTTGGAGAGGTGAAGTAAACTGGAAATGTCTTGGCTTGGGAAAATACAAAGAGATAAAATGAATCCCCTCCCTCAATTATTATATATTTTTCAATCCCTTCCCATCTATAATGGAAGCTATCATTAAAGCTAAAAGTGATTCATACAACCAGAGAATCCAGAATGCCCAATCAACCTCCAGAGAATTATTCACCATTCTTCGTGAGCTGGAATCACCAGCCCCGACTCCAGACCACTCCATCAAAGATCAGCAATGGTGTACCAATGTGCAAAATGCCCTCGCAGACAAAATCACGCTTCTGCAAAGTAAAATTTAAATTAAAAAAATGAAACTAACCCTTGACCCCATTCCTCTAACTACATCCTCGACCTTAGATCCACACATGACTATCAAATTTACCTTCACACCTGTGTCCTCATTAGAAATTATTAACATCATCAAAGGATTAACACCTTCGAGATGCAAAGGTGACATCTGTCTTGCCACCTTCATAAAAGAATGTGCAAATGAGTTGGCATCATTCATCACCACCATCATCAACAGTTTATTTTCTACCAGCTCAGTACATGATTACTTAAAGGAAGCCTGGGTACTACCCCTGTTAAAAAAATAAAAATACACTTTGGACTTTAACATCCCAACTACTTTCCGACCTATCACTACAGTCCCATTCTTAATAAAAATCCTCGACCGTGCAGCCTACCTGCAGATCCAAAAATTCTTGGAAACTAACAATCTCTTAGGCCTGAGACAATCTGGGTTCAGACCCGGTCATGGAACAGAAACGGCTCTCTTGGATTTAAAAACACAAATGGACCAATTCAAGGACAGAGGAGACTTGTGCATCCTCCTCCTATTAGACCTATCTGCAGCTTTTGTTTTGGTTAACCATAAAATCTTATGCCATCATCTTGAAACCGCGGTCCACTTCTCCCCTGAAGCCATCAAATGGATCAAATCTTTTCTTTCCAATTGTACTATGAGGGTCTTCTCTACCTCATCAGCAGCCCCACCAGCCCCAGTAACATGCGGCATACTGCAAGGCTGTTGCGTGTCACCCACATTATAAAATGCCTTCACAAAGCTACATGGCAAATTAGACAAAATGGGTGTCCCATATACAAATTATGCAGATGATACTCATACCCATCACAGGGTGTTATGACATTGACGCCAACAACCTCAACAAAATTGACCTCGCCATCCAGGCCTGGATGGCCCAAAATGAATTATGCCTCAATGATGACAAGACCGATTTAATAGGAAACAAATCCAAGTTAAGCAACCTATCAAAACAATACAAATCTTTCAACATTGATGGCAATCGGGGGTGTTGCTAGGTCTGGAAAATATCAGGGGCTAAGCTAATGTTGGGACTGTCAGGATTCAGGGCTAGCTATAGCCTTTTGGTTGTAGTCACTGAGCTTCTATCCGGGGCTACAACCAAAAGACCCGGGGCTATAGCCCTCTAAGCCCCCCCCAGCAACGCCTCTGATGGCAATCCTATAAATGACGCCAATGAAATAAAAGCTCTTTGGGTCCATATTGACTCCTCCCTCACCCTAACCTGACAGGTCAATGCCATTGTCTCGTCGGCAGCCTACACATCTAAACTTATCAGATCGAGTAGACCTTTCCTTTTGACAGATAACAGCATTACTCTAGCAAGAGCACCAATCCTCTCGTGGATAGATTACTGTAATTCTCTGTTTGTGGGATCCAGCGCTAGAAACATCAAAAAACTCCAAATAGTTCACAATAATGCTATCAGAGCTGCCTTGAATATACCTAAAAATGAACATATATCGTCAACCAGACGACACATCCATCAAATTTAAAATCCTTAGTCTCACCCACAAATGGCTCACCAACAACGCACCAGCTTACCTCAGTAACCAAATTGTCAAAACTCAATCTAATAGACCTACACGAGCCTCATATGCTAACCTTATCGCTACACCGAGGTTTAGGAGACAGAAAGCAGGTGGTTCTAGTTTCCCTGTAGTAGCAGCCAAACTGTGGAACACCCTGCCTCCACAACTGAGAAACGACCCATCCCTCTGGTCATTCCAGAAATGTCTTAAAGCCAGACTTTTCCTTTCAGATTCCCAATAATGAGACACTAGGCCTAGGTCAGACAGACCACTCCAAACTAATCGCCCACTCCTATAAGGAAGACTTGTCGGTATATTTACCAAAATATATTCCTGCAACTTCCAGTATCATCTGTCATTAATAATAATTACTTATGCAGTGACTAGTTACACTATATATGTTGTGCCTATTTCGTATATCTGTATATCTGTATGTTGTAAATATATGAAGCAGTGCAACTGTGCCTGATGAAGTACACCTTTGTAATCAATCTCTTAAGTATTAGCGCCTAGATGCCTCTGGGTTACGTGCGCTTTATAAATGTCAAAATAAATAAACAAATCTATATACCAGGGAAAGTGGTTGGGCAAATTAAAAAAAAAGTAGCTTTAAATTCGTATGGCAAAAGACATTTCCCAGAGTCTCAGGTAACACTCGGATGCCATCTCTTACAAAAAGATGCATCGGGGACCCTGGTGTAGCAAAATACTTATCATCTAACGTTACAGAACCCAAATGGTAAATATCTAGCAATTTAACTATCAGGTCTTCCCATTTCATACATCCACTAGATCGCTCCCAAATTGCAAACCTTACTGTTGTACGCAATTCAGTCCACTCAAACAACTCTTAGCTACTGGTCGGTAGCAACCAGAAGATATTCAGTTTCTCCCTTCCACTCTCCTCCAACACCAATTTGGAGTAATACAAAATTCTCTCTAGGGTCTGAATCACATGGATTCTCCTCCTGGGTAGGGGGCTAAAGAAAGTAGGCCAACTTTATGAACAAGGTCAACCACTTCATTTGTTGCAGGCAAATATTGAAACGCAAAGAACGAGACAGGTTTACGTGCATTCAATTTTGACAATGGATTATCCAGCTAATAACTGGGATTATGGACACATCTGCATTTTAAAATGTATTTATTTATAGAATTCCTAGAGAAAAAGCTTTCCTTACTTTATAATCTCAATTTGAATGCAAGCCCACCTCTACACTCTTAGATGACATGCTGTACATGGAAACCTTGGCTTGGGGCCAAGTGTACCGATTCACTCAGGAAAAATATCTGGATGAGGGCAGCTAAATCCTATACAGAGATTGAACAAAATGCTTAAAAACTGTTCCTCAGATGCTTCAACATCTCTCAACAAAATATATTTTAATACGCACCACTTTTGATGGCAGTGCCTTCTTACTAGTGGTACCCTAATATACATTTGGTGGGAATGCTGCATGATGGGGCCTTTTGGGGATCAAAATCTTTGTAACATCCCGCTTATAACTGGAATATTACTCCCCAAAGACCTTCAGGTTTTACTTTTAGGAGATGTTGACCATGATGAAAATGTCCCTCTTGGAGGGTGGTGCTCCAAATTCATTTTTCATACGCTTTTTGCAAGGTTAACAATAGCCCACAAATGGAAAGCTGCCTGCCTCCTGCTATGAAAGAGAATGGTGGTCCCATCTTTGGCCAAAGATGAACATGGATAGGATGTTGGCTTTCCTCCAAAAATAGTTACAGAAAATTAACATGTGATCTCCCTTTTTATCTTACATAGAAGTTAATAACTCTGAGACATCACAGGCCAAAGATCATGCAAGCATTCTGTCTTCATTGGTAGGTCATCTATTCTTTGACCATTCTACAAAGGCTCCAAGCTTGGTATCTTGGATATGTAGAATGCTCAGATTTTAGACCTTGTGTCCATAAATTCTTAAAATAATGTAATCATGATTGAGATTATACACCTTTCAACTGTTTACTGCAGAACTTCTTACAATAGGTAATTTCCTGACCCTATTTTTTGACTAAATATATGACAATGCAATTCATGGTATTGTCAAAGGATTATTTCCTGTAGTTGCATTACTACTATTTTCGAACCCTACAAACGTTATGAGCTAATAGGGAGCAGTTTGCTATGCTCACTTGACTCTCTCTCTTTCTCTGTGTCTCTCTCACTCCCTCCCCTCTGGATAGAAAGGTACACACCAAATCTACATCACATGACCACACCAGAGACTCAGACAAGTATTTGTTTTAAAATACATACCGTCAAGGCTAATAGTCTCAAAATCACATTTTTATGATACATCCAAACAGACATGGTGTGTTAAGGGTGTTGCTCATCTACTGCCCACGAAATTGTGGAGTAGCAGGTTGAGAGACACTATTTCCAATCCTCTCTTGCTCCCTCACTTGACTGAAACCCAAGCCGATTCCATGCAATCTTGCTCAGGATCAATACACGGAATTATGTGAAAATGCCACATTTTCCAGGGAAGAGTGCAAGAATCACACAGCACCATATTAAACATTCAACCAAAACACACCCTTTATCACAAGGCACTGGCATAACCAATTCTAAAGAATGTGTATTTCTGAAAGCAACACAAAATTAATAAAAGCACAGTGACCCAACATCTTACCTTGCTAGAACAATTTAATGAGAATCCTATCCCAAGGAAGCATCCATCTACAGAGGATAAAATAGAAGTAATGACCAACAGAGAACCACAAAGTGGAAACCTGAGGTGGGCTAAGCAGAGATTTTAACGTTCCCACTGCTGTGGCACTCTTCAGAGGGAAATAGGAAGGTAATATTATCCCCAAGGAGTAGGCAAATCAATGATGTACTGGGAAAGGGAGGAAAAGAACACCCCAGGAAGTTAGTGGTATAAATACTTTGTGGAAGACAACAGAAGTTTGGGTTGCTCGGATGTGGTGAGATGGCGTGGAGGCAGAGCAAGAGACGAGGTGGAGGAAGGATGATGGAGCGGAGTGTTGTGAAGCCTGTGGTGGAGATTGTGGCAGGTGAAGTATCGGTTGTGAAAGAGAGAGTAGTGTTTGTGTATGATAGTGTTTGTGTGTATGGTTATAGGATGGTGTGACTGGGGATTAGAAAGAGTAGAAGGATAAATCAGTGAGAGTAAGAAGAGTGTCTGAGGGAGTGTATCAGGGTGATTTATAGCGGGAAGAGGAGAGGGGATGGAAGATGAGATTGGTGAGAGGACAGGGGAGTTGAGAGTGGAAGGGAGAGGAGATTGGAGGGTGAAAGTATACAGTGGAGAGAGGGAAAGATGAGCTAGGAGATTTTGTGTCCATCGGAGAGACAGAAGGAGGGAGCAGATGAGAGGATAAGAGAGGGAATTAGGGAGAGGAACTGGAGGATAAATAGGAGAAGGGAGAGAGTGAGGAAAGAAACATCAGGGACAGGAGCAGAAGAGTGTAGAAGTGTCACTTTGAGAGTTACTGGGCACCTGAAGTCAGATAGAATAGGCAGAATAAATAGCCTTCTGCCCCTTATTGTAGTCCGAATTGTTCATTGCAGGTGTTACTGATCTTTAGTTGACAACTTTGGAAATAGGATAGCGTCGATTTAGGAGGGAGACGAGAAAGGGATAGCCCCTATTGTGCCACATTTCATTCACATACAGCCAAGTTTATGAATCATCCGAGTCCTACCAAATAAAAACCCCTGAACCATCCTCTGAACTCTTGGTACTCCTATGGTCATCTGTGACACTGCACAGAATGCATCACAACAGCAACTCCCCCCGTCAAATAAATGTTCAGAATCATCAAGGAAATGAGAAGCCCTACCTCTTACAGCAAAACACAGACATCCTTAGAGAAACTGTAAGACAAAATCACCAATTACTTCCTGTCGAGGCAAAAGGATCACTCATGACTCCCAGTGGGTTGGTGAATACTTTATTAGTAGAAAGCAGTGACAGCACGACCCCAACAGCAACTCAAGACACAACGTTCCAAGCATTCACCTTCCCTCCGAGCCCCCCGTCCTTTATACCCACCAGGGCACATGCTTTTTAATGTAAGGGGTGCTCCCAAAAGGTCAAGTTTGAATACTAAATTCCTCCTGCTAGCAAAGAACAAAGCCTCATTATATCAGCTTTTGACACTTGCTGTGCTCTTTCATGTAAGTCAGTGTTATCAGTGAGGTTACCCTGTCGTAACTCTCAACAGTTAGTCAAGGTTCCCACAATCCATATGCTTTGAGGCAAGTGAGAGCATTAGTAATATGACGACTTCCGCTCCCCCGTGCCGCTTTTCTTAAGAAAGCGAGAGCCTAAATCCTGCTTGCATATGCCAAAAGAGAAACACGTTAAGAAGTGAGAGATGAGAAAGTGAGCATTCCAACAAGCTATTCGATAGGCTTTCATTGCAAAGACATATGCAGGCCGTTCTACAGTGTCAGCCCCACATAAGCAAGAAGTGCTGTTTAAAAAAGGCAGGTTACAGGGCCTAGTCACTATAATACTGCAGTGCCAGGCACGGGCGGGGGTACATAAAAATGTCATTTCCCAATTTTCCTCCACAGTCCCCTCCTATGAGACGTTCACTCCATTCTCATTACAATCATATCTAGAGGAATGCACATCACATTCCATTAGGTCCTAACACTTTAGATCTTCTTCCACATGACAGTAAAGCACTTGAACAGGTTGTGACACTTCAGAACAGGTGTTACATGACTGATAGTAAAGGCTTTTGCCCACTATTGACAGACAAGACAGCCGAAAGATTATGACTACTATGAGCAGGATTTGTCCGATAGATCCCCTAAGAATGCCATTTGTCTTACGAATCACGTTCCAAAGGACCAAGACGCCTCCGGCTTAGTTTGTAGAAGGCACTTACCGTGTGCTGAATGTGAGTAATAATGTCAGAGATATTCCAGGCGCCAACTTTACCACTTACTGCTAAACTCGTAATGTGACCATCATTTTTCTCTGTGCAGAAGTACGTTTGCAAGGTACTGTGGCAGATATTGAAGTCTTCGACTGGTTGATGATTTTTCTGTATAATCACATATGGCATATTTTATTTTAGCCTATGTGTTTGGAAAAAGTGTTGTAAGATTTTAAAAAAATTGCAGTGGCTGGGAAGAGGAAATTCCTTTCCAAACTCTGTTCTGTGACGGTAGCTCACAAAGTGGCTTACCTCATTAGTCATTTGCGCACATGGAAAATATTGTGCGCCCAACAGGCAATAGGTTCCACACATGGAGAAAAAGTATTAGAGGGAACATTGGTCTCAGTCCATGTGTTTTACCTTATTTACCTCAAAGAACTAGTAGAGGAACTTTGTCTGCAACCCACAAACTAGTCTCTTGAGGATGTGGCTCAATGCCCGTAGAGGACCATCGGCGAACAGCACCAGGTGCATGATATTTTAATATATCTCTGTCGGTATAAATGCTGTTTGAATGTTGATGTGTATGCATTTTATGGTTATTGGGTCTTTTTTCGAACATGTCACAAGATGGACAGGCCCGCACCCCAACCCTGGATCCACACTTAAAACACATATTTGCACCTCTTTTGGAAGTATGTATGTATCTTTAACGTAACAGACTGATGGGTGGATGCCCACTTACCCCAGGATTTGTCACCACAATTCCCCACAGCAGCAATCACCTTTCAGTGGGGATCCATAAAGTGTAGCACTCTTTACGAACTGCACAGACACCTCCCTGTGAGTCCAGAACCATATCTAACACTATTTGGTTCTGAAGAACCCTGGTTTGCAAGACTACCTCTTCCCGGGATAAAGTAGACAAGGAGGAGGTGGTCACATTGGCAATATCCCCCATCAGCAGTGAGAGCTGTGTTAACCGATTTGTTTATTTTAATCCACAGTGCTGGTATCGGGTAACCCTGACCTACGACAGTCTTCCCATGAAAGCTTTGCTTAGGGCAAGCTGGTGCAAGGAATCTAAAGGTGTGATGCACAGCAGGCAGAATATATCCCATGTAGCAACTCCCTCCCGAATTAATGGGTAACCACAGGTACACTTTATCTCAACAGATGAAATTAGTTCTGGGATAAGCATATCCAGCGGGGGAACATGTGAAATTCCAGTCGAAGGCAAATGTGACATTATTAATCACCACACTAGTGTTAGTGAACAGGTAATACTGGCATCTGCTGATTCCCATGAGCTCGGACCCTTGGTTAGTATAACACAGGAGACTCACTGCCAGAGATGATAGGTGCAGGGCAGCGGATTTTCGGTGTACTAAGTTTGGCTCAGTGTAATTTGGAGGTCCCATGAATCCCAACGGGGCCTGAACATCTCTACAGAATTTTCAGGCCTTGTGACTGGGATCCCAATTTGAGATCCATACATAGATCCCCACTGAAAGGTGATTGCTGCAGTGGGGAATTGTGATGACAAATCCTGGGGTAAGTGGGCACCCACCCATCAGTCTGTTACGTTAAGGATACACGCATACTTCGAAGAAAGGTGCAAATATGTGTTTTAAGTGTGGATCCAGGGTTGGGGTGCGGGCCTGTCCATCTTGTGACATGTTCGAAAAAAGCCTCAATAACCATAAAATGCATACACATCAACATTCCAGTAGCATTTATACAGAGATATATTAAAATATCATGCCCCTGGTGCTGTTCGTCGATGGTCCTCTTCGGGCATTGAGCCACATCCTCAAGAGAATAGTTTGTGGGTTGCAGACAAAGTTCCTTTACTAGTTCTTTGAGGTAAATCAGGTAAAACACATGGACCAGCCCTCTAGTCAAATATCCTTAGGTTCTGTAGCATGCGTCGTGAAGTCCCGAATTTCCACCTCACTTATCAAGTGTCTAGCAGCAAAATCCACCGCTCGCGGTTTATGGTCGACAGATCCACCCCGACTCAAAACTACAGTTACAGATAGTACCAGAGACACACAAATATCAAAGTCATGGTAACGAGTGGCAAGGCCCATTATCTGCAAATGCTGGCCACTTAGCAGCAGTGGTGGCTGTTCTCTGCCGTTGCACCACCTCCTCAGAGGGACTCATTGTCGTTGGGAAGACAAATTCAGAAGCAAGTAACTCAGCCCGTTGTCACTTTGATCAGAACTAATGACTCTGATATCCTCCGGCGGGATTGCAGTGCGTACCTCTGGGCGGTTTTGTGCTGAGGTCCAGCGGAAGCAGCCGCTGGAGATGGTATGCCAACAGAGGAAACTGGCTTGGTGTCATCCCTTCCTGGGTCTCGACCGGCTGTCGGAGGAGCCTTATCAACAGCTCCCACCTAGACCTTACAGTGTATAACAGATTCAGCAGCTGCGGATTCCAGTTCAGTACGTAAGCATATTGTCTGATCGAGGATGATGAGCACTGTGGAATTGTTGTTTTATCCCTAACTCTTTACACACCTACCTGATAACCTGACCCGTAAAGTGGGTACTTCAGTCACTGTCTATACATAAGGGCAATCCAAACCGAGGGAAACATTGTGCTAACAATAAACAGCTTTGCAGGTACCGGAATCCCCACATTCTGGGTTAAACATACAATTCTCGCAATAATTCTGAGCCATAGTGTCTAATCCAAGAGCCATACAATCTTGTGACTGCACAATCAGGACATTTTTACCTCAATGAGCCACACTGTGAGATTCAGAGACTATGTAGGGGAGAAGCACCTTGGGTGCCACCAGGCAGCCATCTGGGGAACGCCACAGGGAATCTCCTCCCAGTACACACTTATGTGGAATCCAGGTCACCTTTTCCACTTCAGGAGCTTGATCTTGGGAGTTTTACCAGACTGGCCAGCGAAGGTATAGGTGGCCGTGGAGCTACAACACAAAAAAGACATTCATTAGGTGCCAGAGGCCCTCTTAAGGCCACTGAAGGAGCTGCACCATCGGCCAAATCATTTCCATGGCCCGTAAATGACTGTGGGGGGATCATGCCCTTTACAATACACAATGGCTACTACTGTGGGGAGTAACAATACCTCTAATAATGCTGACAAATAATTTCCAATTATGATTGGGTTACCCGTGGATGTTAAATACCCCCACTGCTGAGGGGGCGCTGTTGCGCAACAAGATGGCCGCTTAGGTGAGGAGCTCCTCTCCGGCATGAATCCTGTGTGAAATTTTCCCCCGGTTCCAGGGTGCATCGAGCCTCAAAAATAGCTGGGCTGCTTCCCGCTACACTCCGGTTCCTGCAGGAGAAATTCCGACTGAAATCGGACACCCTGAGCCCTCGGATGGAGGCAGGCCCTGAGCCTACGTAGCGGGCTGCCACACGGCTCCACGGAATCCTACGAGGGAGCCGCTGCTACCAGGCCCGCACGGGCCTCGCGGTGGGCGGAGCGGAACTGGAAGACTGCAGGCGAGGAGCGCCGTGGAGCGTGTGCCCCGTAGTATCCAGCCTTGGACCTGTATCGCGTGCGGTACGCCACACTGGATGAGCTTCCCCACTGTCTCCCGGACCCGGGTGCCCTGCGGCAGGGGCTGCCGGTACCGACTCGGAGCCCGGGAGGGTCGGGAGAATCGGGAGACACTACGCCGTGCCTGCGCGCCCCCGGCGGACCACAGTTCATCAGTCCTGGTGTCCTGGCGAACCGAGCAGAGTGCGGCAGACTGCTGGATGCGTTGCGGGGCCCGGGCACTGCTCGCACTACGCCTAACGCTGGGGTCCTGAGAAAATGACTGATCCTGTTCCTCGTCAGCAGGAACACGCAGCGGCTTTGGGTGAGGCCCTTGGGCGCGAGGGGGGCTTCCACAGGACCCTGGCAGTCCCGTCAGTGATGAGGTCGCTACCCTGCCCGGGGTGTTGGGGGGGGGGGGTTGCCTCGAGCTCAGAACCAGCCTTATTTGGGACACTGATGTACTATGCTTGGGCAACACGCACAGAGAGCAGACTCCTTTGTGAAACAAAGCACAACCTCCGCCAGTATCGACGTGGGAAGACACAACCCAGTCGTCCCAATACCATCGGCACAACCCTGGTGTATCATGACACGGGCCGTGGTGGCTATAGTTAGCGCCCACTAATCTACTCTAGGCCCTCGCCCGATAAGCCCCGATCTTTCTGCTACTCTACTGCAGTGTGTGTGTCTGCGCACCCCAGCTCTGAGGAATATCACTCTGTTTGGCCCACGTAATACAGCACTGAGGCACGGGTGGTGGGGCAGACACGCCGAGACCCTCACGCAAACCCCGCACTACTCTAGTCTCCTGCTGTGGCGCATTGGGGCACGACCTCACGATCCTACCTGGCACAGTTTACTCTACTGTCTCCATAATGCCTAGCAAGAACGTGGGCAAGAACAAAAGAACTGGCCCCATGGATTCATTTACCAGCTCACAGTCGCCTCCCGAAAGCCCGGCCATACAACCTCCTTCCTCTCCCTTGTCATCGAAAGATTAGAAATTCGACCGCCTACTCACCACGGTACAGATCGGGTTCTTGGCTATAAATGTCAAACTCAATGACATTGTCTCCACAATTGGTTCACTAAAGACCCGACTGGACAAAGAAAGTGCCAGAATCACAGAGGCTGAAGGCAGGATTGGTGCGAATGAGGATTCGACCCGGCAATACACGCAGGACATATCTCTCCTGAGAGGGGAAATGGATAAACTCTGCGGCAAATGCGATGATTTGGAATCTCGCTCCAGGCGAAACAACCTTTAGTCAGCCTTTCAGAGTCTTTCTGCAAGGGTCCAACGGAGCTCCGAATCAAAGATCTTCTGAAATCCCTCCTCGGGGAAGAGGCCTTTTCGCCTCAGTTCCTAGTTGAGAGGGCTCATCGTTCCCTCGCTCCACCGCCCAGGCCCGGGGCTCCTCCCCGTACGGTTATAGCCAAACTACTGAACTACAGGGACGGGGACGCCGTCCTCAGGCTGGCAAGGGAGAAAGGACCCCTGAGAATCGGCAATGATCACATCCATATCTACCCGGATTTCTCTGCAGGGGTCCAAACTCAAAGACGATCCTACGAAACCATTAAACGCCGACTGCGACAGGTCCCCTACACCCTCTTGTATCCGGCTAAACTTCGTATACAGCACGGCAGGAGAGCGCATTTCTTTGAATCCCCTGCAGCAGCCTTGACTTACATGGAAGCCTTGATACCCATCCCACCAGGGAGGCAGGAACTCGACCAGAATGACCTGCAGCAGCTAGTGTAGCCTGAACTATCACTCTTAGGAATTAGCCTTATCTGTAGATGGTCTCTTTGGGCCACCGGAAAAGTTTGAAGCAAGGACAGGCAGAGATGCACCTCTGCTCCCTATCCTTGAATGTCGCCGGATGAGTTGCTGCACTCGACCCCTTCTCTGGGTTGACCCACAAGTTAGTAAAAAAAAGGGGATCATCATCAAGTTGGGCACGATGATGTGGGAGGGGGTGGGTTCAGGTAATTCTGGACGTTTCTCTATTTTGGAGAACAGTGTTAAGACCTTAGGATGCCCCGGTTGGGCACAAGGCACAAAGTTTCTCTTTTTTGTTGCTGGTTGTTCACTGTTAAAATTGCACTCACTGGCTCACTCGCAGACCTTCTTTGCAAGAATACCCACTTTCTCGAATGTCATCACGATGCATGAAGATGGCGCAAAACACTAGAACACCCAGGGGGCTACAACTGAAACTAATCACTTGGAACGTTTGGGGGTTAAATAATAGAGCGAAAGCCAGTAAGGTGGGAGCATACATTAATAGGCACCACCCACACATTGCGATGCTCCAAGAGACCCATGCATTGAAATCCACACACGAGAGTATCCTTCGGCAATGGGGTAACAGGCATTACACGGAATATTCCTCTCAGAACAGGGGGGTCATCACACTGATACACCCGTCATTGGGGTTCTCCACTGAAAAATGCAAGATAGAGCCGCAGGGCAGATATGTGGTGGTCTGGGGCACGTTGGCTGGCGTAAAACTCATATTGGTCAATACATATGGTCCGAACCTGGGCGACCCAGAGTTCTATATACAGCTTCTCGCAGTGATAGGTTTGACGACAAATGTCTGGGTCCTTTGGGGAGGAGACCTCAACACTATTCTTGACACCACACTGGATAGGTCTTCCAGCAGGCCTAGGCATCTTTGTCATGATCTCTGCTTCCAAAAGGTCAGGGTTTTCCCAACTCCCTTGGAAGCAGATTCATAACCCAGGTTCTGAGTGCCAACCAGTCCCAATTGGGACCTTTTGGACCCAGTCCTGGCGCCAGTGGCACCAGGCTCATAAATATGCCCAGTCCCAGCGCTGGAAGCGCCGGGCTCATAATGCTTGGGTGGACTTACCTGCAGCAGACCATGCTGCTTACTTGCCTGCCAGTTGAGCCTCTGATCCTCTTCTGTTTGGAACTACTTTTCCTGTTGGGTGGGGCAGGAGCCACTCCCTAGGTTCAGAACACTGGAACTCTTCTGGAAAGCAGGAACTCTTTTCTTACCTAGGCGTGGCTGTGGAAGGAGACACCTAAGCACTACAGGAGGCTATTTAAACCACACCCGATGGATGAATCTTGCTTTGCGTTATTCTGCATCCTCTGCAGCAGAACGCTCATCGTGTCTTCTGCATCTGATCCTGGGCCTAAGGAAAAAGGCTTACCATCCTGAATCCAGTCTTCAGCAACACCTATAAAGACAAGAAAGAACAGGTTAGCATTACGGTCTTCAGTGACAGCTCTTCACTTACCTGGGCCATCGGCTGTCACCAACGCCTCGCGCTGCATTCTGAAAGACAAAGGCTTACCTACACTTCGTGCGCTCCGGAGGTCTTCACACTGCATTCCGGCATCTGAAAGACAAAAGCTTACCAACTCTTCGCACGCTCCGGAGGCCTTCGGCGCTGCATCCCGCATCTGAAAGACAAAACAAGGTGCGTTTAAAGACATTGGGGAACTTTAATACTCACGTGCCATTACTCCTTTCCACATCTAACCCAGTGGGTATTCCGGCACCCTGCAGCCGCTCCGAACTTGTACCTGCAAAATAAAAAGACAGTTAGAGCGCATCGTGAAGCAGGCAACAAGCGCTTACTTACGTGCTTCCAGGCGCTTCTATTCATCACATGGGCTCCATCTTCAACTCACTTCAGCCCGTCATCCACCATCGCCGGAACCCTGCAAAACAAGAGACATCATTACTAAAGACTTTAAAGACATTAGAATTACTCGAAACTTACCGTTCGTGCAGTAAACGACGGACAGCAGTCCTCTGAAGTCAAGAGGCCTGCTCCCCTTATCCAGTGAAGAAACTGGTTACAGCACCCTGCCCCGAGGCAGATGGAGAGCACAGCGTTCACTTACCTAAGGTGAGAGCATTAACCTTCGGGGTTCTACAGGAGAAGAGAAAGGGAAGAAGAGAGAGACATTCAATAACCCAGTTCATTAATCCCATATTTTCTATCTGCAGACATCTTACCCTTCGAGTCAAACATACAGTGCACAGAGGTCCAGCCCAAAGAGCCAGCCGTGTGTTACACATCACCTTTGAAGATACGGTATACGCCCAGTCAAGACCGGGGCCTCTACGGGAATCAGGTGAGCGTTACAATCTTACCAAAGCGGCGAACATTATTCGGCATGCCCAAGAGGAACTTACCCTTTCTGATTCTTGGAGGGGGACCCACCCTACCGACAGAAAATACACGTTTTACTCCTCAGTCCATGACACCGAATCCAGAATAGATTACTGGCTCATCTCGTCCCCCCTGGTTAACTGTATCGAACCTTGCGAGATCCTCCCTCGCACGCTCTCGGACCATTCCCCAGTCACCCTGGACATACTGCTCCCCGACATAAATCGCCCAGTACAACAATGGAAGATGTCCCCCACCATATTAAAAGACCTGAGTGTCGTTGAAGCTCTTCACACCGACATGGGAGAATTCTTCCAGCTGAACAAGGGCTCGGTAGACAATTGGGCGACTATATGGGAGACGTTTAAGGTATGGGTACGGGGAAATCTGATGTCCAAAACGACCGGCCTCCTTAAAGCTGTCAGAACCGAGTTGGATAATACAGAATCACGCCTGCAAACACTCGAAACTCAGTACAGCATGACCCATGATAAGTGCATCCTGGCCGATATTAGTGCGCAACTCCAAACTTTCAAAGATCTGGCAACCAAAGAACAACAATATATGGCCATCCCCATCAGAGCACGCAGATACGGGGAGGGCAATAGAGCAGGTCCCCATCTTGCCCGCTTGCTCCGTAACGAACGAAACCATACTCCTATCATGAGCATCCTAACGGAGGGTGGAACTGTCGTTAATGGAGAAAACGAAATAAACCTCGAATTTTCACATTACTATACTGATCTATATGGCAATCATGACAGTTGTACACAAAATAATATACGGACATCCCTGAGTAAGATTGACCTCCCTAAGTTCACCTTGGAGGACAACTGGACCCCCGAGCAACCCATAACAAGCGATGAAATAGCTGAGGCAATCAAATCGCTGTCGTCAGGTAAAACCCCAGGACCGGACAGTCTGAATGCTGAATTATACAAATCTTTCTCCACGATCCTCGCCCCGATACTAACTCTTGTATGGGAGGAGGCCATTAATGCAGGTTCACTCCCAGAATCAATGACAGATGCGGTTATTACAGTGCTTCTGAAACCTAGATGGCCAGCACACGAACGCTCTTCATATCGCCCCCTGTCCTTGATTAATACCGATGCCAAAATTTATGCAAAGTACTCGCCACCAGATTGCTCCCCAAAATGACCACCCTGATTCACCCTGACCAGTGTGGATTTATACCCACTAGATCCACGGCCCTAAACTTGCGCAGATTATTCTGCATACTGGCACAGATCAAACCAGGGGCGCAAGCCGTAGCCATATCATTAGACACAGAAAAGGCGTTCGACTCAGTTTCATGGCTATATATGTTTGAGGTGCTCCACAAATTCGGATTCGGCCCCTATTTGACGGGATGCGTCAGGCTGTTGTACTCGTCACCCAAAGCCAGGGTGCTAACCAATCGAACTCTGTCTGACCAATTCACTTTACACAGAGGGACCAGACAGGGGTGCCCCTTTTCTCCCATACTTTTGGCTCTAACTATTGAACCGGTGGCGGCCGCAGTCAGGGCCGAGCAAGAGCTGAGAGGCATATATATGTCAGGGGCATACCAAGCAATCTCATTATACGCTGACGATGCACTGTTATATGTTCGTGAACCAGAGAAGAACCTTCCCCCCATACTGGCCGTGATAAGCGACTTCACTTTACATTCAGGTTACAAGATCAACACGGCCAAGTCCGAAATCTTCCCATTGACTAGTGCCACCACTTGCCCCACAAACATGCATGGTCTCGCATGGGCTCCTGATTACATCAGATATTTAGGAATCCTAGTCTCTCGTGATAGCACCTCCCAGTATATAGACAACTACGAGGCCACTCTACAATCCATATACTCGAAACTTCAAATCTGGGCCAAACTCCCCATATCTCTTGCTGGCCGTATAGCGGTACTCAAGATGACAGTACTCCCCAAGCTCCTTTATATCTTTTGTAACGTCCCCATGTGGCCGGGCAGACCCTTCTTTGATAACCTTCGATCCATGGCTACTACTTTTGTTTGGAACCGGGGGGCAAGCAGAATTAGTTGGGCCAAGCTGGTCGAACCCTATGAAAAGGGAGGGTTTGCAGCCCCCGACTTCGAACTATGCTATTATGTAGTACAGGCACACTATGCAAAATTTTGGCAAGATCCTTCGGATAAGGCACCACACATACCTATCGAGCGACATTCAGTCCGTCCAACAGACCTGCGATCCATTATTTTTACGAAAAGGTATAGAGATGATTGCAAGTTTGACCCCACCTCCTGTACAATCGCAGCATGGGCCGCAATCAGCAAACGACTCCAGATAGATAACCCCTATGATTCTCAGGCCCCTCTCTGGAACTTCCCAGGCATCACACCCACGTACGATATTGGTATCCAGAAAAGTTGGCTCCCAGATTATGAGTTTACAATGAAAGCCATGTTCCCAAATGGTAAATTCGTGACCCCTGAGGACTTTGCAGAATCGGTTGGTGGAAACCAACTGATCACTCTTCAGTTCCACCGCATGAAAGCGGCGTTCAAGAAACGCTGGCCTACATTTCCAGATGAACCCCCCGAACATGCATGTTATCAGTCATTGTATTCTCAGACGGGCACAGGGGTGTCCAAACTATATAACATAGTCCAGACACATACAGAAACTCTAAACACCATTAAGACATTGTGGAAAAAGGACATGGGTACTACTATTGAAATAGGGAAATGGACCAGATACTGTCTCCTATCTAAAAAGATCTCATTGAATGCAGGCCTGAGACTGATACAGTTCAAGATCCTGAATAAGCTACACTTCACCCCGGTAAAAATGGCGAAATTCTATGACACCTTATCTGACAATTGCACAAAATGCCACGCACCTGGCGCGAACTCCTTTCACATGTACTGGGCTTGCCCCCAAGTAGCGGAATTCTGGCGCATGGTGGCTAATATCCTAGAGGAGATCACACAAATCCCCGCAAACCTCAAACCCCCGAAATACCTGTTTGGGGACATTGGAAAGGTCCCGGAAAAAATCAGGAGACTGTTCAATGTTGCATGCGCAGTCGCAAAGAAATGTATCCTCCAGAAATGGAAGAGCACACAGGCTCCGACTGTGGACCAGTTCCTTTCAGCATTGGTATATGTGAATGAATGCGAAGAAAACTATGTGGGAATGGTACCCTCTCCATGTAAACCGAAGGACATTTGGGCTCCATTTAGGACATATTTAACTGAAACCTCTTCTGACACAGAAAACTCTGACAATGATAGTGTGAATGAAGTGTAACACTACACTGTTATCCAGATGGTCTTTTGCCGTCTTTTATCTGCACTGTGTCTACATTTTACATAACTGCACGCGCCTGATGTATAACATTAGTCCGAAAAGGATTTTGTGATTATGAAGTGCACAATATATTTGTATCATGTTTATGAGAATTACTGCGAGTGTACTGTGACATGCAACCAAAAATAAAGTTTAAAAAAAAAAAAAATACCCCCCTGCTTCCCCAAAATTACAAAGTCATGGACCACCCCATGGGCATACCTGGAATCTGTGTAAATCGTGGCCCATCTACCCCATGCTAGAGTACATGCACGGGTGAGGGCCACAAGATCGGCCACTTGAGCTGACTTGGCCACTTCTAGTACAGCATGGGGGGATACATTCAGAATACCCTAAAACCAATTCCCCTGTTTCTGGCACACGAATGCACGAGCCACCCACAAACATAATTAGCTCAGGATTAAGCAAGGGTAAATCAGACAAGTCCACATGGGGAGACAAAAGTGTTTCTACAACAACCTGACAGTCGTTGTGGCTCCCCATCCTCCGGGGTAGTTAACAGTGAAGCAGGGTTTAGAACTGAACAACGATTTAGGGTGATGTTGGCAGGCGAGATAAACAACTTCTCGTAGCCTGTAAGGTGTTAATTTGACACATACTGTGTCTTTCCTTTAAGATACAGTCACAATACCACATAAGGAACAGACACTGTCACAGGATGACCCTGTACCAGCGAGTCTTTTTTTCTCCACCAATAGTGCAGCAGCAGCAACAGCTCGCAAGACACGCTGGAGGTTCTGCGCCTACTAGATATAATACTACACTATGATAGGGTACCGGCCAATGCTTGCCACCATGTAACTGAGTCAACATACCTCGAGAAAACCCCTTGCATTTGTTGCAAAACAGGACAAAGGGCTTGTTATAATATGACAAACCTAAAGCTGGAGCCATTGCAAGCACTTGCTTAATGGTGACAAAGGCATCTTTGGCTTCTGAGACCATGGCAGGGATTCTGGGATCGAATCATGTGTGCAGTTTTGAAGGGGCTTAACTAAGGACACAGAACCCACTGCCTACAGAAACTTACCACCCAGAGGAATCCTCCAATTTACTTCTTGGTTTGGGGCTTAGGGGCATTCTGGATTGCTGCAATTCTATCCTGGGACAAGTATCTTTCCCCTGCAGAATTCCTATGGCCCAGATAGCACACCTGGGGTAGACATAACTGTAATTTGTCCTTGGATCCTTGTGACCCTTTTCATCAAGCACTGTCAACAGAACCAGTGTGTCTTCACATGCTTCCAAGCAGGCAGAAGCTCGAAGAAAATCTACATATTGCACCAGCGTTGACCCACTTGGAAACTGTACAGAATCCAAATCTTTCTTCAAAATTTGGAAGAACAAGGTAGGGATTTCCTCCACGTGCCCTATTGGAAGCCTCTGGAACGGGTACTGAGTTGATTTATGGGTGAATGCAAAAAAATACTGACTGTATAGTTATAGAGAAAAATGCTTAACACAAATCCACCACGGTAAAATATTTGGGTGTATATGGAATACACCACAAAATCGTAGCTGGATTGGGGCCAACCGGATAAGCCAGACGCACTTCTACATTAATTGCATACAGGTCATGAATAAAACAATATACCTCTTTACCTGGTTTCTCAGTATGCAAAATAGGAGTATTACGGGCGCTGCGGGTTGGAACAATAATGCCTTGCTGGAGAAAGGATTCTATCACAGGACGAAGATGCTCTTCAGCCTATCCAGAAATGGTTACTGCAGTAAACAGTTCAAGGGCTTGGCAGGATTCAGGATAATTTTAACTGGTTCAGTGTTGACAATATTTCCAGTATCATTGGCATGGGCTGACCATAATTTGGGACCTGGTTTAACAGCACCTGCCGCAGACACGACGTAACAGGCCGGTCATCAGAGTCCAAATGGATGATCTCCTGCAATACTGCCAGCACCTTGTGCTCCTTGTGAGCCGAAATGTCAAGATGTACACTATCAGGGAACAGTAAATAGAGCAGCTCAGTTTACTTAGCAAGTCTAATCCAAACAAATTCACTGGGGAACAAGGGCTCAGCAAGAAAGCATGTTGGTCGTAAATGGTACCTATCATAACCTTAGGC
Source organism: Ambystoma mexicanum (assembly GCF_040938575.1). NCBI lineage: Eukaryota > Metazoa > Chordata > Amphibia > Caudata > Ambystomatidae > Ambystoma > Ambystoma mexicanum. Next base: position 1,100,834,880 of record NC_090937.1, read on the forward strand.
GGAGTGGACACGGGATGAGGTATTGGAGTCCCTCCTATGTCCACCATGTTAACTACCTCAGTAGAGTGCATCATTTGTGAAAACACCGAAGCGTTTAAAGTGGAGCGTGATGCTCCCAGATCTACCAGACATCACTTTTTCTGACCTTCCACAATACAGTAAACATAAAGGGCAGTACGATCAATCGAAATGAGTGGTGCAACAAGTTCAGGGACTCCTTGGCAATCCTAAACATCGGTCAATAGCACTGGCGGTGGGGTCAGGAACCTTGCTATCTCCCTTGGCACGGTTGGCTGCATGCCTCGACCATTGTACTGCGGCCGATGTGGACACTCGGCTTTCCAGTGTCCAAACTCTTTACAATAGTATACATGTTGGTGTACTACCTTTCAGCAATTTGCCCTTGTCCAAATGACTAAGGTGCTCCTCTGCCTCTTCCCCACCCACCCAGAGTGGGGTGAAACCCTCCCCTTCTCTGGGGAGGTTGCAAGCTCTGTATCTGCAACACCATTAACTTGGACACCAAAGTTTCTTTTTGTTTCTCAACCTCATGAAAAGGAGAAGTGTCTAGAAATCCGAGTTCGTATTTCGGGTGTAAATGGGCCTTCCATTGTATATATTGGGGTAGACTGCAGATACATTGGTGGTTGAATGGAGTCCCGACTAGCCCCTCGCTGTGACAGGGGTTTCATTAATAATAGGCGGCTTACATGTGTCCAAAATATCTTCAAGATTTTCCTTTCATGGGAGCCCGCCTTGGAGTACGGCATGTCATTGTACCCCGTTTAATGGGTTAGTACCTGCCGGTTTCACTGCTCGGCCTTATACTCAGCCTGCCTCTTCGTGGCTTTGGTGTAGCAGTCAAGATAACTGTCCCATTGACGTTGGTGTACACGTGCATCGTTCTTCTCTAGCACTGTATGCAAATTCATTGTTCTGTCTAAATCAAATGTGCCTTCCTGGGGAAAGTGCCTGGGTGACTGTGTATATTCGTAATACTAGACAAAAAGGACTGGACGCTGAGGTTCAGTTCACTTACAGAATCACAGAACAGAGCAGTTTAGAAAGGAAAATAATTTAATTTACCCATATTCATACAAAAATATCATACATTTTATTTAAATATCAACACAGAATTGACACTGATAAGACATTCACTTCATACTTAACACTCACATGTCATAAAGCCACAATTATCTTACTCTGACATATACAAATCACATTTACACATAAATCACTCTTGACCATTGGCAAACCAATTAAACAATAACAAGCTATTGAAGCAGTTATACAATAAGCTAAAATGCAAGAATGCATAGAGCATAGTCAATATGGCGCCTAATCATCCAACATGTTTAATTCCCATACGACCATTACTATGTACAATTGTGGGAAATTCTTCAGGGAGTTTCCAAAGGATTTCTATGTAATCACCGGTGTTTGAGAATGGTGTGTCTTGCTCTTATTTATTTTGTGATACTCTGTAACGTGAGCATGGACAAAAACGAGGGCAACTTATTGCTAATGGTTGACTAATAGTTTATCGATAAAAGGGAGTTGTATCACATTTGAATACCTAATTCATTCTTAATTTCACTCATGGAGGTCACTGGTTTTGTACAATTTCATTAGTAGCTCAATCACTCTAAATGATTTGCTTGCAGTCTGTAATCTGTTCAAGTTTCTAAGTATCGTTATACCTGTAATCTCTTACTAGTTTTGTCGCGAAGTCATGTGTATCACTTATACTCAAGCAGATCAATGTGGTGTGGAGCTCATCTTAGTGCAGTTATCACTCTTTTTGTAAAATGGGAATCATGCACACTCTGCAAACGAAAAGTGGCATTGCAGCCCTCGATCCTTAATGTTTAAATCTGTTTACGCAATTTCACTGGTCAAATTGTCACCAGTTTATTGATAGTTTATATGCATAGCCCAGTAGAAGTATGTCTAGACGTCGTAAGCACTGGAAAGGGGAATATTTTGAATGTACTCACTATTCAACGTGTTGTGTCTTTAAATATTCATTTGCATACAAAGATTCCCCAGTGCAGTATCCCGGAGTCCTCAAAAGGAGAATTCCTTCCCTTCTGTTACTACGCATCGATAAGTACACACCAGCAGAAAAGTTTAGAAAAACGCTGGGACCATCCATTAGAGCGGAAACACAAACCACCAACCGCATACGTTAATATCAGAGCAGCTGAACGCTTCGATCAACATTGGCCGAATACTGGCTTATTATATATCGTAGTGCCTCATTAGCAAGTGAGTGCGGACCTATTTACTAACTCAGACCTCCGCGTCTGCATCAATCCCTAACTATTTTCGTAGTCCAACGACCCCTCACCCGACAACCTAATGCGCCGTGATTTAAAATACATCACAACTAAACCGTGTCTGTATTTTACTCAATGTCATCTAGAGCGGCCATTTTGGAGGGGAAACAGAAAAAGGAGTCAACGGGGATCTGTGAAGTTGTTCTATTAAAGGCCATCCATGTTGAGAATAACAACAAAGACCAGAACCAAGAGTGCACTAATGATGCATCTGTTTTGGATGTCACTTTTAGCATTGCAAGAAAAGAAGGCTAACTGATTGGTGGTGTTATTGAGCAATACTGCTTGCATTTGTGTATGTTGTGCCAATCAATAGTATCGGTCTTGCCGGTCACGTGACTCTTGATTAAAAAAATAAGTTGTGCTTCCTCGTGTGCTAACCTTTGTTTATCTCGTTGTGTGTTATTGTCATGATGCCTACCCCCAGGCATCCGGACCAAGCCCATCAGCCCCGGGAGCAGGCATCTAGACATTTAGTAAAACCTCTGCAGCCCCGGCTAGGGGCTATCTGGGTTCAGTCCTGGCGCCTTAGGCGCCAAGCTCATAGTAGGAATCAGTCCTGGCGCCTAAGGCGCCAGGCTCATGGTATTACTTACCTCAGGCTGACCATGCTGCAAATGACTCCAATCCAACATGAAGCCTGAAAGGGACTATTTTTCTACAGGGGCTATTTTTTACTCGGGTGTGTTTCTAGGGACTTCTTACATGGGACTACTTTTGAGGCTATTTAAACCACGCCCGACCAGCAACACACGCTTCGCGTTATTCTGAATCCAGCAGCGTAACACTCACCGTGCCTGCAGCCTGCATCCAGTCTTCTGCCACGCCCACCTCGAATCCGGAGCTCCTAAAACAAAGAGGAAAGAAAGGGACAAGAAAATGAAAATGAATTTATTTCTATTACACACCTGATTCTGGATCCATCTTGTCTCCGGACCTGTAAAGAACATAATTTCTGCACGCACCGCACTTCCAGCTGCAGCGCCGCGCCATACTCACCAGTCTTCACAGCATCCTTCGGGTCGGCGCTGCCTCCATCATTTCTTCGCCGACCTTTGGCACCTAGGAGACAAAAGAAAACCACAAGGTGAACCGAGGTAACCAACAAATATAATTCTTACCACCATAGACTTACCTGATTTACCACCAGATGCATCCTTTTGTGACTCTCCATATTTTCACGTGCCGCATCTGTAAAGAGAGACAAAACAACACGTTTTCCTCGTGCAACATTTACCGGATAGCGCCGGGTAATACAGACTCTTACCTGAGCGCCACCAGCTGCCACAAGAGCATCTTTTCACGAGCCAGCTGCAAGACAAGAAAGGAAGGGGGGGGATCAAGAGTGAACATCAGACATATTGAACTCTATGAACTTAATACTTACTGGTCCTCACCAGGAACCTCAGAGTCAATACTCTCCGGAACTCTCCCGAGCCTTCAAACCAGTGAAGTAACTGGAATCGACGTGCCCCTGCACATCCACGCAGGATGGAGAGCTCATCTTTCAAGAATATAAGGTGAGATTGCTGTGAGGGCATTTCGGAGGTGATTAGTTGGGGAGGGCTGTGGGGTGCCATCACTTGAATCCACAAGTGGCTAAATCCATCTCTCCACTTGCAGGAGAATATTTCTACGGGTTAAGCAGACAAGATTAGGAGGGCAGATCCAGTCAGTCATCGCTGCACTACGCATCACGTGGGTGGAGACCGCAGATGTCCGGGTCTGACCGACGCCCCTGTGGGAGCCAGGTGAGCGTAATAGTTAGGACTCTGGTGTAATTTTCTGAGTATTGACCACTTCACTTCATCACAGATGTGTCCGGCCATCAGGAAGTGTCCAACCATCGGTGCTGTTAATACTTTTGTTCCTAATGCAACTTTTATGTTCCCCAACTTTTATGTTCCCCTATGCAGACTTTAATTGCCTGTTCTGTTTTGCCAATATAAATCTTCCCGCACAGGCACCAGATGATATAGATAACCCGAGGGGTGTTGCAATTGGTAAATTGTCTTTGTTGCCACAGAGTTTTCAAACCAAAAGCTATCATTGTTCTAGTTGTGGAACCCCAGCACCTACATTTGCTGCAGGCACTATGGCCCATTGTTCTAGTTAAACCCCGTGTCTCGGTTAGAGTGAGTTGTCTGTTGGTTGGTTCATATACATCGTTCCTAGTTAGTTCCTTCAGGTACTTCCTATTTTTGAAAGCACAACGTGGGATGTCAATCGATTTTGTTCCTTTCAACAAGATATGCCAGTTCTTATTAACTATTCTCTTGACCTGATTGGACATAGCATTGAACGCGCTTACAAACACGATTCGGTCATTAGACTCAACTTTAGCTGTATAATATAATAGACTTTCATGATTGTTATTCTTTTAAAAACTCTTAACAATTTCCTTAGGGTAACCTCTCTCTTTTAAATGTGCACTCAGGAGGGTCGTGGCTTGGAGCCACTTCAATTGACATGGTTGCCTGAGAGCTCCCGCCTGGCCCAATACGTCATTTAGCATAAATGCCGCTTTTCGGACCCATTGGAGCCCAGAATTGAAACCATCGGTGGGGGAACCCCCTCTGCACTCTTCGCCCGAGTGGGTCCCGGTTCCGATCTCTTTTGGCCTTATACGGGCCATCCCCAGCTCCGGGACCCACTCGGTGGGAAAAATGGCCGCCGCAGCTCCACGGCCCGGAGGCCTTCCATCGGGGGGCGGAGTGGGCATAACATCTCCGCTGATCGGCCGCCGAACGGATTAACCCAATCTTAGCCCGCTTGCTGCCCGCATCTGTGCCACACATACAGCGGATCCACTGACCAGCTTTCATCCTCGTCGCCTACCAAAGCAGAGCTTCGCGGTGGGAACGGGGGGATCGCCGGCCCACTACCATCCCCCACCTACCGGGGCTGGCTTGTGGTCTCCCGCCAGGCGCCACTATCCAAGGCTCAGGAGAAGGTTACATCGCTCATCACAACCTGAACATCCAAGCATCCTCATCACGCACAACCCCGACCGAAGCCAGGTGACCTGGCTCCTGCCCAGCCAGCCAGGAAAACACTGCATTATTACTCACCAACGCGGCGCAAGCATCAACTTCCCGCTCAAGGTCTTCGCCTTGAGCGGGAAAGCACACCCAACACACGCCGTCCCAGCTCACCTCTGAGGCGACCCCGCGCAACAACCTCCAGCGGTGCTGCTGTGGTCCCCGGGCCTGGTGGCCTTCCTGGCCCGTCGGCCATCTCACCACTCCACTCCGGATTCCAAAGCAGCAGCAAGGCTACACCGAGCCCAGCCTGCCAGGAGATTTCCGCACTCTCCCTCATTGAAGCAACAAAAGCATTGGCCTCCCCGGGGCTTCTGCCCGGGGTCTCCGTATCCCCCCCGTCTTGGGTGCCGGACTGCCAGATAGCGCACCTAGCAAACGCCATCCCAGCTCACCCCTGAGGCGAGCCCCCCGGTCCTGCTAGCATCCCGAACCCGGCGGCCATATCGCCACTCCTCGCTGGAGCCCGAGGTCCCCAGCACAGCAGCAGGGCTGGTTCCTGCACAGCCCGCCAGGTGATCTCCGCATTCACCCTCATTGACGCTGAAGAAGCATCGACTCCACCGGGGCTCCTGCGTGAGGTCTACCCCTCCCCTGCCATGGGTGCCGGTATGCCGGAATACGCACCCAGCAGAGCACTCATCTCCCCAACTCACCTCTGAGGCGGCCGCTCACAAACACCAGCGAGATCCTCGGCCCTGCTGATCATCCGGACCCGGCAGCCATTTCTCCACCCCCTGCCGGTCCCCGAATTCCCCAGTACAGCAGCTGGGCAGGCCGCCCATGCTCTATCAACGACATCGGATGGACTTCCCACCTGCCACCCTTGATGCGTCCCTCCTCCTCGGATCCTACTAAAGGCACAAACTTTCACTCCAGCTACCGGGGTGGTTCCCCGAAACGCTCTAGCTCCTGGGGCCCTCGAGCCACAGACACACAAGGACTGCAAACCCATCCTTCTGCCCAGGTGTTCCCTGGGACACGGACCACCCAGCCGTGAATGCCGTCACCCGTATAGCCCCCACACCCACAGCGGAGTTCCGGGGGGGCGGCCGAGGCTCCCGGGGAGAGGGAGCGGCTCCCCTGATCGTCCCCAGCGAGGTGGCGGGCGAGCCCCGGGGCCACAACCTCGCAAAGCACCATAGCAGCACACCAACTTCAGCATTAAGAGGTGAGGAGTCGGAGGGGGGGAGAGGGGCCTGCCTGGTTCCGGGGGGGGGGGCACCGGGAGTTTGCTCACTTGGACACTGAGGCCTATCCTCTGGGATTATTCATCAGCAGGCACCCCCGGACTTAATCCTAAAAATCAATATACTCCCACATACCCCCTAACCTCCCTACCACCGCCTGATCACCACCTAGATACAAATATCGAATCTCCATAGCCGGGGACAACCATGGTGGTAAGCCGAGGTCCACCTCCGGAGCTCCATCCAGTGCAAAGCACTCGTGGATATACCCATACAGAAGTTATCCCAACCAAACACCGCCACCCACAAAATGTCTAAAAGCGGGAAGTCAGCAAGACAAACTGATATTGCCTCCCTCATGGCCAACACAGTTGCTGAAAGGGCCAAGAAAACCGACATACCGGAGGACGCCAGCAAGAATAGCACCCCCGCAGCAATGGGCCCAGACCCTAATCCACCACAAACAGCCACCAATGCCGATTTGCAAGACCTACTTGCAGCCCTAACCAGGGAAATCCAAAAAAGCATCGAGGAAGTTACCAAGAAAATCAACTAATTGGACAAAAGAGTGGGGGATGTAGAACATCGTACCACCGAAATAGAATCCGAGGTTTGTGACCAAAGGTTTGAATTGGAACACGACAAGGACAGAATAGCCACCCTAGAGTCAAGATGCATTGCCCTTGAAGTAAAACAGGAGGATTTGGAAAACCGTTCACGGAGGAACAACATCAGGGTCCGAGGAATCCCGGCCTCTATCCCAGAAACAGAATTGAAACCCTATATAGCGGATCTCTTTAGATTCATAATCACCCTAACTCTCCCCTAGAACTAGACCGGGTACACAGAACAATCCCAAGGAAAGCATCCTCGATCCCCCCAGATGTCCTGTCAAGGGTACACTTTTTCCCAAATAAGAGGACATAATGCGGGAAGCAAGGCAAATGCGACAGATCACCTTCTGTGGATCCACGATATCACTCTACCAAGATCTAGCGAACTCAACGCTCCAGAAACGGAAAACCATGCTACCCCTCACAGTCTGGCTGCAAGATAAGAAAATCCCATACCACTGGGGATTCCCAACCTCAGTGAAATTCAGATGGGAAGGATCACAGAGACAAATGCAATCCATGAAAGAAGCAGAGAAACTCATGGGCCAAAGAAGCGCAGAATGCGACTCTGAATCCGAAGAAACAACCCGTCCCATCCGGGACAGCTCACCAGGGGGAGCATGGTCCAAAACAGACGGCGCAGGCTCACGGGTCCACCAAAGAAAGACGGTGACATGGGATGAGTTTCCAACAATGATCCCATTCCACATCAGCTCGTTAGTTCTTCATAAGGGGCCCAGCCAAGACAGGCCACAACTCTACCGGAGCGAAGACATGGAACTTATATTCACCCGCACAGTAGCGGGTTCAGCAGCGGAGATTCACCAGGGTTCAACTCGGCGGCCCAGTTGGCCTACACCGAGCGTATTGGTGCTACTAGTTCCCCAGTGGCAGTAGGATGTCGTTTCTCCTACCAGTTCAACGTTTGGGGGAAGGAGGTTCGGGGGTGGGGTCAATACGGACATCCCCAAAGATATTGAAATCAAGCATCTTGGGCTTTGTCCTATTATACTTCAAGGCAACATGCAACAACAACAGAGAGCATATCACTACTTCAACACAACCGCAAAAAACAATCCAACTCTCACAATCTAGTTTAGGGGAACAACCCATGCAGTACACTCAACACATCAATGCTGGGGATGGCTGACACAAACTAAGAATCCTCTCCTGGAATATCCAAGGGATGAACTCACCAAAAAAGCGCAGATCAGTCGAACACCGCCTGGGCCATCTGTCTGGAGACATTGCCCTACTCCAAGAAACTCATCTACTAAGGGAAGACGACGCCGCATAAAATTCAAGAGATTCAAGCAAGCTTTCTTTGCCTCATCTGGGTCGAAGAAAAGGGGTGTATCAATACTACTCCGCGACAAAATCTCACCGTCCAAGGTCACTATAAGGAGAGATCCAGAGGGCCGGTACCTACTACTCAAAGGCTTCTTCGAGGAGCTCCCCATCACGATTGTTACAATCTACAGCCCCAACACTTCCCAAGGTAGCTACATCACGGAAATCCTCCCGACCATCTTAGCCTTCCGCGAAGGCCATCTGATCATAGGCAGGGATTTCAATTCCATGCCGAATCCGCAACTGGACAAAACACTTCCCCCCACAAGTGCAGACTTCACACAGGCCCTAGCCCTAGCTAAACTATTCAGAGAAACGGAAACCGTGGATGTCTGGAGACTATACAAACATACCTCACAAGACTACACACACTACTCCAATGTTCACAAGGGCTATTCAAGAATAGATTTCATCCTAATCTCCGGAATCCTATACCCATGCGTCAACAATGCTGAAATCCACACCTGCATGATCTCCGACCACGTCCCAGTGTCCGTGAACCTAGCCATTTCAGGCCAAAGAAACCCTATCCAGAAGCATTGGAAGCTAAATGACGCCCTCTTACTAGACATTAGCATAAGATCAGAAGTGGAAGACTCAATATCCAACTACTTCAAGGAAAACACCACGGAATCATCCCCCATCAGCATCATCTGGGACGCAATGAAGGCTGTGGTCAGAGGCGTACTGATTGGGGCAGGAGCAGAACAGCGAAGAATTTCAAACATAGATACATCTAAGCTGGAAGAAGTTATCCAACATGAAACACAGCTAAAAGCACGCTATTCTAGAAAATCTGAGAACGAGCCTTGAGGAAGGCGAAGATTGCCCTGGAAATGCACTGTGCTGACCGGACGGCCAAATCTCTAGCACATACAAAACAGTTCTGTTATATTAAAGGGAACAAAGCAAATAGAATACTAGCACAGAAACTAAGGGCAATCCGAAGCTGAAACAATATCCTCAAGCTGCGAGGGGGGAAATGGAAAGCTGCTTTCCTCCGAGACGGACAAAATCAATGAACTTAGAAGATATCATACATCCCTAATGGCCGGTGATCCCACGAACCTAACGGAGTTACCGGAATATCTGAGGGCACTGACATCCCACAATGCATCTCAACTAGAACACTTGGAAGCCCCCATTGACGACGGAGAAGTCATTGAAGCCAACAAAGCCATCAAATCTTCCGCCCCTGGCCCGAATGGCCTTTCCGCAAACTTCTGCAAAAAATTCACCAGAGTTTTGGCACCCCAGCTAGCGGCCTTATTTAACTCCTTCCTAACCACAAGAGTAGTTAAGAAATCAATGGCAGAGTCAATCACAGTCCTACTACACAATCCCGAGCTACCAGATGCCTACTGTCCGATATCACTCCTGAATAGTTAGCTAGGAGACTAGGACCGGTCCTCCCAGGCTTAATTGACCAAGACCAGACGGGGTTTATCCCTGGAAGAGGGACCCGCGACAACATCAGGCGAACGATAAATCTAATCGAGTGCGCCCACAAAACAAAGACTGGGATGGCAGTGATCTCACTAGACGCCCACAAAGCCTTTGACCGGGTGGACTGGGGCTATATTCAAGCGGTCCTTCAGCACTTTGGCGTCAGCCCCAACTTCACCACATGGGTCATGGCCAACTACCAAATTCCCACCACGCAACTTCGAATTAACGGCGCCATGTCAGATCACATACAGATCTCAAGAGGCACCAGACAGGGTTGCCCACTATCACCTTTAGTCTTCGCCCTGTCCATGGAACCCTTCACCGCCAGAATCAGGCAAAACGAAAGCATAAAGGGGATACAAGTAGGAGACCAAGAATACAAAATCTCGCTTTATGCCGACGACATGCTTTTCACTGCAAAAAACCGAGCAACTTCCCTGGAGGCAATATGGAAAGAGATCGAGGAGTTTGGGGTCCTTTCAGGATTCAAGGTCAACCTGTCCAAATCTTCAGCATTACCCATTAACCTCTCCATCCAGGATAGGATCTCCCTCACCCCATTCTCACCGATCCCCTGGGCCAAGGGAGCAATTGAATGCCTCGGGGTCAAGGTCCCTAAAGACCCAATGTGACTGTAATCGGCCAATATCCCGCAATTAATCAGTGACCTGCAGAGCGACCTCAAAAGGTGGAAGCAGCAGGAAATCTCCTGGTTCGGGCGAATCACCGCCGTCAAAATGAACCTGATCCCCAGGTGGCTATACCAATGCGCAGCACTACCAATACAGATCCCAGGCCCCGCCATAAAGGCCCTACAAAAGAACATACTAGAATGTGTCTGGGGTGGGGGGAAACCCTGAATCAACAGGCGAATCATGCTGAAAGGGAAATCACAAGGGGGGCTGGGAGTCCCTGACTTGGCCAGATACTCCCTCGCCGCTCAACTAGCACATGCATTCTCTTGGGTGCAAGAAGTAGACCCCCCGAAATGGCGACAAATCGAAAAGACCTGGTGCCCAGTTCCACTACCCGATCTCCCGCACCTACCAACTATGAAACCTCAGGCAAACAGCGGACCCCTTTCAGCCACAATGGTAACAACCCACTGCTGGAAAAGCGCAGCACGGAAATGGGCAGTACGAAGCGCCCTGGGCCCCATGTCCCCCATCTGGAACAACCCTGAATTCTCACCAGGAAATCCCCTGAGGGACTTCCAAGCCTGGATAGCGGGAAGCCTGGCGAAAACTAGTGACTTTCTAGAAGAAGGTGTACCCATCACAGGTGCAAAATCAAATTTGGAGTGGGAGAGCGGGAAAGATTCCGGTACAACCAAATCAGGCACTGGATGTCCCACAGAAAAACACGAGAAAAATGCTCCAGAGATCCAACAGCGCTGGAACTTACGTTAACAACTCCAACCAGCAAAGGCAGAATGTCCACGATCTACCGACTCCTAGACAGGTCAGATCCTACAAAAAAAGAAAGATACATGACAGAATGGGAAAAGGATCTTGGGCGTGAGATAGCGGTAGAAGAATGGGGGAAAATATGGGCTAGATTGCACAAAAGCTCACAATGCATCACGAAAAGGGAAGGGGGCTATAAACTGTGCTACAGATACTATATCACTCCTACTCAAATCCACACAGCCAACCCAGAAATCCCTGACACATGCTAGCGCGGTTGCCAGATTCCCGGATCCCTATTCCACCTGCTGTGGTCCTGCCCAAAGGCAGAGTTATACTGGAAGGAAGTCCTAAAACACATCAAAGACATTTCCGGTCTCTCCATTCATTGGGACCCAGGAATTGTTCTCTTAGGCGAAACCGGAGATGGAGCATTCCCGATATCAGGACTAATACCCCGCCTATGCAATCATCTGCTACTAGCTGCAAAAATTGCGTTGGCCCGACTATGGAAAGACGAAGGTGGCCCCTCGATTGCCCTATGGTGGGCCAAATGCTGGGACATAGTGCTAGCCGAAAAAATCACAGCAATACGAACAGACTCCCTAAATAGAACCTGGAATATATGGGACCCATTCTTGGATTACGCGGCCAAATTCCCAACCCTCACCAGGAGGCCCCCTCTCACCAGGTGGCTTCAATGCAGCCCACTTTATTGAACCCCAGAGATCCCCTAAACACGCCAGAGTCAAGGGGGTCACCTCCCCAGGACCAAGATGACCCGCTGTTGATGGCCAGAAGTCCAGCACCATTCTCAACCCCAACCTACAACCACCGCGAGAGACACTTACTCATGACTTATTTTATAATTGTTGCATTGTTGTAATGAATATATCAATTTGTAAAAAAACAATAAAATGTTGTTATAAAAAAAATGTGCACTCAGTACATCTCCCTCCTTTTTCGAACTCATCTTTATTGGTACCAGTAAATAACCAGTTGCACTTCAGCCTTAAGAATTGTCCCACTGGTAAATTCTCCCGAATGTGTCTAGGGTGGGAACTCGCATACACCAGAAGTGAGTTCTTATCTGTCGTTTTGTGAAAAGGTTTCACATTGAGAACCTTTTCTTCATTGTCAGCGTAGATGGTAAGGTCTCCCCTGTTGAACTACCCATAATGCGGAGCGGTTTTCAGCTTTTCAGACACACAAATGGGTAAGAGTCAAAGACAAGACACATAATCGTTAGAACCAAAGCCTATTACAGCTATCGTACTAGATCGCCGCGGTCTCATGTTCTCTTATGTCAGTAGGCAGCATGGATGTGCTGCTTTTAAACTGTGGTGGCCAACCACTTTCATTTTTTCCATATTAAGATAAATAGTCCTGCAGGCATGGTACCGTCGCACCTGTATCCTTGGAAAATAACACCAGATTCCACATTTTTCAATTTCGGTTTTCTAGATTCCAGAGACAAATAGACCCACCTCCCCATTTCAGACCCCACCATAAAGGACATGACAGTACATTGGCACGATTACCTGTCCTGTATTCACCAACCCATGATTTTCCGGACTGCTCTTTCTTCCGCACCTGCTGTGGCTGCCCTCCTTAGGTCGCCGGTCACACCGGACAGTTCACCCTTCTGACATAGTCGTCTCGCTTAGGCCCATAAGGATCACCGGGAAGTCCTCCCGCAGGCCCCCGGACCAGGCCAGATAGAGCAGCGGGAATCTGAAGTCTAACGGCACCCATAATCTCGAAGAAAGGATCACTCACGACTCTGGTGGATTGGTGAAGACTTTATTAGTAGAAAGCGTTCCACTTCCCTCCGAGCCCCCGCCTTTATACCCGCCAGGTCACATGCTTTCCAACGCAAGGGGTGGACCCAACAGGTCATGGTTGCACACAATTCATCCTTCTAGCAAAAAATAAAGCCTCATTCTATCAGCCTTTAACACCAGCCATGCTCTATTATGTAAGCCAGAGTTATCAGTGAGGTCACCCTGTCGTAACTTATTTAGTCAAGGTGCCCACACTCCTTAAATATTCCCATTCGCTTTGAGGTAAGCAAGAGCGTTAGCAATATGACAACTTTAGCTCCCCTGTGCTGCTTTTCTTAAGAAAGCGAGAGTCTAGATCCGATTTGCATATGCCAAACCGGAAACCGGTCAGAAGAGAGAGATGAGAAAGCGAGCATTCCAACAAGCTAGGCGAGAGGCTTTCATTGCAAAGATATGCACAGAATGTCCCACAGTGTCTGCCTCGCATAAGCAAGGAACGCTATTTAAACATAGCAGCTTACAGGGCCTAGTCACTATAATACTGCAGTGCCATGGGGGGTACATACAATTTTCATTTTCCAATTTTCCTTCACTGTCCAAATTTGGTTAAAAACAATTCAGCAAGCCATAGACGCAGTATATGTTTATAGAAAATGATGAAACTCTTCTCACCGACAACCCCATCACTCAACCAATTCTAGCCAATCATGGAAGATGGCCTGGCACAACTGTTGAAAGAATGCAACAAAGCAGGCTCCCCAGCCGAGCCATGACCCTCAGACATCTTCAAATACATGCTTACCAAAGAAACCCCAGAGTTCTACTTTCGCAAACTGATGAATCGTAGGAATTGTAACAACTTTCAAGAGTACCAATGTGAAACCAGGCCTCAAAAGCACCACTGAAAATCGAGACTCCCCCACAAAGTACTGATCAATCTCCAATAAACAGTACTTGGGTATCATTTTGGAATCTATGTATACAGCCAAATCCTGGAGCACATGGAGTCCTGCAACCTTCCAGATTATGCACGAATAAGATTCAGATTATTAAGGGCATAAGAGTCTGCTCTTGGATCCTTCTAAACTGGCTTTCAAATCATTGCAGACTCTAACATCACATTGGCCTAATATTCTTTGATAACTCAGTAGCTGTTAACATAGTTAACCATGGAACATTAATAAGGAGACTGGTAGAAGTAGGTCTACACATCACAAAGCTATAGAGGATGAGGTCTTTCCTCACTGATAGAACAGAAATCACCTGGCTTCCACCTTTCAGTGCAAATTCATCCACAATAACGTCTGGAGTCCTGCAACGATTGAGCATATTACCTAGTTTTTTCAAAATATCCATGGGTGTGCCTACGAGACCCATAAAAACACACTCACCTGGTACATCCATGTGGACGGCACACAAAAGATTTTAAGAATTACCAGCAACAGTGATATTAACATTGTATCCCACACCAGCTGTCTCACACAAGGGAAGAAATGCATAATGGTTAATCACTTAAAACTCAACCCCCACAAAAAACAAATCTTGAGTGTTTCACACAATGCCATACAAGAAGAACCAATACATTGGTCTGAGGTAATGGTTACCTGCCCAAAAACGTTTAAAAGTGATCAAGAATCTCTGAATCCTTATGAGCTGTGGATTTACCCAAGAGAAACCAATCAATGCCTTACTAAAGGAATGCTTCCACCATCTTCACTGAGTCACACTAATCATTCTACTCTTCACTCTACCGCACAGGAGACCGTTGTCATATCATTGGCTGTATCAAAAATCCACTATGCCAAGAACATGCATCTTGGCATGCAAGACTACTTTTACGCATTCAAAGCACAGCAGTAAGAATAACGCTCCGACTTGACAAGAGTTAATAAATAACACCAGCCCCAAGAGCTCTCCACTAGCTAGCGGGTAAAGAAAAGTTTAGTTTATTTATTCATAAAGCGCGGCCGAACCCTCGGGTAGCTGGGTGCATTATGCTTGAGCAAGACATAGGTTACAGAGAGGTTGCACATACAAGATACATAAAAGTGCAGTATAATAGGTAGCATAAGGACCGGGCTACAGTATGGTCCATGTCAGGTACAGGTGATAGGTTACAATCGATGTTTAAGTATAGATTAGCATGCGGGTATCTTATTTTTAATGCACAGTGAGCCAAGTTTTCACCATGGCTCTGAATGACAAGAATGATTCCTCAGATCTGATTGTTATAGGGAGTGAGTTCCAGCACTTCGCTGCTAGCACTGGGAAGCTGGATCCCCCCGCTGTTGTCAGATTGAATTTAGGAATGTTCAATAGGTGCATGTGGGTTCTGGTAGGTCTAGAGGTGCTGTGACTAGAGAATTTGTCTGATAGGTATCTGGGGGCAGTCGGTGAAAGGCATTTGTGTGTGATGACAAGCGTTCTGAGTTTAATTCTGTCTCGTATGGGGAGCCAGTGGACTTCCTTGCTGATGGTGGAGACGTGGGCCTTACGAGGGAGGTTAAGGGCACATCTAAGTGCATTATTCTGTAAGACATGGAGTCTATTCAGGTTGATGTTTGTAGAGCCTAGGAAGAGAGTATTGCAGTAATCTAGCCTCGATACTACCAGAGCTCTAGACAATGTGAGGCAACTAGTGGTGGATAGAAATGGCCTAAAGGCATTAATAAGCTTATTCGTATAAGCCGTAGTTGAGATAGTTGCATTTATTTGTTTTTTGAGCGAAAGTGTAGAGTCGAGATACACTCACAATGTTTTAACTTCTTAAAGGATCCACCTCAGAGCACTTTATTGCCCACAGAACCCTTGGTGCAGTGGAGCAGAATTAATTCCAGGAAAGATCATCCAATATCCAAGAAGAACACAACGATCTAGCAAAAATTGTCTACTGAAGTCCATGCACTTCCCTAAAGAGGCCCATGGAAGATTGGCTTTTTCCAAAATGGGAGGGCCCTTTTTAGAAAACTCAGCCAAAGTGAATCCGCACAGTCTAGAATCACCTTTTATTCATAAAAATACTTAAATCCTGGCTTTTTAACATCTACCCCAACAAGTTACCACCAAACAAGCGGAGGCCCTCTCAGTATTTCATGTTAACCAGCAAGTCAGACTAGCAACCAGCTCACAGTGTATGTACTCCCTTTGAGCCTCAGGACAAACATTCAAGGATCACCAGCATGGCTACTCTCCACCACAACATAATTCACGCCACAATGTGACTTGTGCACCCGGTTGTCCCACAGAATACTAGCATTGCTGTTGCGCTGTAGTGTAGGCTCCTATCTCTCCCCTATTGTCATTGGTGGATATCGCCCATGTTCCACACCATATAGTGCACCAAGCGGTGATTGGTGCATGCCATTGCTATGCAAGACCACTTCACATTGCATTGCATCTATGCAGTATGCACACTGAAGCTATAACCAGCCACTTGGTGATGTCTCACTGCAGCATTTGCAAATTTTACCAACTAACTACTAAAACTCTGCACTCACACAAACTGCGCGCAAACCAACTAAGCCACTCACACGTGCCTTCTTAATATCCCATCCACTGGATAGCAACCAAACACCACACCTCTGTATTCAAACTTACATACCACATCCTTGGCTAATACATCCTTTTACTGTGGGCACACAAGATTTGCTTTCTGGGCACAAACTCCTCGATGCTCCCGACACAAATCACCTAGAAATGCATCTGCACCCAGGGCTCTGGATACCTCCTTTCATCATATATCAACACAAATCTTCCTTGCATTTTCCCCTTCTCCACTGATCAAACCCTCTCTCACTCTTTTAGATATGCCAGAGCATGTAGTTGTGCGGGTATAAGTTCCAATAACATAAACCTATGCAAATTCAGTAGCCCAAGGTTTTTACTCTAGCAGTTTCTTTGAGAGAAAAAATGCAACGCTTAGAACCAGGCTACATTTTTAGCAGAATAATCAATTCTTTATTTTTGGTTATTAATGTATTTGTCTTACATGGTTCACATATAAAACCTTAAACCATAACATTGCATAAAATGTTCCACAATAATAACATAAGCATTGTTACAAAATTCTTTATTTAAAACAATAAATACAAACATTAAGAAAACCTGTGGTAAAAACGACCCTAAAAGCTCGTGTAATCTTGATTATGATAAAACAACAGTTCAATAACTTGTTGCTCTAAGACTAATTTTAACCAGTTAGCAGTTTATCTACTTAATATTACAACAACATTGATATAAAGAGATCACTGCAAAGAGGTCAATCTCATACCAGACACAAATCTATTAAAACATTTCAAACCAAGAGTTAACAAGGCGGGACATTCAGCACACAAATGAAACAGTGTCTCAAAAGCAGAACTGGCGTACCGGGCTTTCCAGTCTAGCTTCATTCCACAGGTATCGATTTGCAGCAGTAGGTAAAGCATTAAAACAAAATCTCAAGATGGCACTAGCAAATCTCCAGCTAGGATATTTAACCAGATACCGGGCTGGTGTACCAAATCTATGATGGCTCTTAACCAGGTCTATGAATCTTATATACTTGCTCAATTTATCGGAAGTCATACACCAGTCCCGTTGCCAGAGTCGTTTTTACTTGTTTCAAAATGTAGCTTCAAATTCATTTTTTCAAGTTCAGTTGCACATATCGTAAAAACTGGCTTATTTATATTAGAAGAAGAGGCATCCAAAACACCCTATGAGTATTGAGGGGTATGACCACATTTCTCACACACCTGGATGTTTTTCCACAACACTTTAGTAATCATAGACACTATGCGAAGTTCATAGCGTATTACTTTCATGGGTATCTTTTTTAGAATACCAAGTAAACTTCTCCAAAAAATGGCTTCAATTATAGCCTTGTTAAAATGTTCTAATTGATGATACTATTCAAGGGCATAACCAATTGTAGGAACAATTTTGGCTTCACAAAATGTTAGCAATGATTTCATCGAGAACTTACCAAAGCGGTAGTGTTTCATCTGGGGGAGCAGGAATTTCGCTTTCTCTAATTGAAACCTTATCACCACCTGTTTCCCTTGTGTTATAAACAGTTGAAACCCAAATATTTAAGTTCAAAAACTTGTTTGATAGATTGGTTTAAAAACGTCCACACCGGCTCACCCCTTTTCTTCCTTAGATTAAATATTAATATTTAGCTTTTTATCAATGTTCATAGTCAGGTTATTTGCTCTATCATAATGTTCAAACTCATTCCATAACTTGACACTAGCCACTTTTGTACAATCCAGGAATAAGATGTCATCGGTTTAAGAGAACCATGAGTTCTTAGAATAGACTTTTGGTGTGGCAAAGGCAGCATTTTTAATGTGCGCCCCATAATCGCCTAGGTATATAGATAATAGCAACGGGGCAAGTACACACCCATGCCATAATCCATTAAGGGTACTGATTAACTGTGTAGTATTACCAGCTAGGCTGAGCCTCACTCTTAAGGTTGTGTTACTATACAGATGGTCAATCATGCCAAGAAGATGACTTGGTATCCCATGTTTACCAATTTTCCCCATAGGACGTTTTGGTCCACCCTATCAAATGTAAGTGTGAGGTCCACACTCACGGCCTAGATAACGGGAAACCGTCTTTTGCCAAGACAGCTGTTGAATATAGTCTACCACAAGCCTTGCAGTAGACATCCCATCCCACCTGCCCCCCCCCCCCGGCAAGATCCAATTTGGTTGGTTTTGATTGCTCTGCTGGATTCGACCCAAAGCTTTAGCTCCCTCGAAATTAGGGATGCAAAGATCTTGGAGTCTGCATCCAGCAGAGCAAACGGCCCGTAATTAAAAGTTACAAGAAAAGGTAGCAGGCGCCCCTCTCTAGGTTGAACATGGCATGATAGTCCCAGCGATCACTTTTTTTCTCACTGTACTTTTCACAAAGGAGGAATATCCATTTGCATATCAGTCTTTGTCCTGCCCACAAGGGCAGTCCAGCACCGAAATGCCAGGCAAACCTTTGAACAAGAGTACCAACAGCAACCCCATACACGTGTTTCAGCCTTGTTGGGCCTCATCAGTGAGGTGGGGCTGTGAGCAAGGGGTCCACGTTTGGGTTCCCACAGGTAACTTATGGTGATCAAACCCCAAGTTCCTTGCAAAAATTCAAGAAAACGTAGCAGGCGGCCCTCATCTGTGAAAGGTACAGTGAGCTAAAGTGTGGCTGCGGACTCTCGAGTGGGTACCTTCCCAAAGAACAGGTTAATGGGCCGTGTTGGTTCTCGCAGAGGGGCGCCTATGGACTATTTTTTGATTTTTTTAAGGGACTTAGGTTTAGTCACCCTAGGTTTCCTTGGGTCATTCAGACGTGGACCCCTTGCTCACTGTGCTCAGAGGTGCACAGCTCCACCTCACTGATGAGACCCAACAAAGCTGAAACACGTGTTCACCAACTTCCAATAACTAAGTTTAGACTTCTGTGCCAGACTTTTTAACATTGCTTCCACTTTCCGTTGGTAAAGAAGGGAAAGTCTATACTTGACCTTATTTTTATAGGACTGCCTTTCCTGTCTAATCTGGTTAGCCATGCCCACTCCATGAGTAGCATCAGGGACATCATTTGGGGGTCGCCAGAGATTGCAGCTGCGACGCCCTGAGGTCTCCATTGCTACCCCTTTTTTAAAATATAGGCTCCTAGACTGTGGCTAGTGCCATGCGGCTTTGTTTCTGGAGTGGCCTGGTTTCTTGTTCAGTCTTCTTAAAAAAACAGACAGTTCCACAAGATTAACACTTTGAGCAGTGACCTAAATAAGAAAGAATAGGAATAACAAATAATTTGTCTTTCTGGAATTCTATACAATAATTGCTAAATTCATTGAAGGTTTATTTCAGCTACACTTAAAGGGGTGAGTCACTGATTTATTCTGTTCTTAAACAACTCAACTCAGCCTTTTATCCTTCTGCTGTCGATAAATGAGTACCAACACAGTTTGGATGATATTGTATGTACATTTGTGCTATAGAGAAACACATCATTATCATTTGGCCTTGGACCTGTGCTTGCATTCACAGTAATTTGGTAATATGGGCCTATACGCAATGATATTACTGATAAATATGGAGATCCATTCTTGTATGAAATGTAGATCACATTACTGTGATATCGTAACCATATGTTTCGTAGTGTACGTAGGAACAATGCTATGTGATGCCACTTCCTGTTTTGTCAAGGGGTGAAAGGGTGTGTTCCATCACTTCCTGTGATGTCACTTTGGGGTGGGGTCAAATGACATATCTTCCGGTGATGTCATCAGAGGTCAAGGGTTGTGTGATGTCACTTCTGCTACCCCTGGCATTTTGGTGAAATGACGTCCCTGTGTAGCATCCATTTTAAGATGCTGTATTTAAGATATCATGAGTCTTGTAAACATCTGAAATTCGTTAATGTATTGTCTGGCTCTTAAAAAGGTAGTAAATGTAGGGATAGTTTTATAGATTAGTAGCCAATTTCTATTAAAAACACTAGATAAGGCTGCCACCTTACAGTGACAAGCCTTTATAGAGAACAATAACAATCTACACAGCAGGCAATCAGGTTTCCGTCCAATTTATAGCACGGAGACTGCATTAATTGACCTTCAAACCCATATGCTTGATATTGTCGACATTGGAAAAGCAGGGATGCTCATCCTGTTGGATCTGTCGATGGCATTCGATCTTGTCGATCACGAACGCCTCCTGGAACAGCTACAAAAGCAGGGAAACTGCTCGGAGAAGGTAATCAATTGGGTTAAGTCCTTTCTATCTAATTGTGAATCTCATATACAACGGGGCTCAGCCACATCATCGGCTTCTTCTATCAAATTTGGTGTCCCTCAAGGAGCATTTATATCGCCATTCCTTTTTAATTTGTATATGTGCTCACTTTGCACCCTACTGGAAAAGCTAGGGGTCTTCTTTACCAACTACGCCGATGATACGCAACTGGTCATAGAGCATATCAGGGATTATCAATAAAGAAGCTATACAATGTCATTGAAGTTGGATGTCATAAAATTGGCTCTGCTTAAATGGTAATAAAACTGAGCATATGATATTTGGCTCACCCCAAGTCCGCGCTAAACTGGACCCCAAATATGCCAATTTCACGTTGCAAGGCAACATGATTCCGATCCAACCGAAAGTAAAGACCTAAGGGGTCGTACTAGAGGCCTCCCTGAATTCAGACGCACAGGTATAAAATCCCTGCAAAACTTGCAATTGTCATCTCAGGCTCTTGCAGACCATGCAACATTTTATCAATAAAAAGAATTCTGTGACCATCGCCCGAGCGACGATTATGTCAAGGTTACACTACTGCAATATATTGCTGTGCGGATCATCCGTCTTACCTCAGGACATATCAGACCATCCAAAATGACGCTGTCCGTATCGCCATGTCCATCCCCAGTAGAGCTCATATCACCAACGCAAGGAGAGAGCTACACTGGTTACCTGTGAAGCAACACATTGAGTTCAAAATGGGTCTAACAATTCATCGCTTCCTTTATGGAAAATCACCTGATTACCTTAAAAAAATGATTGTGCCCTATAAGCCAGCCAGAGAACTTCGATCTTTCAATTTATCATTATTACAGGGAATAAGAATGAACAGAACAAGAGGTTTAGGTAGATCATTCCTGGCACGGCCCCCATCCTTTTGGAATTCCCTGCCAACAGCCCTCACAGAGACTTCAAGTCTGAGTCTCCTCAGGAAAGCATTGAAGACACACCTTTTTAGTTAACTGATCAGGTTGCTCTAGGGTGAAGTCACTCTCAGCTAGGGTATATTAGTATTGCTCTTCTTTGTCTTGTTTTTATGTTTGTTTCCCCCTGTGTTTGTGTTAGCGCCCTGATGCCTGTGGGCTGTAGGCGCTATATAAATAAATAAATTAGTAAACTGTGGATAAAACCGGGGAATTGTATCGGTGAACATACTTATTTTTTTTGTAAGTTGTTAAACGAAAATATCTTTCTTTTATCGATGTTGTAAAGTCATTAATCACATCATTCGACCAGGAAACTCTGTTTCCCTTTGTTGGAAACAATTTAGGGACGGAGACCACCGGAAACTGGCACCCCTAATCCCTCAAAGTTTCCTATCAACACTCTTTGATCACTGGGTGCCCCATCATGGATCTTAAATTAATAGCAACCTTAAAACATTGGTTCCGATACAAAATAAAGTAAATTATTGAATTTTCAAGGCCCCTATGTCAGGTACAGCTTGCCTCTAGATACCCTTCCATCTGACCATTCAGGGGCACCAACTCTCTACACTATTGGGCATTGGATCGTGCATGTTCTGCTAAACCGTTTGACCATATGGGCCTCAATTTAGGTAGCGTGTCATGCAGGTGGATAGGAACAAAATTACTCTGTACTCCAATAATCAGACCAACACAGGAATAAGGCAAAGTATTTTTACTGTCTCAAAGCATTTAATAAAAAACAGTAGTTATATAGTAAAATCTTGTCATACGTGTCATCATACTACATGGCAAATAAGAAAGACCTATGGGGGATTGTGGTTGGCTCAAGGGGAACAGCTAAATATACTTTCTATATGGACTGGGATTGTGATTTGGTCTATACAGTCAGGTGGACAACTCATTCCCACCCCTGGTGCAAGTCATCTTCATCAGTTATCAGAAACATGGTACAAACTATAAGGCTTTGTTATATGACCCCCTACAATTGGTTGACGTGCTCATGCCCTTCTGGAAGATTTGGTTCACTTAGCAGCATTTGAACTGAGACCTAGGTGTCAGGGGGTGGACTTGACTGTACCTCTCCACCCAATAAGCCTAGCATCTCTCATCACACATGCCTTGTGCCATGCAGACTGTCTTTGAACTTGGCCTAGCAATATGTTCTAGTCTCTGGGAATATAAGGGAGTACGGGAACACACTTATAAAGGTTCCAGACTGTGTGCCCAACTCTATTCTTATCCTCGGCTCACGTTCCAGGAGACCAATTCGGCCCATTTTATAGCATTTAATTGTATTGAATTAATAACTTGGCACTCATGGTGTTCTTTCCTTGCACCTTAATGAGGGATAATTCAGCTTTTCACGTTCACTTTTCTTTGAGGATAACCAGTTCTTGGCTGCCTTCCGTCTTGACATCAGGCCAGACAGCCCTTCTCGCTTCTTCCATGCTCCCAGCTAATTCTTTGCTGCAACACAGTCTTCAGCCCTTCTCTTCATGGTCTGAACTCACTAAAATTGTGACACCGATGTCCATCTTCTATATAATGGCGGCTTCGCCTGCAGTCTATTCAATACGTATAGCCAGCTTCTATGATCACTTAGTCTACTTGTGTTGTTACAGCTGTACATTTATTAAACGGCTTGCATTTTTTATAGTGCTTTTCACACATGCAATCTTCGTTTCGCACATGAAAGTTTACTCGAGTCTTTACGTCATCAGTTTTCTATAAGGTCCATGCATTCTCTTCATCAGCCAGTCTTCTCTATGCGTCATGCTCATTTCGTGTGACGTCGGCAACTGCTCTCTTTTTCATATTCCTTCAGGGATCTCCTCCAAGAGATTATCGTCTCTTCAGGAATACATTTGATAGGATTTTCTCAGTGGGTACCTTTTCTCGAAGACTCGACGCGGAATAGTTACAACTGTTGGTGTCAAACATGGCACTATTTCAGGCTTCCAGTATACAGGTAGTATGGGGCTGGTACTTCCTACAGAGGCAGTTGGCTGCTCTTCTACACATGGCATTAGTTAAGTGTTTTATATAAAATGCAGACGATTTGAGGAGCACCATATAAAGAGGGCGATTGGTGGAGACAGGGAGGACAACTTTGCAATAGTTCCATTTCCTTAACCCAATGTTAGCTTGCTGCTACCAACAGACAACCCTGAGGTCTCCCAAACATCTAAGGTGACAGAATTCTTCAAGAAAATTTCTTGTAGCATACTTAAATCAGCACCACACAACTGGATAATAGGATTATTGTTCTGAGTAAGGTGCAAAAGGCTGCGCGTATTCCATGACATGTTGTTAAAAACCAGCTCTCCTCATTCCAGCCGCAGGATTATTTGCCATAAGGGTGTTCTCTACCCACGACCAATCTTCAGATATGGAAGATCGTGGATTCCAAGTTCGATATTATGACTTTCCTAGGGGGCTATTACCCAAGCTGCACGAGACAGATAAATGTTGATGTGCTTTCAACTACCAAGATGTTCCATTGTTAAACTCAAGGTCCCAAATCAAACCCCTTTTTCCTCAACTCGTCAATTGAAGAAAAAAGAAACGTAAAGACCAATGGAGAAGGGATGTCTATCGTCTAGAACTAGTTCAACTCTCGCTATGTCTCTTGTAGTAATTATTCTTAGAGATGGTATTTCATAAGAGTCCTGGAATTGTGCTACAGTTTCTTTATTGCTTTATCATGTAGTGGAAATACAGGTTTCGATATAAAACAAGTGTGGTTCGTTAAATTGTGCTCAGGTGTAGGTAAATACTCCGTCAATATTCCAGAATGAGGCCTTGACAAACTTATAATGTTCTCCTCTGAAGACAAGTTGCAAACCGTAATTCGAGAGCAGTTTAACTGGTCGCCAAACTGAATAGTTGTTTTGTTTCAACTTTAAACGTCATTCACAATCTCCAGTCAAATCCAACATGTTTAAACAAGGTGGTTTTACTAAAGACACCTCTGTTCTGAGCACTTTCTGGGCTAGAGCCGGTGGCATGAAGTCTGGTAGAGCTGACGCATGCAGTCTTCCACTGTTGCTCTGTGTACGGACTTCTGACTCTGTTAATTGCAAGGCTGTATCTCATATTGTTCACAACTGTTGACACCAGAGCCTTTTTTAGATTTTCTAGATCGTTTAAAAATAGGCACAATTTCAACCTCATTCTCTTGGACCCACAAAGAGGGAGAAATTGCATACTTTATTTCCACAAGCGATCTTGTAATGTAAGGGTCCAAAAAAATGTTGTTGAAGAACTTTTATTAATGCGTTTAGTTCTCTTATGGTTTGGTTTTCTTTTTTCTTTTTAGCCTGGTTACCGGGTTGGTTTTTTGCCTTTTTTCCCAGCAGCCGGGTTGTGGGTCACAAAGATTGACAGAGTATCTGACACTCTACTCCCAGAGAAACTATGATGTTCTATGCCCGGCCCTTTATTACCGCTCAGATGTGGGCCCAAAAGGGGATAATGCTGGCAGTTATTCACACCATGTTGACAATGCCTCTAGAACTGCTATGGCATAGAGAGACTATATGAGAGGCTGAATGGAGATCCCCCAAACTTACACTTTGACTCCATTTTAGAGAAAGTCAGTAATTTTGCTCTTTATCAACGTAGACGAAAGAGTATAGTCATGATGGGGTACCAAAGATGGACACTCAGTACTGGGATTTGAGTCAAAACTGGTCTCTGGTCGGGGAATTGGAATGTCCGTAAATATAGAGGAAGAGACCAAGGGGGGCACATAGTCTGCCTGCAATACGTCGACTTCAGTAGCTCTTGGGTCATCTTGCATTTTGAGCCCCCTTTAGGAAATACATGCTATTCGACTTTCTTAGATAACGACTCGGGTATGAAAGATGGGGTAGTTCATTCTCCAAGCCATAGCAAGGTAAAATATAACAATAAAACAGTTGATTACAACGTACCTCTGAGATCAATCCTGACCTTTTTTGAAATCACTGGGGCTAGTAGACGATGATCCAAGCTGCCAAACTGCTCAACTGAGTGCAGCTTGTTCCGCACTTGTTCACGCACGTGCTTCACGCAGCAAAGGGCAGGATTTGAAGGCACTAGCCCTGGTCCAAATAAATGGGTCGCAGAGGCTGCAGACCAAAGCAATTAGCCGTCTGTCAACAGGTAATGAATCCAACGGCAAAAACACAACTAGTGCCCAACTGCATGCACTTTGTCCTGCACTTGTCCACGCAAAATCAATTATTTCTCATGGACAGTTTCAGAATTGTCATGCTTCCTCCTTTAAATCTTCTGGAGCAAGCTTGAGAATTTACGATTTTCGGTACTTTCTTGTAAATCCATAGGTCAAGTTTCTACAGCATGCAGAGTCCAAGATTTACATCTGGTTGACCCTATATCTACTGTATATTGTGTGATAATGTTGTATGATTATGGTGTTTGGTGTGAACAGGAGAATTTGGCATTGCAAATGTTTCACATAAAAAAACAAGGGATTACAGTGTGAACTTTAAACTGACATTGGTGCGAACAGATCGATTGAATCTCTGGTTCCCAAGGCATTATCACACAATAGTGGGTTCTACCTCTGACAAACTGAAATGTATCCAGTGTGGACCGTCCTACACTTTACTGGGAAAGTGCACACATTGAATAAGCATGGGGGGTGAAGTAAGTAACCAAAAGCCTGGTCACATCTTTTCATCCAGTGACTCATCCTGCTACCCTCCCTATTTGAACAGGTATCTGGAATCGTTAAATGTTATGTGAGGGTCACGTAAAATGAGTCTGATAACACAAACTATCGCAGTTATTGAAGTACATTGTACATCAGTTTTTTTGAAATATGTACTATTTTGGTGGCTAGACTGATTAACACAAAATACATTACTCTTAACCAAGTAGTGTTGAATCACGCAATTATGACTGATCACATGTAAAATTCACTGTTGAGAAGTGCAGCACTAGAATAATATTCTCGCACATATATTTTAGGATGAGAAAACAATGTCAGAAAAAGAAAATGTAAGGGCACACAGTTGCAATGTACATGCCACTGCTTTTGGAGCAGACTCTGTGGTGGAAATTGTTCTATCTCTATCTTCACAAAGTTCGCCGAGATCTCGAATGGTAAGAACCCGTGTTGGTTGTTCGCAATAGCATCATGTGATTAAATATGATTATAGGGTGTGTTTCCTGGCTAGGATCTGCAACATTGTGGCTAGCTGATCCCGTCTATTACTGTTTCTGCATGTTGTGTATTGCCGCCCACGGAGTGATTGCACTCACGATGACTTTGAATCTATAACACTGAATTAATAGGAAAGGAATTCGATGTTGCTGAGTGCATGACATAGAAAGAACAGAATATAACGTATTAGCACATGGCGATCATTATTGACCTCGTGTGCTATTTGGTTATAATTTAGTATCATTAATAAGATGCATTTCTCCACTTAAAATTAATGTCACATCTCACAGAGGTTATAAAGAAAAATCAAAATAGATATATAATTCTATAGAAAGAGAAATAGTGATAATAAAAATATCATCAAACCGTTCACGGTATAGTCATCCAAAGATGACATTGTTACCACGCTTCTAATCCTAGGCCGATGGCATTAATTATATTAGAGCTAGATTAATGCTCAATCAATCCTAATTGTACGTTATACACCAAGGAACAACATTTAAGGCCAATCCAAGATTGGATATAGATCATGATCCATGGGGAGGATCCACAGTCTTATTGATGTTAGATCTCTCCGCGGCCTTCGATACTGTGAATCATCAGGTAATGGCCAAACGGATTAAGCAGGTGGGGAAAGCCTCTGAACAAGTAGTAAAGTGGTTTGAATCCTTTCTTAAAGAAAGAACTCAAAGGGTTATACTCGATGGCTTTACCTCAAAAATGGTGGAACTTGATTGCGGGGTGCCACAGGGCTCGTCCCTGTCCCCACTTATTTTTAATCTTTATTTTCGAACAGTCTTTAGGATTTTTAGGAAATATGGTTTGCTATTTCATTCATATGCGGATGATACGCAACTATATATTGAACTACAAAATAATGAAGAAGATTTTGAAAGAATTAATCAATGTATGAGGGAACTGAATGAATGGATGAATAACAACCATCTACAATTAAATGCTGCCAAAACAGAAATTATACTGTTAAGCTCAAAGAACAAAAAAACAGCAGAAATTCAAAGCTCTCCCCCTATGATTTTGGGTGAACAACTACAATATGCTAAAAAAGTAAAAAACCTAGGTTGCTGGTGGCAAGCAAATTTGAATAGCAATGCCCATGTAGGGGCTAAAGTGAAATCAGTTCACTTTGCACTTCTATCATTAAGGAAAATACTCCCCTACATTCCAACAGAAGATAGAGCAGTGGTGGTGGGGGCAATGACTAACCCGCACCTTGATTATTGTAACAGTTTATTGGCAGGGATTCCTCAGAAGCAAATGATGAGACTCCAAAGAGCACAAAATGCAGCAGTGAGAGATATTAGAAACTTAAATAAAAGTGATCATGTGTCATCTATCCGGAGATCACTCCACTGGCTGATGGTGGAAGACAGGATTAGATTTAAGATGGCATGCCTAGTGTTTAAATGTACTAAAGGGCTGGCCCCTGCGTATTTAGCGGATAAAATAATAACTTATCAGCCGATAAGGAACTTACGTTCGGAGGACAAACTCTTACTTTATATTCCATGAACAAAATGCACTACAAGAGGAGACAGAAGCTTTGGTGTCTATGGACCTAAAGTCTGGAATACTTCCTCTTGAAATTAGAAAGTGCTAAAGCCTGGAGCTCTTTAGAAAGAGATTGAAAACCTTTCTATTTAGATAAATGTAAACAGGTAATCTAAACTAAACCCTCAGACATCTTCTTTTTCTTCTCTTATGAAATTCGCGATTTCTTATAGTTGCCATCTGCGCCCGAATATGGTTGACTCCGTCTGGTGTGCGTAATAAATTACTCAAAATCAAATGATAATACCTTTATCAGATTAATTAATCTAGATGGTTATACACAGGGTATTTTCAATCTTAATCCATATGCTATACATTGCTATATGTATCTTTATACTTGAAGAATTTACACAGCGATACTAAAACATAGTTTCCCCGATAAATTCCAAATCATGAACATGATTTCCATAATACGTTTTACTAACGGCTACGTTTTTGCACATCTGACAGTATCTTTCTGATGAGGACAATTGGCTGCAGGTTATGGTCGATTCTCAAAAGGTGGAGAAATCTTCTAAGTCAACTGGATGGGCACAAGTTCATATATTTCTGTGGGTTCTTGAATGAATATAGCATGCAATGTACAAATTGCTACTTTTAAGTTTACCCAGGTGCTCATAATTTTCCAGCCAGTCCCAGAGATCAATCCATTTAGACAAGGCTATTTTCATTGAATCATCATTTCCCCACTGTTTTGGAATCCAGCATATTTCTTTATAGAAGCTTTCCATTTGCTCTTTTAGGCGGTAGGTTGTCATCTCCTTAGAAATGTCTTGATATATGGATAACATTAGCATTACCCTCCTTTTTCTGGTATTGCGGGCTCAAGGGGGGTTCCCAACCCCTCTTCTTGCTTGTTGGTTGTAGGTTCCGGATTTCCAAGGTCCCGTACTTCTGGACTACTACACTTCCCAAAGATCTTCTGTGGATGGGTCATGTATCGTAGCTGACAGGAAAAGTTGGATATGGGTCCCTCGAGTAGGATGACCAAATTTTAGACTGTGCTCCTGTCCTCTCCGTTTTACACATACTCACACTGACCCCGACTCGTTCTTCCTCCCTGCAGATGGCTTACTTGGCTCATCAGAACCGTGTATGGCTAGGTGCCGATCACCTGCACGGCCTCTTTGAAGTTTATGCCTCCTTAGTCTCGTTCACACAGTCTCTCTCACCTGATGTTGCTATCGGTTCATTATCTCTCCCAAGCTTTGGTGATCTCTTCTCTCCTCTCCCCTGGACTCCTGTCCCCACCTTCTGGTCCTTTATTTGCCAACCTTTCTTTCCCTCTTTGGATGTTGCTCCCTCCTTCCTTTTTACCCCAACTTGAATCACCTCCTACCTATCTGCCCTGGATTTTGCTACCATCTTTATTTCTGTTTGAGCTGATGGCACCTCCTCTCTCCCCAATTCTGGTTTTCCCTCCTTCCCACTTCTATGGTTATCAGCTCACTCCAATCCACCCCAAATGTTACCTCTTCCAACCTTTCCTCTCCTCTTGATGCTACCTGCTTTCAATCCACTCCACAGTTGTTATTCTCTCTCATTCCCGTTCCCGCCACCTCCTTCACAGGTGTTATATTTGTCTTCCTTTCCTTTCTTACCACCTTCCAGTACATATCTGATCTTAGCCCCCCTCCTTTCTACTTTATTTGTTTTCACCTCCCAATATGGGCCCGGTGTTCTTTGCCTTCTTTATCATTCCTACCTCTTCCCAGTCCACATCTGATTTTACCTCCCACATTCTTTCTACTTCTTTTGCTGCCACTTTCTTCCAATCTGGGCCAGATGTTACCTTTATTTATTTATTGTTTACTAGCTGGGGTACCCAGCTTTGCCCGTGTCCTGATCTAGTGGTGTCTCATGTGCCCTGGAGAATGTTGCTCTTGTCCTCATGGCAGCAAGTCTTGCTTCAGTTTGCTCTGGCATCCCATTTGCCTTGGAGAAAGTTGCTCTTGTCCTCTGTTTGGCAAGTCTTGCTGCTGTTTGTTGTTGTGTTTTAGAAGCTCATGATGTTGATTTTCGCTTTGCATCAGATCATTTTTCCAAGGGATGTTCATTTTTTGTGCGTCATGTTTCAGTCACTAAATGGCTTCAGCACATTTGTGAAAATGTCCAAGAAAGATTAATTGATTGTGCTCTCTTCTTGTGAATGCACTTAAGCAAAGTATAACCTTGCCATTTCCTATATTTGGAGTGGCGTGATAAAAAGAATAAAAAAATGTTTTAATTCCCATTAAAAATGCTTTCATAAAAATTTTGAACTGTATACAGTAGTAATAATAACTGACACATAGAACATTTTGCTTAAGACATTTTTCCAAATGTTGCCTCCTTCTAGTACCTACTGCATTGAATCGGGGTGAACATCAGTAAATGAGGGTGTCTACAGAGTGAATTTTTTGCATCCAAGCATAGACTACAATCTTGCCCTCGACAAAAGAGTAATCAACGCAAAATGTGGTAGACGTGGGTTCAACTGTGTGGAATTGTATAGCCGGACAAACATACACACATAGCTTTATATTTAAAGATTTGTAATCCGCACTGTACAGCAAAATATTGTGGTTCAAGGTGCATCAAGACAAGGGGGGTAAAGGGAAGAGGAAAGGGGATAAAACAAATAAAGAAACGTTCTTGAAGCATTCGGAACGTGCAAGCGCTATAGCATGAGAGCAAAGATGAGGGGGAGGAGGGGAAGTGCAGTAAGGGGAGGAAGGTGAAAAATAACAAAACACGTTCCTAATAGGCTGCGAGGTGATTCGGTTAGTTCAAGTGCTTGAACAAGAAAAGGGGAGAGGGAGAGGAAGGGAAGTGCAGAAGGGGAAGAGGGGAGAGGTATAATAAATGCAAAACAGGTTAGGAAAGTGCAGGTACAAGCTAGGTAAAAGGCAACATGGAAAAGGCTCACCCTATGGTGAGGGGGGCTACATCACAATGCAGGTATAAGGTAGGTAATCTGTGGTTGCAAATGGGTAATGCATGTTATAGCAAGGTATCAAAGTCATTCGGTGTTTGCAGGTAGGTAAATGCAAACACAGAATGGTTTCAGTCAGTCAGTGGTTGAAGGTAAGAAATGTAAAACACAGCAGGGGTTGAAGGTCAATCCAGGGGTACAATTAGGTAAAGTACAAAGACGCAGCACAGGGCAGAAATACGTCACAGGGGGGAGCAGGTAGGCAAAGAAGACAGCACCATATGCATCAAGACAGAGCAGTGGATACAGATCAATGTAGAGGGGCACATCAGGGTGCAAGACAGCATTGGTTGGCAGAAGGAAAAATGGGGGCAGTGAAACCAAGACTTGTGGGAGAGAGGCACGATGAGTAGGAAAAGAAGGCAACCAGCAAGAAATGTCAAGTTAATAGGACGGGAAAAAGGTAGAAGTGGCCAGGACAGGCAAGAGGGCGAGGGCAGGAAAGCGAGGAAGGAGCGCTGCATCACCGGGGCCTGAGGATGTCGCAGCTGCACCTAGAGAGGGGAAGTGAAGAGGGCGGAAGCAGGAGCGAGAGGAAAGACGTAGGAAACACAGCTACTGCATGCGAAGGCGACAGGCAGAAAAGAGGGCACAGGTGGGGAAATCAAGGCAAGATGTGGCAGAGGGCAGCAACTGGGAGCGGAAGGGGAATTCAAGGAATGTGGAGGCAGCGGGCAGAAACAGAGGGCAAGGAAGTGGCAATCAAGGGAAGTGGAGGTGGCGGGCAGAAACAGGACGCACAGATGGGGAAGTCGGGCAAGTGGAGACAGCGGGCAGTAACAGGGGGCACAAATGGGGAATCAAGGCAAGTCGAGGTTGCAGGCAGAAACGAGGGGCACAGATTGGGAGATAAAGGCAAGTGGACGCAGCGCGCAGAAGCAAGGGTCACAGATGGAGAAAACAAGAAAAGTGGAGACGGCGCAGAACAGGGGGAAGAGAACGGGAAATCAAGGGAAGTGGAGGCAGCGGCCAGACACAGGGGGAAATGAGGAAGAAGTCGCGACTGAAGAACTGAGTGAGGTTAAGGGGACAGAGTAAGGATAAAGGTTACAAGTGAGGTGCTAAGTATAGAGAGAAGGAAGGAGGGGAGTAAGAGAAGAACAGACAAACGAAGGGGGTAGAAGAGCTGAGTTACCATACAATGTCATGAGGTGAAGCCAAGCAGCAACACGGAACATCGTAGAGTGGGAGTTTTGAGTACAGCAATACCAGAGCGAGTAGCGAAGACAGAGGGGGAGGGCCCGCTGCACCCAGACAGGCCCAGTCCTGGAGCACAGGAACTTAAAGGTGGCCCTTTGAGGGGGCCGGCGTCTCCTGCCGACTCCCAGGCCAACACTCATGATGAAACAAGCCCTGGCCAATCAGATGGGCAGAGTGGCGGTCTCCTGGCCTCAGCTGGACCGCCACCTCAGTGCTCGATGTTCAATCGCCCTGGGCAGAAGTAAAAGGCCCTCTATCTTCTTTTCCTTTGCCATCTTCTAATCCACTACTGACCTTACCTCCTCCCTCCTTACTACTTCGGTTGGTATTGGTTCCATACTATGCTCCATTTGTTACCTCCTCTTGCCTTTCTACTCCTTCAGCTCTGACCACCTCTTCCTGTTCTCCTCTGCCACCACCCCTCCAGTTCTCTTTGCTTCCGCCACATTTTGACCTTCTTCCTCCATCCAACCTCTAGTGATATGAGCCTCCTGCTCCAACAACCACTCCTGTGTCTTGGCCGGGCCGACCCATATAGCCAGATCTTCCCACTCCTGGGTAGGATTCAGCGGAAGAATCTGTAGCGGGGGCCACCAAGTGTTGCACAGTTGGGATTGTACTCGCAGGCTTTGCCCTGTGTCCATGGTTGTGGATTGGTGCAAAAACTTTGTGGCACTCGCTAAAGAAGGTATTGCTGCCCCCTAGATTTGGTGGGAGGGTCTCATCTAACAACCCTTGATGCTTGTGGAAGGGCATTCCTAATGTTCTGCTTCAGGGAAGTGGTCTGGTATTGATTTGCCCATTTTAGGAGGGGTTATGGTACCACTCCTGCGACTGTGTTTTTTGGTTGGGGCCTGGTATTACTTGGACTGTTTTGGGGAGGAGGTATTGTGGTACTACTTCTAAGGTGGTCTGTTAAGAGTGTGGTAGCCGATACTGACTGACTAATGTCGTAGAGGGGTTATGGTATTGATAATGTGACTAACCCGTACCAAATTAGATGGACAGTAGTGACTGCCCCGGATCTTCTCTGTCTCTGGTCATGCACTGGCTCGGGCAGGTATGCATTGCCCAAGGCCAATCTCCCCAGTCCCGACCATTCATAGAGGGGTCTTCGTCACACTGCACACAATTTCCAGACATGTTTTCAGTAAAGAGTTCTCCACGCTCAGTTAATTCTTGTTCTGCAGAATTCGTGGTACGTCTTTTATACAGTTTCCTGAGCGCCTGCAGCAATGTGTTTTAAGGTACAACATGCATAAAACAATGCTATTAAAAAATACGAAGAAAATATGCTTTTCACTGTGTTAACTGTTTGTTAACAATGTTATTGCTAAAGATGCTTTGATAATTTCTTGACGTAAATCTTTGATTATTGGGTACTGAAGCCCATTGTAATGCACCTTTCAACTATATGCCGATGGAATGCATATGGTGCTTAGTGAGGCAGTATAATCGCAAGGCGTTGGTGTTTAAATCTGAATTTGGTGCAGTTTTTCAAAGCCACCCAACCTTGTCTGCCTCTGTATGACAGTGGTTTTGAAAGATTAGCCACTTCAATACAGCTAGCACACCATAAAACAGGGATTCTGGGACCCATGGTGTGCAGAGTGGCAGGAGAATCTGGGCAACACACTGGCCTCCGCAAGCTCTATCTATAGTATCTTCACCCTGTACTTGCTACTTGCTCCCTTTACTTAAACCCCTGGACAGCGTGCACGTCCAAGCGCGCGGTATTTCGCTTGACGGTGGTCTGTTTTTCCATGTGGGAATCCCTACAGCAGATATTTTTCTTATGTCCATGGGCGGTCCAAAGAGCTCAGCACTCCTCAGTACAAAGAGCCCTTGGCAGGAGCAGATTGTATATTGCTCTTTGAGCGACCAAAAATAAGCATGATTGCTGCCCAACTTGCCAACTCACCTCTCGGAGTGGCCGCTTCGGTCTACTGTGGTTCCACAAAGCATCGCCCATTTCCTGCGTGGCACTGCGAACCTGGTGCGTGCTCTCAGCTCTTGCCCTCAGTCAATATTTTGTTGAGCAATACTTTTTTAATGTGGTTTTCTGGCAGGCCGAGTGGCTGTTCTTCCCTGTGAAATGAATAGGCATTTAAAACACTGGGGTGCAGCAGTGATTTCCCAGGCTAATGTTCTGCTTGATTGCACAGGAAAACACCTCCCTGCCTTTTTGATAGCAGCAAAGGATAGGGTATAGAAAAATAAATGTGTTCAGTTTTCTCAAACGACCAAGTAACAATTTATTTTAGGGTTTTTGTGAGGTGCTAAATTCCATTCAGACAGCTGTTTCAAAGAGCTGAGTTGGGGAGCTTCAGGGTAATTCGTGAAACGTACTTGGGTAGTATTGGGAGGCTTGAAAATTCGGTGTGCACGTACATTTCTAGCACTGCACATTCCAGTGCTTTGCATGGAATTTTATTTTGGTAAATGCTTGACATTGCACCATACCAGCGTGGGAGTATCTCTCAGCTATGACAAAATATGCTTGTCACTGATGGTACTTAATTCTTCTAGAAGATCCACTACCCTTCAAAGTGGACACTAAAGAGTCCTGTACCTGTATAACAGAAGGTGTGATGCTCAGCCCTGGTTCCTCTTTAGTGCAATCAGATGCAAGGAACTTTGAACTTTGGAAATCTAGTTTGTTTTGGAACACTCTTAATTGTGTCTATGTGTTGCTGAGTGCTACACACCACCTGTAGGCCTGCTCAGAATGCAGACGTGAGAGAAAGGGGGAAAAGGTAAGGATGAGAAGAAAAGGAGAAAAGAGTAAATATGGTGAGCTATACACTTAGTTTATTGTATGTGATGGTAAAGCTTTTTGTGAGAGAGTCCATGCGTGTTCCATTCATGAGTGTCGAAGGGGAGCCGGTCTTTGGCTTCTTACGAGCTGGAGGAGAGGAAGAGCAGTTATGAATCCAGATTACTGGCCATATGCCAAGTGATAAAAGGTGAGTGTTTACACCTTTTTGGAACCGAGGGAATTATGAGGGGTCAGCAATTAGAGGCGGACACAAAGAGATACTTTTTTCAATATTAGGCATTTTAGTAACCGAAAAAGGCGTATTGCTCAAGGCCTAACTTTCCCTATCCTAACGTGAAGGTCCCTTCCTACGAAATTAAAACTGAAGCAGGATGACCTTGTGTCCAAACTCAATCCTGACCCTCATACTAAATTATACAAGCAAACAGTGCAAGGTAAATGTTTCAAAGTTCAACTTAATAGGAAAGTGCAACAACTCAAACATATAACTTCAACAAAACCACTTCCTGTATCCAGGGTCAGTTCCCTTCCCCTGGATTATTTCAGGTAAGTTATTCACAATGTTCTTGTATCAAGAGCAGTCTCTTAAAGGCATTACAAATGTCTCTTTCACCTAGTATTTTTTTCAGGATGACAAAACAAACATTCCTTTAATATCGGATAAGGCAAGGAAAAGTATTTACTACATTTCAGGATGGCAAAACAAATGTATTTTTCAAAACAATGATTCAAGTATGGCAAAAGGCATGTCTTTTCAAAGCTTCTGGTTGAGAGAAATGTTCAATTGAAGCAAGACCTTAAAATAGGACGACGTCTCTTTTCAGAACACCATTTCAAAGTAAGTTTCCTGGTACATTCTCCTGACAGGAAACTTCTCAACTTCAACTTAAAAAATGCTTGATATCCTGGTTTTACTCTCCTGCCAGGAATATCCCTCTTTTGGTTCACTTAGATCTCCTGTTGTACTCTCCTGCCAGGTACTCTTTCCAAAAAGGTTTCACCACCTCATATCCTTATCAGGCTTCTCTGCAACATTCACTTGCTTCTTAGATATTCTTAGAGTTGTACCTCTTCAGCGGCACAACCTTTCAGTTAGCACTTGCACCAATCTTCCTCACAGTGGCATCCCTTATATGAGGGGTTCTTCAAGCTCCTTCTGTCCACTGCTCTTGTAATGTCTCTTGGGTCTTGGCAATGCTTGTTACAGGTTTCTCCACACTGACCTCTTATGTTAGGAGAATTGCACCATATTTGCCCCTGTTGTTCTTTGGCCAATATCTTTTGCCTTAGACAATGCTGGTCACAGGTTTCCCCCAAATGACATCTCATGTCAGGCGAATTGCACCATATTCGTCTTTTTTCGTTCAATTATATTTGGTCGGTATTCAAAAGTACTTTCATAATGCTGTTTAGCATGTTTGCACATCCTGGGGCTCCCTTCAATACCAGGCTGATTCACTGGTTCACCGTTTGTCGACTGAGATGTGCTCATGAGTGGCCAGTTTCCCCTTATGGAAAGAGTCTCTCTGGGTCTCTGTGTCGGCTCTCCTGGCCTTCACCGCGAAGACCCGCGCAGCTCCGCAGGACCGCATGTCCTTTTCCAGCCCGTCTGCACGCCGTCTGCTCTGAGCGACGCCAACCTGCTTCTTGCGGGCATTTCCCGTTCTCCCCATGGCCCTCCGTAGGTCTTTCTCTGCCACCAGTCAGGCTTCAGGCTCTGTGCACTCTACAGCCTACCGTCTCTCTTTCCTCTTTCTTCTTGTTCCTGACATTCTCCTTGTTGTCCCCTTTCCGCAGGTGATCGTGGGATTTAAATGTCCTGCACAATTGACTTGGCTGACAACAACTAGACTGCACATTGTTTTCAATGTCACATTTCGTTCACATGAACACCTTGTGCCTCCTCCTCGTCACAATACTTAGAGCTTTCTGGGACTTGGAGTTCCAATAAGTTTCAAATGATTTTGGATCCCATTGTTGAACAGTTGTGTTTGAAATACAATCACCAAAAACATCAGATGTGCCATATGTTCTATTTTCCTTATGTATATATGAAGATTGAATAGGGTTCCGTTTAAAAGTGGTTTTCAGAGTTTTACCATCAGATGGTTTTGAGTAATGCAACAGGCCATCAGGAACTCTGGAATTAAAGGATTTTCTTTACAACAAAGAAAATGATACTGCTTCTCTCCCTGTGGAGTTACCACTCTCCCCTGACAGCCATCATCTCCTATGTGGTCCACCCTCAGAATACCACCCCCGGGGGTCAGGATCAAAGGGGCAGCCTCCACCTGGCCACATGGGAGGACATTGTAGGCTGGGTATTAGTGATAAATCCAGAGGATTTATCACAGAATTATGTTTGTCAGTCTTAGGAGGGTAGGATGGTAACTCCAGCGGGTTGCACCTTTTACATGAAGAGTTATTCCAGAGTAACTTTTGTACTTTAGTAGAGGCAATTCCAAGTAGGTTCTTATTGGGGGGGGGGGGGCTTCAGGTTAAGCGGTATAGTTGAAAGATCCTGGTTAGGTAGGCAGGTGGAACCCATGCAGGTTTTATTGGGAACAGATGTAGTGGGATGAAGGCTGGCAATACAAATTGTCATATCGATTCATGCCATACACAGCTTCATGATTGTGTACTCTTTTAAAGGAGTGTTTTAATAGATCTGTCGATTTCTTTCTTGCTGCCACAAAGCTCTCAGTATCCATGAGATGGCTAACGTACCTCTGAAAATGCTGACACATCATTCCAATGTTGATCATAATTGGAGTGTGGTTTTAGGTTCAACACAATGTGGCAAATTCAGATACAGGATGGTTCAAAATAGTTATTTTCTACAAGTGACCGGTCAGCCTGATCCTGCAGAGAATAATCAATAAAAAACATGTATCTTGTTGGAGAGTAAACAGCCAGGCTCTCACGTTAGTGAAAATGTGTTTACACAGTGTACAGTTTCAACACAAAGATCACAACCACTTGATGGGATTCAGCTTATACATTTTGAGGAGAGCCAATGTCTTCCTATGAACAAGGGAACATTGAGCGCTCCCTCCACGCCAGGTACTGTGTTGGAGGACATTCAGGGGAAAACATGTGGCCATATATTTAGCACCAGAGAAAGTCTGTATGTGACAAAGGACGATTTACAAGCATCGTTTTGTATACTATGTGCAGATCAGAGAAATGTGAGCCATTATGCGAGCAGTTGTAACCCACATGTGTTATCAAGCTCAGCTACTTCAAGGGTTAGCGGTCAAACAATCCTGACTCAAAAAACGAATCCTGCACTCAGATAAAATATATGAACATAATTAATTAAATGTAATCCTAACAAACCAGGCCATTTGGCATTTTTCTATTTTAGTTATCATTAACAGAGTAAGCAGAGTAACACATATATTCTGCTGCTTCTAGCAGAAATCCCATTTTACCATTTGGAAACTTAATTTGGCCTGGTTGACCTGTGTTGAGTTACCACCAGAGGTATACAAGTTACCCTGGTTGAAGCGCCTGCACCATGATCCTTCCTCCCTCTGCCTTGCATCCAACTGTCGGCCTCTGGATCCCCTCTCACAGCATTCCACTCTGGAAGCATCATGTGCTGGCAAGGATAACTGTAGTGTCCAAGCATGGGAGATGACAGGTAAGACGCATGCTGAGCCAGTAAGTCCTAACAGGAAAGATGTACTTTATTTCTTCTTGTTACAGTAGAAGGTCAGGAAGCAGAAAAGGGGAATACATCTTTCTAT
This sequence comes from Ambystoma mexicanum, assembly GCF_040938575.1. Classification (NCBI taxonomy): domain Eukaryota; kingdom Metazoa; phylum Chordata; class Amphibia; order Caudata; family Ambystomatidae; genus Ambystoma; species Ambystoma mexicanum. The sequence goes on from NC_090937.1 coordinate 1,100,874,213, forward strand.
TACAGGCTCCCATGTAGAAGTCCTGTCTATCACATCTGGAACATGGAGGTTCCAGTCCACCACAGTTTTCGATTAGTTATTACATCTGCATACTACATCCCCCCTTTACGAACGCTAAAAGGGGAAGTATGATTTTATCTAACACTTTAAACACAACCTATGCCCACACAAACAGAAACCTTACAATCACATTGAACTTTACCACAACACCTGAGACACCCTGCTACACACAAAACCAGCTGTACAATAACCAATCACCAACAAACAATACACAACGACCGGATGCTGTGATTCGTGCAAACTGCAGAGAAACACGTCTACAGGAAACACATGCAGAGCAAAATTAGAGAGTTAAATAAGGATACAATTGTCCCTCTATGATCATGAAAAACATAAATGTTGTTCAAAAATATTTCATAAAGAATAAAAGCCACATCACATATTAAGAAACCACATTGCAAATGTTCGTCAGACTTAGTCGAAAAATTACTTGCACTCATGTGGTAATTTGAGGCAAACCACCTAACACGAAACATGCAACGACATAGTTCATAATGCTTAAAGTTAATCAAGAGAGCCTGATACACAAGACATTACAATTTCATAACATACTCAACAAAACCTCTAAAAAAATAGTGTAAATTCAAAGAGCATTGTCATTATAGCTCAAAATAACCCAACATGTTTCTTTCCTGTGTACACATCATCATGTATAGTTGAAGGGAAATTCTTCAGGGGTTTAATTATTAGGTAACTAAATCTCTACCAGTCTTTCTGAGGGGTGCATCCTGTTCTGTCAAAGGACGTGATGCTCTGCAATAAGGACAAAAGATAGAAGCAACTTATTATTGGTTGCCAATGAGTGAATGGTTAATCATTACCAATAGGGTTATTTGATATGAAGTGTATTAATTGCTCAAATCGTCTCATAACCCACTTACCATTGGTTATAATTATCAATGGTAGTGCAAAATGGAGGTATCAATCTTCCAAACCAGCTTCTTCCCTATAAGTGCATAAATGAAAGGACCAGCAATTAGTGACTAAAGGTCACTATTAATCGCTATTTATGGTTGCAAAGCTTAGAGGAGAAAATTAAACCCTGGAGGTCATTGGTTGTCGAATGCCTAATAATAACAGTAAAATGGGATTTATGATACAATTGGAACTTACATGGGACTTAAACTGCGTCCTGAAGAAGAAACCGTCAAGGCATCATAAAAGGTCTTGGTGAAGTGACTGGTGTCCCGAATGCAAACATTAGTGTCATAGGCAATCTGTAAAGCAATATGGTAGTACAGATTTTAGATATCGTTCAGCGTTTTTGTGTAAAAACACAGAATTCTAGAGTAGGTGTGGATCTAAGAACTTGTAGTAAATTAATTATTATTCCTAGGACCTGTGTAATGGCCGACTCGTATAACTAGTCCCATGTATAGGCAAAATAATTACACATACTCTCTAGAGTGTGAGTCATTCATAGAGTGTTCTGACTTGAGTGTCGTGTAGACCGTTGATACCTCCGTCCCCAAGTGTGACGCACAGGGGAACCTGAAGAACACCCTGTGCGACCTTTGGGTGACACAGGTGGGAGATGTCGCTTCCCGGATCCATGGAACCTCAAGAACACCGATGCTGCTGCAAAAAGAATGAGGTTAAGTACCAGGCAATGACAGTATAACACGAATCAGAAAGTCTGGAAAAGCTTACCTATCCGGTGGTAGGGAAACACGGGAGACCTAAGTGCAGGAGGTTCGAGACTCAGGTGAAAGGTAGCCCCCAGATCAACAGGGACCAGAGTCGCACGTGAAAGCAGGTCGGCCCACCTGAGCCAAGGACTGGATGCGTAGCGTGAGTCCCAAGAGACAAGGATGTAGAGGAAACACACAAAGTTCCAAAGGGTAAATCCAAATGCAAGTGAAAGACGGTCCGAGGTTCAGCGACGAGTAAGCAGTTCCAAGCAGAAGGACAAAAGGGTAATCCGAGGGAGTCCAGGTGAGTAATCCGAAGTCAAGGTAAACCAACAAAAGCAAAGTCCAAACGTAGCGCCAAACAGGGTTTGAAAGACAGCTGAGAAGCGGTGACTGCTTTGCGCATCAAGCGTTTTGTAATGGGCGCTTGTTAGTCATGTGACGTGCTCTGTCATCATGTGACGGACGCCGCCATGGGTCACGTGAGCGGACAGCTGCGCGATGCAGAAGCGTTCTGCCGATCCTTCTGGCGTGTGCTCTCCATGGTAACTGCCAGTGCAGGAAAGGCTGCAACCGGGTTCGAACATTACACCTGGTACGGCCCAATCGGTCCTGGGGTGCAACCAAATCACGTGAGTCTCGTAACCTGGGAGTAGTGTGCGAACAGGAGGGAGGTGTTGTGGGAATGCTAGCTGTGTTGTGATGTTCGTGTGGATGCCTGAGGGAATGTCTAACATGGAGCTGTCAACGGAACTGTGGAGTCTGGGTGGTATCCTGGCTCGAATGTATTGAAATTAAGGCTTCTATTAGCCCTAGCGGTCGTCTGTGTACATCAGTGGTACTGTGGTAAAGTTGGAGCTACAATAAAGGCAAGGAAATGCCGGAGTGAATCTCTGTCGGCACTGAGCTGACAATATGTATACAAGATGCTTTTGTTCATGGCTGTAGGATTAGCATTTAATTGACGCAAAGCTAGCATTGTCAAGAATCTTACTTGATCTATTGAGTATCACGCTCATCTGGGATCCTTCACTTCATGTGAATGTGCTGTCGGTAACGCCCTGATTTTGGTCATATGCAGTGTTGTGATTTGTAATGTTGACTGGCGAGTAAATAAGTCACGTGATTATGCGCTCAAACGTCATGCATGGCGGCCATCTTAAAACAGTATGAAAAACATACTGTATGTCCGGCCTGCAAGTAGATGTCAAGGGGGACGGATGAATTTGTGAACTTTCGCATGGAGACCTTATCCGGAAACTTACGCTTAGTATAAAATATCAGATACCAAGTATGGTCAAAGTTAAATATTTGAAAATCTCCACAAAGACCTTGTTTGGAATTATTCACGGATGACTTGCATAGATAATGATGTTCAATGATATCAGCTAAATTGAGAAAAAAAGTCAAAAAGACCTTAATTGGGTCTGGGTAACCTACTGAATGCCAATCAATCATGTCATTGAGCCCTACCACATGGCCGTTCGTCAAAGAAATCATTTGTTTCCTCTGTTGTCAGTCTGGGTTTGTCTCTTTGTATATTTTGACTCTAATGAAGTTTGGTTAATATTGACCACCTTGCATCATCACATGAATGTCCTGTCATCAGAAAATGACCTGCCATAGGTGCTGTTAATACTTTATTTCTTATGCAGCTTTCATGCTCACCAATTCGAACTTTAATCAGTCTTTCCGTTTTACCAATGTTGATTTTATTACATGGACACCAAATCACGTAAATCACCCATGAGTTATTGCAATTTGTGAACTCTCTTTGTTGCCACGGGTTGTTTAAACCAATATCTACCATAGTAGTTATGCTTGTTGAACTGCAACATCTGCAATTCCCATAGGGGCTATGACCTGTCAAATTGGTTTAAACCCCATGTCTCCATCAAGGTGGTTTGTCTCATAGTAGGTTCATACACGTCATACTTCGTAAGAACGTCTTTCAAGTTCCTTCTTCTTTTGAACACGCATCTTGGAGGTGCAACAGACTTAGTTCCTTTGCCAGAAAGTGCCAATTCCTATTCACTATTCGCTTAATTTGGTTAGACATGACATTGAATGTGCTTATGAAGACAATACGGTAATTTCATCATTTCTCAGTCTATAATCCAGAACGCTCTCTTGAAGGCTTTTTAAAACAATTTTAGTTGGCTATCCTCTCTTTTTGTAGATTGGTACTTAATACCTTCCCTTCTTTAACAAACTCTTCTGTGCTGGTACTGTTCTGTTTCAGCCTAAGAAATTGTCCAATTGGTAGATTATCACGGTCATGTCTCGGGTGTAAACTGTCATAGGTCAAACGAGTTTTTGTCTGTAGGTTTGTAGAACAGTTTCCCCTTTAGGACCCTTTTGATATTATCAGCATAGATGGTAATGTCTAGAAAATTGAGCTGGATATTACTGCATGGTGAATTTTAAGTACCGGTTCTGTATGTTCAACCAGTCAAAATAACTGGCCCTACTTGTACAATCCCCATGCCAGATCACAAACACATCATCAATGTATCCTTTCCACTCTATGAAGTTGGTAAGGTAGAGATTCTCATCACACAAACTGTTATTTCTTTCCAATGATTCAATGTAAAGGTTAGCTAAAGTGTGCGCGAAAGCCGACCCCGTGGCATGGCATGCTTGTAGAATCTATTATTGAATTGGAAGTAGTTTTCAGTAAGTGCAATCTCAGTGCAACACTGGATGAATGAGTTGGAGGTAATACAACCTTGTCGTTTAAAGAGCAAAGTTCTTCAACCATGCTAAGTGTTACCTCTTGCGAAATTTTGGTATAAAATTTCGGTTGTTTTGTTTCAAACTATGTCCAAACTCAACAAAATATCGGTAAGGCTTTTAAATGGGTGACCCTCAATAAGGTTAATAATTCTTGGGGTGTCTTGTAAATAAGACAGCATCTCTGTGACATAACCCTTCAGGTAACCGCAAAGCGAGGCCCAACAGGCAGGGGGCATTGCAGCCACGGAAGGGATCAGAGCGCGACAGGACCATAGGAAGTTCTGGTGCTTCAGATCCACTTCTGTGACCGTTGAGGAGAACACACACAGATTAAAGTCTTGATTGGTGCGCACCTATTAAAAGAAAGAAATAAAGACATTAACCAGAACGAGTTGTGCCAGCGACCGGAAAGTGAGCCAAGCTGCTTTGTCAGTGTTATGTTCGTGAAGTACGCACAGCTCCCCTGCAGGCATTAAGAGCCTCTGCAGCTCATTTCATGTGACAGCACAGTCCCTGGTAAAACCTGGTGCTGAGTAATGAGGTGCTGGACTCACTATTAATCATAATTATTGAAGTTGATGGGAAACAGGCCCAGGACTCCTGATTTGATATGTATATATATATACATGTTTAAAGTTAGCGGATTGTTTTCCTTCAGACCAAACAAGCAGTACTCTCCACAGGATCAAAAAATAGAATGGCCCGGATTCGCATTCGTTAGTTTCTCTATTTCTTCCTTTATTAATTACAAAAATCGGGGAAAATCACGGCACATATACAAATTCTTTACAAAAAAGAAAAAACCGTCATGATACGGTCCTCCCAACAAATAGCAAAATATTTTTGCTGAGGCGTTTACGCGTTTCTCGGCTGGTTTGCCGCTTGTTCACAACAACAGATGCCTCGTCTCACAAGTTCATTTAGGGAAAGGAAGAGAGTTTTGGGACTAGAGTGAGGACTGGATTAGCTTGCCTGCAACATTTCATGTCGGCCATCTTTTCATGTTGTCAAATGTGGCCCATTGCTACCTGCATTCTGACACTTGCACTTAGACACAATACCATTTCTCCAATGTCCATGGTAAACATAATAAGCAGCAGTCACCTTTACATCGTTTCGTATTTGACCAATAGTTCAACGTATTTAATGCATTCTGCCACTTGTACCTAAGTCACATCAGCACTCTTTTCACAAATAGAAAGAATTAGCCAAAATGAAACAGGGAAACCACCCGTTGCTGCAGGATTAATGTCTGCACTTTTGAAATGCCCACTAGACCTATTCGCGCTTTAGTGCGAGGTTCAATTAGAATAGTGCAAATTCCACCGTAGTGTCAGTCACCATGCAAAC